>NC_058518.1:300706017-301026295 GCF_904849725.1 Hordeum vulgare subsp. vulgare | reverse complement strand
ATAAACGACATCCCAACCTTTGAGATTTGGATCAGTTTGGCAGGCCCACGGTAGATAGAAAACTTGTGTCGCCTGTTGAGCTGTAATATAGACATCGGGAACATCTAAGTGGGTGTTTTGGTTGATTTCGACTAGTCCTATATGTTCATGAGTCCTTCTAGTCTCCCTCGGCTCAAACCAATAACATTTGAAGACTAGGACTGTCGGTGGGTTTTCACCATAGAATAGAAGTTCATAAATTGCTTCAACTCTAACATAATACTAGGTGTCTCCTTCGCCGATAGCAGATATAGAACAATTTGTAGTCTTTAGGTCGGGCATAGATAGCTCTTTGCCAAAGGTACGAAAGTGATACCCGTTGACGTTGTATTTGTCAAATGAAAGGACCTTATAGTCAAAACCATTAGCGACTTGTCTCAACTCGGCGTCCATAGACTCTGCATTAGCCTACAAGTTTAATACGAAAGAATGGATGCATTGGCCGCACATTAGACCAAGAAATCAAATGGGCCCTTAATGGTAATTAATTACCCTCTGTTTGAACCAAGAGATGAAACCGGGATAGTCGCCTCTATGCTTTGCGAGAAGCTCATACTCTTCGACGGAGTCCTTTTCGATGACCGCTCCATCTGAGAATTCGTCGACGTATCGACTATATCAAATATTCGGGAATAAGAGTAGTTCAAAGCAATTAGAAGTTGCGGAACAATAAATTACCGAGAACTTACTCGATGTACGGCCGCACTTCTGTTAGGTTGGTGAAGATATACAATGAAATGGTCCGCCATTCTTCGACATCCAACGATTTCCCTTTCGAAACACCGGATGGTGCGAGCTTACCTTTGAATAGGTTGAGGTTGGATCGAACTTTTTTTCGATCGCCATCATTGTACCGAGGCTTCGGGTTATGCAAATGATGATTTTTGGCTTCGTAGTGTGCTGTCACGAAGTTTGCCGCCTCCTCAGTAATGAATGCCTCGGCCATCGATGCTTCAATTCTACGTTTATTTTTACACTTAGCTCGAAGCATCTTCTGCATCCTCTCAGTTGAGTAGCACCATCGATTTTGAACGGGCCCCCCATTCTTGCCTCGGTCGGGAGATGCAAAATCAAATGTTGCATTGCATTAAAGAAGCCCGGTGGAAAGATATTTTCTAATTTGCAGATCAACTCCGGCGCCAACTCTTCCATTTCATCCAGCACGCCACGCGATAGTTCTTTCACACAAAGAGAACAGAAGAAATAGCTCAGCTCTGCCAGTACTAGCCATTCATCCTCAGGGATACAGCCACGTAACATCACCGGCATTACCCGCTCAATTCATATGTGCCAATCATGACTCTTGAGCCCAAATATTTTCAATTTCTCAAGACTCGCTCCCCTCATTAGATTCGCAGCATACCCATCGGGGAACATCAACCGCATTTTCACCCACAATAGCATTTCCCTCATAGCTGGCCTTTCAAGATTGAACCATGCCTTTGGCTTCGTTATGCTTTACTTTCCTTTCCGTTGTCGCAAGTTTTGCAACGGTCTATCACATAGAGCCTCCAGATCGATTCTAGCCTTAGGATTATGTTTTGACTTCCCCTCTATGCCGAACAATGTACCAAAAATGGCCTCCGCAATATTCTTTTCAGTGTGCATCACGTCAATGTTGTGTGGGCAAAGGAGGTCTTTGAAGTAAGGCAGATCCCATAAGCATGACTTCTGAGTCCAGGCGTGTTCTGTATTATACCCTTTGAAGTATCCTGGACGCAAAGGATCAGGCTCGAGAGCGTTTAACTGATCAAGGGTCTGTTGGCCTGTCAACGCAGCTGGTGCAATGTTTTTGACAACTCTACCTTTGATGAAATTATTCTTGTCCTTTCTGAACTTATGGTGAGGATCCAGGAATTGTCTATGCATGTCGAAGCAAGAATACTTGCGACCAGCCTGCAGCCAATGGAACTGAAGAGCTGCCTTGCATGTGGTGTACGGGAACCTTCCATGCACACACCATCCAGCGAATAGCGCAAACGCCGGATAATCATGCGTCGAGTACATGTACCACACATGCATTTTGAAATTTGTTTTGGTAGCCACATCATAGGTCTTGATCCCATTATCCCAGGCTTCTTGCAACTCATCCTTAAGCGGCTGCATGTACACATTCATATTCTTCCCCAGATAGTTGGGCCCTGGAATTATCAACGTCAGGAAAATGTTCTTTCTTTTCATAATCTCTCCGGGTGGCAAATTTAGTGGAATGACAAATACAGGCCAACAACTGTATTGTGCTACCGTCATACCATACACATTGAACCCATCCGTGATGATGGCAACTCTAGGATGCCTTGGATCTTCCGATTTATCCTTATGTAATGCATCGAAGTGCCTCCATGCAAAACCATCTGAAGTGTGTACCAGCATCTTGTTCCCATCCGCATCTAGTTCGGTTCTTTTGCCCAATTTGTGCCATGTCATCTGTTTGGACGTCTCTTCGACCATGAAAAGACGTTGAAGTCTTGGTACGATTGGAAAATACCGAAGAATACTAATGGGGATTTTGGTCTGATTCTTCTCACCCATGCCGTTGTTTACCACAATATACCTGGAAGAATTGCAAATGGGGCAATAGTTCAAGGCCGCATACTCAAGCCTAAATAAGGCACATCCATTCTCATAGGCATGTATCTTTTCATAGGGCATCTTAAGTACACGGAGGATTTTCTCTGACTGGTAAAGGTTTGCAGGCAGTACATGGCCTTTGGGTAGAAAGCGTCCAAATATCGTCATCATCGCGTCGTAGCATTCTCTGCCTAAGTTGAATTGAGCCTTCAGAGCCATTACTTGCGCGATAGCATCCAGCTGACAAAGCTCAGTCTGCTCGTGGAGAGGACATTTTGAAGACTCCAACATTTCATAGAAGGCCTTTGCAGATTCCTCCATCTCATCGTCCGAATCCCGAGCATCATCAAAGTCTTGCACCATGTCTTCAATCCCGGTACCATGCTCGTCGGTGCGACGACGAATCACCTCAGCTCTGGCACGTTGGTCAGACTCACCATGAAAAGTCCACACCGTATAAATAGGCGTAAAACCCCACTTCTGCAGGTGTTTACCCATTTCAAACTCTGTCTGCTTTTTCCAGTTGTCGCAGTTGGGACAGGGGCACCATGTTTTTTGCTGGCCATTTGCAAATGCGGCTCTCACAAACCCCCTGGTTTTTGATAACCATTCATGGGTCATGTCTTTCTGACTAGGGTGACCAGTGTACATCCAAGCATGATCACTCATGTTGCCTAGCTTGGGGGCACAAGAAATAAATATATAATTCATCATCTATATTCATACGCTAATCAAGTTTGTCAGTTTTATTACGTCCACGCAACCTACACGCTAATAGGTAAAGATAGGTCCTAATCCCACCCGAGTATGTGTAGATTGGGTTTGTTTTCCCATGCTCTGCTCCAGATGCGACGCAGGATTTCGGTAGAACCTCCCCGCTGTTCTCCTGATACACGTCTCGGCAATAAGCAGAGAGGATGTGTACCCGGAGAACAACAGGGGAGGCACTGATGAAATTCCGCATCGGATCCGGAGCACAACATACGGGAAAACAAACCCAATCTACACATACTCGAGCTATCCATGGATAATGTTGGACAATTCGAAAGGATGACGGTTATAAATATGCAAAGAAATGCATATTTATAGATGTCGCCCTTTTGAACGGGAGACGCATACTGGTCACGCATACTCATGATTGAAGAAACCTATACCTAGCAAGTTTCATCAGCACGAAGGCCGGGACAAAGCAAATTAAAGGGATAGGAGGAGAAGTCATTTGTGCTCACCAACAAACGCAAGGACGGAGCTCGTCCAACGCACGTGGAGGTCGTCGAATAATTGCACATTGAAATTCACACGATCAACACAAATATGATGTTTTTATAATTAACATAATCGGAAAATATGTGACCTAACTCATAATTTACAAAACTATGACCCCGTCGGTTTGTGGAAGGCTGAAAAGCACCTTCTCGTTCAACCAGAGGCAGAAGAGTTGTCGGGGGTCGGGGGTTAGTTGCGTCGGGACTCAGTGCCGTCGAGGGTCGGTGGTGTCGGGTGTCGGTGGCGTCGGGGTTCGGGGGTTAGTGGCGTCGGTGGTCGGGGGTGCAGGGTCAGTGGCGTCAGGGGTCGGTGGTCGGGGGACTTTTCGGTCAACAAGAGGCCCAAGAGGTGTCAAAGGTCGGGGGTTGGGGGTCAGTGGCGTCGGGGGCGGCGTATTCTGCCAGGGTGTCATCAGGATGTCGTGTCGGGGTTTCGGGCATCGTGTCGGGGTGTCGAGGTGTCAGGGTGTCATTTTCTTCTTCTTCATCTTCTTCTTTTTTCCTCCTCTTCCTTTTCTTCTTCTTCTTCTTCCTTCCTTCCTTTTCTTATTCTTCTTCTTCTTCTTCTTCTTCTTCTTCTTCCTTCTTTTCCATTTCCCTCTTCTTCTTCTTCCTTCTTTTCCTTTTTTGTCTTCTTTATTCTTCTCCTCTCTCCTCTTTTTCTTCTTCTTCTTTTTATCCTCCTCCTCCTCCTCCTCTTCTTCTTATTCTTCTTCCCTTATCTACTTATTCTTCTTTTATTCCTCATCTTTTTTCTACTTATTTCAATTATGACTATGTAGAATCTAAACCTATCACTAAACCTATCGCTAAACCTATATAGCACTAAACAGCAAAAAAATAACAAAAACAAAATCTACCAATCATTAACTAAAAAAGAATCTACCACTAATTAACAAAATAGAATCTACCTCTAAATTAACAAAACAAATAACTAACTAAACCTACTATTAAAATGAAATAACTAAATCTAATTAAAACAACTAACTAAATCAACTACCACTAAATCAAATAACTAAATCAACTAACTAAATCTAATTAAATAAAAAAACTCACCTAGCCATGGAGGAGGGGGCAAGGAGGAGGGGTGGGAGGGGAGGCGGCCGGCTGCCGGGAGGGGAGGTGGCGGGCGGGCGGGCGGGAGGGGAGGCGGTCGGCGGGCGGGAGGAGGGTGTAGGGAGGAGGGCGCGGGGAGGAGGGGGCGGGAGGGGAGGCGGCGGGCGGGCGGGAGGGGAGGCGGCCGGCGGGAGGGAGGGGAGGCGGCCGACAGGCGGGAGCAGAGGCGGCCGGAGGGCGGGGAGGAGGGGTGCTGCGGGCGGGCGCGGGGAGGAGGCCACGGGAGGGGAGGCGGCCAGCGGGTGGGGAGGAGGGGTGTCGCGGGAGGGGAGGAGGCGGTCGGCGGGATGGGAGGCGGCCGGCGAGCAGGGGACGAGCGGCTGAGAGTCAGAGCAGAGGAGACTGACCAGTGAGAGTGAGAGGGAGAGGGAGACGGCCGTTAGGGGGGCTCTCTTTGCCGTCCGCCCCCCCCCCCCCCCCCCCGACAGCAAAGAGAAGGAGGGAAGACGGCAAAGGGAGCGCCCATTATGGGGTGGGAGGGGGTGTACGGTTGCACCCCTTTGCCGTCCGCTGGCCGACGGCAAAGAATTTTTTTGCCTTAGGTGTTGTCTTTGCCGTCTGCTTTGTGCGAGCTGATGGCAAAGAAGCTCTTTGCCATGTGTCAGCACACGGCAAAGGAAAGGCAGATGGCAAATCTTTGAATTCCAGTAGTGATTGCTTCATACTTGTTTTGATTGAAGTGTTGGTATTTGAAACTCGTTATTATTTGTACGTTAGCTGATTATGCCATTGATATTAGTTTACCGTGAGACCCCTGTGTCACTTGCTTATGTGGTTAACTTGTGATCTTGCTGAAATTCTGGTTATGAGTTAGACATAGTTGCAACAACAAGATCAAACAGAGTTTGTAAAAGTTTTTCTTTCTCTCTCAGTTTGTCAACTGAGTTGCTTGAGGACAAGCAAGGTTCTAAGCTTGGGGGAGTTGATACGTCTCCATCGTATCAACTTTCCAAATTCTTTTACCCTTGTTTTGGACTCTAATTTGCATGATTTGAATGGAACTAACCTGGACTGACGCTGTTTTCAGCCGAATTGCCTTGGTGTTATTTTTGTGCAGAAATCAAAGTTCTCCAAACGTCCTGAAAATTTACGGAGATCATTTTTGGAAAATATGAAAAATACCTGCGCAAAGATTCACCTGAGGGGGTGGGCCAGTGGGCCACAAGCTCTGGCTCCGCCACCCCCCTGGTGGCGGTGGGCAAGCTTGTGGGGCCCACACGGCTCTGCCGCCCCCAATTCCAGCTCTATAAGTTCCCTTTCGTCCCAGAAAAAATAAAACAAGAGAAGTTTTCGTCGCGTTTGCGATACGGAGGCGCCGCCACAACCAGTTCTTCATCTCGAGGGCAGATCTGGAGTCTGTCTTGGACTTCGGAGAGGGGAAATCGTCGCCATCGTCATCATCAACCTTCTTCCCTCTCCAATTCCATGAAGCTCTTCGTCGTTCGTGAGTAATCTATTCGTAGGCTCGCTGGGCGGTGATGAGTAGGATGAGATCTATCATGTAATCGAGTTAGTTTTGATGGGGATTGATCCCTAGTATCCACTATGTTCTGAGATTGATGTTGCTACTACTTTGCGATGCTTAATGCTTGTCACTAGGGCCCGAGTGCCATGATTTCATATCTGAAATTATTATGTTGTCACCAATATATGTGTGTTTTAGATCCAATCTTGCAAGTTGTAGTTACCTACTATGTGTTATGATCCGGCAACCACAGAGTGACAATAACCAGAACCACTCCCGGTGATGACCATAGTTTGAGGAGTTCATGTGTTCACCAAGTGCTAATGCGTTGGTCCGGTTCTTTATTAAAAGGAGAACCTTAATATCCCGTAGTTTCCTTTTGGACCCTGCTGGCACGGGAGGGATGGACAATAGATGGCATGCAAGTTCTTTTGCCAAAGCACGTATGACGACACATGGAATGCATGCCTACATCACATTGACGAACGGGAGCTAGCCACATATCTCTCCATGTTATAATTGTTACATGATGAATATCATCCAAAAAAATCACCGACCCATTGCCTACGAGTTTGTCCTACTGCTGCTGTTACTTGTTTTGCTCTGCTGCTGTTACTACTGTTGCTACGGCTGTTACTTGTCTTGCTCTGCTGCTACTGTTGCTACTACTGTCGCTTGCTACTTGTACTACTTGCTATTGCTGTCACTACTGTTGTTCCTTGCCGCTGCTATTCCTCGTTACACTACTGCTACCTGCTACAATCTTGATTCGCTGGTCGTTGACGGGAACTAACAATTTCCGTCAACGAGGCAACTTGGCGCCATTGATACGACAGTTAGTAATAGTGTGCCGTCAACAGATCGTTTCTGACACCGTTGTTATCATACTACTTTGCTACTGATACTTTGCTTGCAGATACTAATCTTTCAGGTGTGGTTGAATCTGATAAATTCAGCTGCTAATACTCGAGATTATCCTCTCACCTCCTGTCTGGCGAACCAACAAATTTGGTTTGAATATTCTACCCTCGAAAACTGCTACGATCCCACGCGATAGTGGGCCGTCAACAACATTCTTCTAGTTTCGATTACCGGAGAGTGCTAGCAGCATTCTTCTGGTGCCGTTGTAGGGGAAGGTCTGCTGTGACGGAGTCAAGTACCATCCCATATGCTTCAGCATAGGCTCTATTATGTATGCCATGTTGTGTAGCAGACCTGATGTGAAGCCTGCCATAAGTTTGGTAGGGAGGTACCAGAGTGATCCAGGAGTGGATCACTGGACAGTGGTCAAGAACATCCTTAAGTACCTGAAAAAGGACTAAAGATATATTTCTCGTTTATTGAGGCGCCGAAGAGCCCGTCGTAAAGCGTTACGTCGATGCGAGTTTCCACACAGATCCGGATGACTCCAAGTCACAAACTGGGTATGTGTATATTTTGAATAATGGGTCAGTTAGCTGGCGCAGTTGCAAGCAAAGCATCGTGGCGGCATCTACATGTGAAGCGGTGTACATCGCTGCTTCCGAATCATCATAGGAAGGAGTCTGGATGAAGGAGTTCATCACCGACCTAGGAGTGCTTCCAAGTGCGTCGGGCCCGATGACTCTGTTCTGTGACAACACTGGAGCTATTGCCATTGCAAAGGAGCCCAGGTTTCACAAGAAGACCAAGGACATCAAGCGCCGCTTCAACTCCATTCGTGGATACATCCAAGATGGAGATGTAGATATTTGTAAAGTACATACGAATCTGAATGTCGCAGACCCGTTGACTAAACCTCTTCCACGGGCAAAACATGATCAGCACCAGAACTCCATGAGTGTTCGATTCATCACAATGTAACTAGATTATTGACTCTAGTGCAAGTGGGAGACTGTTGGAAATATGCCCTAGAGGCAATAATAAAGTTGTTATTATTATATTTCCAGTTCATGATAATTGTCTATTATTCATGTTATAATTGTATTAACCAGAAACCGTAATACATGTGTGAATATATAGATCACAATATGTCCCTAGTGAGCCTCTAGTTGGCTAGCTCGTTAATCAATAGATGATCATGGTTTCCTGATCATGGACATTGGATGTCGTTAATAATGGGATCACATCATTGGGGAATGATGTGATGGACAAGACCCAATCTTAAGCATAGCACTAGATCGTGTTGTTTGTCTGCTAAAGCTTTTCTAATTTCAAGTATCATATCCTTAGACCGTGAGGTTGTGCAACTCCCGGATACCGTAGGAGTGCTTTGGGTGTACCAAACTGTTGGAAATATGCCCTAGAGGCAATAATAAATTGGTTATTATTATATTTCCTTGTTCATGATAATCGTTTATTATCCGTGCTAGAATTGTATTGATTGGAAACTCAAATACATGTGTGGATACATAGACAACACACTGTCCCTAGTGAGCCTCTAGTTCACTAGCTCGTTGATCAAAGATGGTTAAGGTTTCCTAGCCATAGACAAGTGTTGTCAGTTGATAACGGGATCACATCATTAGGAGAATGATGCGATGGACAAGACCCAAACTACAAATGTAGCATGTGATCGTGTCATTTTGTTGTTATTATTTTCTCCATGTCAAGTATACGTTCCTATGACCATGAGATCATGTTACTCACTCACACCGGAGGAATGTCTTGTGTGTTTCAAACGTCGCAAAGTAACTGGGTGACTATAAAGGTTCTCTACAGGTACCTCCGAAGGTGTCCGTTGAGTTAGCATGGATCGAGACTGGGATTTGTCACTCCGTATGATGAAGAGGTATCTCGAGGCCAACTTGGTAATACAACATCACAAACAAGCCTTGCAAGCAATGTGACTAAAGAGTTAGCCACGGGATCTTGTATTCGGAACGAGTAAAGAGACTTGCCGGTAATGAGATTGAAATAGGTATGGAGATGCCGACGATCGAATCTTGGGAAAGTAACATACCGAAGGACAAAGGGAATGATATAAGGGATTAACTAAATCCTTGACATAGAGGTTCAGCCGATAAGATCTTCGTAGATGTAGGATCCAATATGAGCATCCAGGTCGCGCTATTGGAAATTGACCGGCGAGTGTCTCGGTCATGTCTGCATAGTTTTGAAACCCGCAGGGTCTCCACACTTAAGGTTCGGTGACGTTTCCGTATAGTTAAATTACTGATGTTGGTAACTTAATGTTGTTCAGAGTCCCGGACGTCACAAGGGTTTCCGAAATGGTCCATAGACGAAGACCGATATATAGGAAGTGTCCATTTGGCTTTCAGAAGGTTTTCGAGCATTACCGGTAAAGTACCGGGAGTATAATGGGTTTCGGAGTTCCACCGGGAGGGGCCACCCACCCGAGAGAGAACCAAAGAGGCCCAAGGGTGGCGCACCAGCCCTTAGTGGGCTGGTGGCCAGCCCAACAAGGTCCACTTCGGCCGAAAGAAGGAGAAAGGGAAGGAGAGGAGGCCAAACCTAATTGGGGAAGGAGGACTCCTCCTTCCAAGTTGTTTTGGAGGACTCCTCCCTCTCCTCTTGCGCCAGCCAAACCCTATGGGTTTTTCCGTAGGGTGCCACCCCTCCCTCCCACCTATATATAGTGGAGGTGAGAGAGGATTTTGGCACCCCAAGCCATAGTGCAACCCTCTCTCCCACCACCACTTCGTGAGACCCTGTAGCTAGTTCGGTACGGTATGACAAAGCCCTGCCGGAGTAGCTCCACCACCATCACCGCCACGCCGTCGTGCTGCCAAAGAATTCAGCTACCTCTTCGTCTCTCTTGTTGGATCAAGAAGGCAGAGATCGTCATCGATTTGTACGTGTGTTGAATGCGGAGGTGCCGTCCGTTCGGTACTAGATCGGGATGGTGTTCGTGGGACGCTTGTGATTCGGGTCGCAAAAACGTTTGACTACATCAACCGTGTTTCTTAATGCTTCCCGCTTAGCAATCTACAAGGGTATGTGGATCTGATCTCCCCTCTCGTAGATGATCATCACCATGATAAGTCTTGGGTGTTCGTAGGAAAATTTTTGTTTCCCATGCTACGTTCCCCAACAAGCATGTCTGGTTCTCTTCTACCTTGAATTATAATGTATAGTCGCTGCTTGAACATCAGAGGTGTTGTGCATTTATGTTTTGCAGTCTCAGAAAGGACTAGTGAAATACCGTGTCATCATATTATATCATGATTGTTTTGATAAATTGTTAGCATGTGAGATATTTTATTATTGCTTGATAGTTGGTTATGTATTGCCATGATTGAATATGATGTTTAATTGTTATCATAGATATGGTTATTTAGGGTTTATGCTGAAAACCTGAACACTAGCTAAGCATATACAACTGAATTGATTTCTATTTAGAAACCTGAACACTTGCTAGTTGGAGTATATAGCAACGAGAAGAAAAGAGTTTGTAAAAGTTTTCTTTATCACTTTGAGTTTATCAGCTGAATTGCTCGAGGACAAGCAATGAGTTAAGCTTGGGGGAGTTGATGCATCTCAAACGTATCTACTTTTCCACACACTTTTGCTTGGTTTTGGCCTCTAATTTGCATGGTTTGAACAAAACTAACCCGGACTAACGTTGTTTTCAGTAGAACTACCATGGTGTTATTTTTGTGCAGAAATAAAACTTCAGGAGGGGGCTACCTGTGGTCAACAAGCCAAAAGGGCACCCCCCTAGCGTGCCCTGTTAGCTTGTGGGGCCCACGTGGTTCCCCTGACCCTGATTACAATCCTATAAATTTACACCTTCTGAGAAAAAACGGAGATAAGATTTCGTCATGTTTTACGAGACAGAGCCGCCGCTACCTCGTGTTCTTCCTCGGAAGGGCTGGTTTGGAGTCCGTTTGGGGCTTCAGAGGGCGGGGGGATTCATCGTTGTTGTTATCACCAACCCTTCTTCATCAACAATTCCATAATGCTCACCATCAGGGAGTGAGGAATTCCTTTGTAGGCTTGGTGGACGGTGATGGGATTGGATGATATTGATCATGTAATTAGAGTTATTTTGATAGGGCTTGATCCCTAGTATCCACTCTGTTCTGAGATTAATGGTGCTATGACTTTGCTATGCTTAATGCTTTTGGAAATATGCCCTAGAGGCAATGAAAAAATAGTTATTAATATATATCCTGTTTCAAGATAATCGTTTATTATCCATGCTATAATTTTATTCAATGAAAACATAAATGCATGTGTGGATATATACACAAAACAATGTCCCTAGTAAGCCTCCAGTTGACTAGCTAGTTGATCAAGGATGGTTAAGGTTTTCTGACCATATCCAAGTGTTTTCACTTGATGACTGGATCACATCATTAGGAGAATGACGTGATGGACAAGACCCAAACTATGAACGTAGCATGTGATCGTGTCATTTTGTTGCTATTGTTTTCTGCCTGTCAAGTATTCATTTCTATGACCATGAGATCATGTAACACACTAACACCGGAGGAATACCTTGTGTGTATCAAACGTCACAACGTTACTGGGTGACTATAAAGGTGCTCTACACGTATCTCCGAAGGTGTCCCTTGAGTTAGCATGGATGAAGACTGGGATTTGTCACTCCGTGTGATGGAGAAGTATCTCGGGGCACACTCGGTAATACAACATCACATATAAGCCTTGCAAGCAATGTGGCTAATGTGTTAGTCACGAGATCTTGTATTACGGAATGAGTAAAGAGACTTGTCGATAACGAGATTGAAATAGGTATAGGGATACCGACGATCAAATCTCGGGCAAGTAACATACCGAACGACAAAGGGAGCGATATACAGGATTATATGAATCCTTGGCACAGAGGTTAAACCGATAAGATCTCGTAGAATATGTAGGATCCAATATGGACATCCAGGTCCCGCTGTTGCATATTGACCGGGGAGTGTCTCAGGCCATGTCTGCATAGTTCTCGAACCCGCAGGGTCTGCACACTTAAGGTTCGGTGACGTTTCGGTAAAGTTGAGTTATAGGTGTTGGTGAGTGAAGGTTGTTCGGAGTCCCTGATGAGATCACGGACATCACGAGCATTTCCGGAATGGTCCGGAAACGAAGATTGATATATAGGATTGTTTCATTTGGCCTTCGGAAAGATTTCGGGCATTACCGACAGTGTACCGGGAGTGACGAATGGGTTCCGGGTCTTTACCGGGAGGGGCCCACCTACCCGGGAGAGAACCCAATAGCCCAAGGGTGGCACACCAGCCCTTAGTGGGCTGGTGAGACCAGCCCAAGTGGGTTATGTCAGCTAGAAGAAAAAAATCAAAGGAAAAGAATAAAAGAGGGAGGTGGGAAGAAAGGAGGGGACTCCTCCTTCCCAAACCGAATTGGAGTTGGAATCCTCCTCCTCCTCTCTCGGCCGGCGCCCTTGGGGCTCTCTTGAGCTTGAAGGCTAGCCCCTCCCTCCTCCTATATATACTAACGGTTTTAGGGTTTTTGAGACACAACTTTGCAACGTACAACCCTAAACCTCTACTTCATAGTTCTTCCTCTAGATCGGTTTTCTGTAGAGCTCGGGCGGAGCCCTGCAGGAATAGATCATCACCATCACCGGCGCGCTGTCATGCTGTCGGAGAAGTCATCTACTTCCCATCTCTCTTGCTGGATCAAGAAGGCGGAGATCGTCATCGAGCTGTACGTGTGCTAAACGTGGAGGTGTCGTCCGTTCAGTGCTTGATCAGAATGGATCGTGGGACGACGGTGATTTGAATCACAAAGTTGTACCACTACATCAACCGTGTTTCTTAACGCTTCCCACTTAGCGATTTGCAAGGGTATGTGGATTCGATCTTCCTCTCGTAGATGAACATCACCATGATAGGTCTTCGTGTGCGTAGGAATTTTTTTGTTTCCCATGCAACGTTCGCCAACAATGGCATCATGAGCTAGGTTCATGCGTAGATGTAATCTCGAGTAGAACGCAAAAGTCTTTGTGGCCGTCGATGTTCGATTTGCTACCCTCCTTAGTCTTTTCTCAATTCGGCGGTATTGTTGGATTGAAGCGGCCCAGACTAACATTACTCGTACGCTTACGAGAGACCGATTTGATCGACTAACATGCAACTTGTTGCATAAAGATGATTGGCGGGTGCCTATTTCTTCAACTTTAGTTGAATTGGATTTGACCGAGGCGGTCCTTGGGGAGAGGTTAAACAGCAATTTGCACATCTCCGTTGTGGTTTTGCGTAAGTAAGATGCGATCATACTAGATACCCATAGCAGCCACGTAAAACATGCAACAACAAATTAGAGGACGTCTAACTTGTTTTTGCAGGGTATGCATCTGATGTGATATGGCCAAAGACATTATGTGATATATTGGATGTATGAGATGGTCATGTTGTAATAGTTAAATATCGACTTGCACGTCGATGCTATGGCAACCGACAGGAGCCATAGGGTTGTCTTTAAACTAACGTTTGTGTTTGGAGATGGGTTTACTATATTGCTAGGTTGTAGCTTTAGTAGTAATAGCATAGATATCATGACAACCTCGATGGCGGCATGATGATGGAGATCATGGTGTGGCGCCGGTGATGATGAAGATCATGCCGGTGCTTTGGTGATGGAGATCAAGAAGCACAAGATCATGGCCATATCATGTCACTTATGAATTGCATGCGATGTTAATCCTTTTATGCACCTTATCTTGCTTAGAACGACGGTAGCATTATAAGGTGATCCCTCACTAAATTTCAAGATAAAATTGTGTTCTCCCCGACTGTGCACCGTTGCAACAGTTCGTCGTTTCGAGACACCACGTGATGATCGGGTGTGATAGACTCAACATTCACATACAACGGGTGCAAAACAGTTGCACACGTGGAGCACTCGGGTTAAACTTGACGAGACTAGCATGTGCAGACATGTCCTCGGAACACAAGAGACCGAATGGTCGAGCATGAATTGTATAGTTGATATGATTAGCATAGAGATGTTTACCACTGAAACTAGACTCAACTCACGTGATGATCGGACTTGAGTTAGTGAATTTGGATCATGCCACACTCAAGTAATTAGAGGGATGTCTATTTGAGTGGGAGTTTATTAGTAATTTGATTAGTTAAACTCTAATTGTCTTGAACATAGTCTAAGTCTAGTTTGCATTATTTTATCTTGTAGATTGATGGCTCATGCAGTAGCAACCCTGAATTTCAATACATTCCTAGAGAAAGCTAAGCTGAAACATGATGGTAGCAACTTTGTAGACTGGGTCATAATCTTAGGCTCATCCTACAAGCTGGGAAAATAATTATGTCCTTGATGTTGCGCTAGGAGATGAACCACCCACTATGTCTGATCAAGATGTTTTGAATGCTTGGCAAGCACGTAAGGAGGACTACTCAGTAGTTCAATGTGCAGTCTTGTATGGCTTAGAACCGGGACTTCAACGATGCTTTGAACATCATGGAGCATATGAGATGTTCTAGGAGTTGAAGTTTATCTTTCAGAAGAATGCCCGGATCGAGAGGTATGAGACCTCCGATAAATTCTATGCTTGCAAGATGGAGGAGAATTCGTTTGTCAGTGAACATGTGCTTAGAAGCTCTAGGTACTCAAACAGTCTAGCTGAGCTGGGAGTTGAACTTCTGCAAGAGGCTATCACTGACAGAATTCTTCAATCACTGCCACCTAGATACAAGAGCTTTGTGTTGAACTATAACATGCAAGGGATGAACAAGTCACCCAGCGAGTCATTCGCGATGCTGAAAATCGCAGAGTCAGAACTCCGGAAAGAACATCAAGTGTTGATGGTCAATAAGACCACAGGTTTCAAGAGAAACAACAAAGGCAAGAAGGGTAACTCCAAGAAGATCGGCAAAACTGTTGCCAATCCGATGAAGAAACCCAAGGCTGGACCTAAGCCAGAAACAGAGTGCTATTATTGCAAGGGGATGGGTCAATGGAAGCGCAACTGCCCCAAGTATTTGGCTGATAAGAAGGCGGCCAACGCCAAACCAGGTATATGTGATATACATGTTATTGATGTGTACCTAACCAACTCTCATAGTAGTGCCTGGGTATTTGATATCGGTCATGTTGTTCATATTTGCAACTCGAAGCAGGAACTGCGGAATAAACGAAGGCTGGCGAAGGATGAAGTGACGATGCGCATGGGAAATGGTTCCAAGGTTGATGCAATCGCCGTCGGCACAGTCTCACTTCAGTTACCATCAGGATTAGTTATGAACTTAGATAATTGTTATTTAGTGTCTGCATTAAGCATGAACGTTATATCTGGATCTCGTTTATTGCAAGATGGTTACTCATTTAAGTCAGAGAATAATGGTTGTTCTATTTTTATGAGTAATATCTTTTATGGTCATGCACCCAATGTGAGGGGTTTGTTCATACTGAATCACATATACATAACATTGGGACCAAAAGATGTAGAGTTAACAATGATAGTGCCACCTTTTTGTGGCATTGCCGCTTAGGTCGTATTGGTGTAAAGTGCATGAAGAAACTCCATGCTGATGGGCTTTTGGAGTCACTTGATTTCGAATCACTTGACACGTGCGAACCATGGCTCATGGGCAGGATGACTAAGACTCCAATCTCCGGGATAATGGAGCGTGCAAATGACTTATTGGAAATCATACATACTGATGTGTGCGGTCCAATGAGTGTGGAGGCGCACGGCGGATATCGTTATTTTCTCACCTTCACTAATGATTTGAGTAGGTATGGATATATCTACTTGATGAAGCACAAGTCTGAAACGTTTGAAAAGTTCAAGCAATTTCAGAGTGAATTTGAAAATCATCGTAACAAGAAGATCAAGTTCCTATGATCTGATCGAGGGGGTGATATCTGAGTTTCGAGTTTGGTGCTCACTTAAGACAATGTAGAATCCTTTCACAGCTGACACCACCTGGAACACCACAACGTAATGGTGTGTCCGAACGTCGTAATCGTACTTTGTTAGATATGGTGTGATCTATGATGTCTCTTACCGATTTGCCATTATCGCTTCGGGGTTATGCATTAGAGACAACTGCATTCACTTTAAATAGGGCACCATCAAAATCCGTTGAGACGACACCATATGAGCTATGGCATGGCAAGAGGCCAAAGTTGTCGTTTCTTAAAGTTTGGGGATGTGATGCTTATGTCAAAAAGCTTCAGCCTGAAAAGCTGGAACCCAAAGCTGAAAAGTGTGTCTTCATAGGTTACCCAAAAGAGACAGTTGGGTACACCTTCTGTCTCAGATGCGAGGTCGAAGTGTTTGTTGCTAAAAACGTAGCTTTTCTTGAGAAGGAGTTTCTCTCGAAAGAATTGACTGGGAGGAAGATAGAACTTGATGAGGTTGCAGAACCTCTGCTCAAACAGGACGGTGGCGCGGGGCAGAGAGAAATCTCTGTCGAGGCAACACCAGTTGAGGAGGAAGCTAATGATGATGATCATGAGGCTTCGAATCAAGTTGCTATCGGACCTCGCAGGTCGACAAGATCACGTACTACTCCTGAGTGGTAAGGGAATCATGTCTTATCTATCATGTTGTTGGACAACAATGAGCCTGCAAATTATGAAGAAGCAATGGTGGGCCCGGATTCCAACAAATGGTTAGAGGCCATGAAGTCCGAGATAGGATCTATGTATGAAAACAAAGTATGGACTTTGGAGGTATTACCTGAAGGTCGTAGGGCTATTCAAAACAAATGGATCTTTAAGAATAAGACGGAGACGGATGGTAATGTGGCCGTTTGTAAGGCTCGACTTGTGGCAAAGGGTTTTTCACAAGTTCAAGGAGTTGACTTCAATTAGACATTCTCACCGGTAGTGATGCTTAAGTCCGTCCGAATCATGTTAGCAATAGCTGCATTTTTCGATTATGAAATCTGGCAGATGGATGTCAAAACGGCGTTCCTTAATGGTTTTCTTAAGGAAGAGTTGTATATGACGCAACCTGAAGGTTTTGTCGATCCGAAGAATGCTAACAAAGTATGCAAGCTCCAGTGATCCATTCATGGACTAGTGCAAGCATCTCGGAGTTGGAATAAGCGCTTTGATGAGGTGATCAAAGCATTTGGGTTTATACAAGTTGTTGGAGAATCTTGTATTTACAAGAAAGTGATTGGGAGCTCTGTAGTGTTTCTAATATTATATGTGGATGACATATTGCTGACTGGAAACAATGTGGAGTTTTTAGAGAGTGTAAAGGATTACATGAACAAATGTTTTTCAATGAAATACCTATGAGAAGTTGCTTACATATTAGGCATTAAGATCTATAGGGATAGATCGAGACGCCTGATAGTACTTTCACAAAGCACATACCTTGATAAAGTTTTGAAGAAGTTCAAAATGGAACAGTCCAAGAAGGGGTTCTTGCCAGTGTTACAAGGTATAAAGTTGAGTAAGACTCAGTGTCCTGTAACCGCGGAACATAGAGAAAAGATGAGTATTGTCCCCTATTCTTCAGCCATAGGGTCTATCATGTATGCAATGTTGTGTACAAGATCGGACGTCGGCCTGGCCATAAGTATGGCAGGCAAGTTTCAAAGTGATCCAAGAGTGGAACACTAGGCGGCGGTCAAGAATATTCTGAAGTACCTGAAAAGGACTAAGGAAATGTTTCTCGTTTATGGAGGTAATGAAGATCTCGTCGTAATGGGTTAGGTGGATGCAAGCTTTGACACTGATCCGGATGACTCTAAGTCTCAAACCGGATACGTATTTATTCTCAATGGGGGTGTGGTAAGCTGGTGCAGTTCCAAGCAAAGCGTCGTAGCAGATTCTACATGTGAAGCGGAATACATGGCTGCCTCGGAGGCACCTAAGGAGGGTGTCTGGATGAAGCACTTCATGACGGATCTTGGAGTTGTGCCGAGAGCACTAAATCCAATAACTATGTTCTACGACAACACTGGTGCCATTGCTCTAGCAATGGAACCAAGGTTTCACAAGAAGACCAGACACATCAAACGACGCTTCAACCTCATCCGCGACTATGTCAAAGGAGAGGACGTAAATATTTGCAAAGTGCACACGGATCTGAATGTTGCACATCCGCTGACTAAACCTCTTCCATGAGCGAAGCATGATCAACACCAGAACTGTATGGGTATTAGATTCATTCCAATGTAAATAACATAGAGATGTGACACTAGATTATTGACTCTAGTGCAAGTGGGAGACTATTGGAAATATGCCTGTTGGGATATTACCTGTGGGTAACCCGCCCCTAATGGGCCGGGTCACCAAAGGGGTGACTCACCTTTCATTATGCGTCCAGTGGCCCAGGAGTTGTAGGGCGGTTCAAACAGACTATTTGGATGATGGAACGTCAAGGAAGCTCATGATCGTGGGGAACACAATGACTTAGAGATAAGGAAAGATACCAAGAGTAGGATGGCAGGACTTTGTAAACCCTAGGGCCTCGACCTGTATATAAAGGCGAGTCCCAGGGAAAGGTCAGGCGAGTTAGAGAGAATCGAGAGCTAGGTTAGGCGAGTTACGCCCTCCTTGTAATTGAAACCACCATTAATCCACACAAAGCAGGACGTAGGATTTTACCTCCTCACGAGGGGCCGAACCTGGGTAAATCTAAGTCTCTCTTTTGCTCACCCCCTTTGAGTCATCACCAAGGTGCAATGGATCCATCTTTAAGTCCTTTCACGAGGACATATGCCGTGATAAAACCACGACGGTTAGCGCCCACCATGGGGCTTGCGCACGGTGGAGTTGAGTTCTCAAAGGGAGCCCTATCAGGGTTAGAAAGCTATGCGGTCGGCATCATGACTAAAAGCCGCTGCGGGAAGTACTACATCGACAACTCGCTATGGGAATCGAAGGCCGACTCCGTCGAATCTGGCTACCGAGTCCCCTTCGACAAGATCAACATCTTCATTGGCATGATCGGGACGCCTCTTCCTGAGCCGGACACCTCCACCGACATCATCGAGCCGGCCAGGTACGTCCTCCCCGTTACACGGCAGAGCAAGAGCCACCAGGTTTTCGTCGGCTTTACGCAGGGAGGCGACGCATAAGAGGAAGAGGTGGGCCAGGAGATCACCCCTGTCAATTCCGATGGCGATTCATCCATGGGCGAGACGGAGTCGATCCACCCTTTTGAGGAAGGACAGCTCGGGGGGCTGTCGCTGGCAATGGATCCCAAGTCCTCGAGAGATCTCGCCGGCAAATCGCCATCTATATGGCGGCCCAGCCTCCTCAGAATCCGACTGACAACAACGAGACCGCAGGAACGTCCAAGCCCCCTCGCAAACCATGACGAAACTAGCAGCGGAGATAGCCAACCTTATGGCAACCTCGGTTACATCTGAAAATCAGGAGTCGGTCAATGTCGAGCTAACCAAACTGTGGGAGGCAATGGCCAAAGCACAGCACGACATGGAAGCAGAAGCCGCCAGGATCGAGACACAGCGAGCTACGGTCGCCGCAAAGACCTATCGGTTGAACACCGTCTGACGCCGTCCATCAAAGATACAACAGCGCGCATCTGACGCCGTCCATCAAAGGAGACACGGCGGGCGTGTCCCGGCCGACTTACGCCCAACTCGCCTCTTTGACACTCCGCGCACCCCTGGGGCGGGTCCCGATCGGCCTTTGCAAACCGCCCCGAGGGGAGGAACGATTCCACCACCCAATCCGCTACCGGTTCAGCCCATGGACGCCCATGCGACTCGATTCCAGACGCCGCGGGGTCACTTCTCAAACCCCGTCGACAGCGTGCTGGCGGTGACCTGCCACCTAGAGTCTCTTCCGATTTACGGAAACACCCCGCCGAGATAGAAGCTAGAAACACCATCGAGATGCTGAAAACGGCCGTGGTTGAGCACGCGCAGTATTCCCATAGCCTTGATCGGCTCCACTCTACGCCTCAGGCGAGTCACACCAGAAGTCGCCACGAGGATTTCCCCGCAGTATCTAGCGGGCCACGGCGGCTCCCCTAACACGATCTGCTTGGGATGCCCAACACACGAGCCCAGGATATTGTGGATGCAGCGCGGGCCGCGCGGCACATGGAGCCAACGGCCGTGGCGGGTTAGGCCTACCCGGCCTACATACTACCGTCGCCGCGCATTCGGTGGGGGAAAACACATTGGAGTATCATGTTTCGCGCCGGCTTTGCGCAATGAACGCATGCCGAGGGACTTCAAAGGGCCCAGGAAGGTTCCCAACTACTCGCCGGATCTCGAGCCCGGGTCATGGATCGAAAGCTATGAACTCGCGATGGATATGCTTGACGTTAGCGAGGCGGTCTGCGCGAAATACTTCACCATGATGCTCGAAGGGACGGCACGCACTTGGTTGAAAAACCTGCCGCCCAACTCCATCAACACTTGGGCGGAACTAAAGGAGTGCTTCGTCAAGAACTTCAGAGGGACCTGCAAGCGCCCGATGACTATCGTCGACTTACAGCACTGCGTTCAGCGGCCGGATGAGTCGGCCCACCACTAGACCCGGTGAGTTGTGGAAGTCATTCATTCCTCGGAAGGTATTTCGGCGGCTCAGGCGGTGTTGATCCTAGAGAAAAATTGCCATTACGAGCCTCTGGTGCTGAAACTAGGGAGACTTAAGCGAAAGGTACATGACATGGGCGAGCTGATGAACGCCTTACCAGATACGCTGAGTCGGATGACACCAAGAATCCTGGAGAGGGCGACGACAAGATTGGAGTTACCCGCAAGGGCGAGTTACAAAAAGACCAATCCCAGTTTCAGAATCGGGGCAATAACCACCATGGCGGGCATGGAAAGAAGCGGCAACAGGAAGGTCCTACGGAATTTGTTGCTAATACTAATACTGGCAATGCAAACCCACGTCAGAAGAAGCGGGGCTTCAGTGGGAAGAAACCACGTAACTACCATGAAATGCTTGAAGGCCCGTGCCCGCAGCACGCCATGGCTGATGGACCGGCGACTCACTCATGGGAGGATTGCTATGTGATGCAAGAGTTCCAGGCCAAGGCACTCAAAAGAAGTCAAGGCAGCGAGCAGGGCCAGTGGCCGGAGCAGCCCAGTGCATCCGGGTCACGACAAGCCACATTCGGGGGTTTCCCCAACCAAGGACCACAGGGCGGGTCAATACCAAGTTCATAACCAGCAGTACCACCCACCGGGAATATTCCAACAACCCCCCCCCACCCCCCCCCCCCCCCCCGCAAGGAGAGCCCCAGCGGCAGGAGGACCGGGGCGGGTTCGAAAATAACTCCAAACAGTTGAACAGGGGGCAGTACCACGTGTTCACCACCAACACATGTAAACGGGACCACAAGGTAAAGCACAGAACTTTTGTATCTGAGCCAACGCTCCCTTGGTACCTTCATTGGTCAGAGCAAACCATAACAAGGAGCCGGGAAGATCATGCACCCCGAGTCAACAACCCTGGCGACTTAGCCCTTGTTGTGGCTCCCCAAGTCGGAGGATACACCCTCTCCAAAGTCCTTATGGACGGGGGCAGCAGCATCAACATCCTATATTTCGACACTTTCCGGCGAATGAATCTCCTCAAGAAGGACCTGATGCCATCATCCATGGTTTTTCACGGTATTGTGCCTGGTAAGTCGGCGTACCCCATTGGGCGGGTCAAGCTTAATGTGGCTTTTGGCACGGAATCGAACTACAGGAGCGAGTCTCTCTTGTTCGAGGTAGTCAACATCAAGAGCCCCTACCACGCGCTGTTTGTACGGCCAGCTTACGCCAAGTTCATGGCCCGCCCGTGATATGTTTATCTCAAGCTCAAGATGCCTGGACCCAAGGGTCCCATCACCGTCCATGGCGACAGGAAAATAGCCCAAGAGTGCGAAGAAGGAAATGCGGCTTATGCCGAGTCAGCTTGCGCGGTCGAGGAGCTTAAGTTTCACCAATCCCACGTCGACCCGGCAGACATGACGCCGCTCAAAAGGCCAACTATCGATTCTGAGCTGCCCCTCAAGTTCAAACCAGCGGACGACACCAAGGTCATTGATTTTACGCCGGGCGACTCCACCAAGCAGTTCACTATTGGGGCAGATCTTGACCCCAAATAGGAAAGTGCACTCATCGAATTCATCCGTGAGAATTAGGACATATTTGCATGGAAACCTTCTGACATGCCGGGTGTGCCGAGAGAATTCATTGAGCACCATCTCAATACTGACCCCAAAGTTAAGCCGGTACGGCAGTACCTCCGCAGGTTTAACGAAGAGCGTCGTAAGGCGATTGGAGAAGAAGTAGCCCAGCTCCTTGCCGCCGGGTTCATCATCGAGGTTTTTCACCCAGAATGGCTGGCTAACCCGGTCCTGGTACTCACGAAGAATGGCACTTTCCACATGTGCATTGACTACATGAACCTTAATAGAGCCTGCCCGAAGGATCCGTTCGCCCTTCCCCACATTGATCAGATTATAGATTCAATGGCGGGTTGCGGACATCTGTGTTTCTTGGATGCTTATTTAGGATACCACTAGATAAGAATGGCGGTGGCGTATCAGGAGAAGACATCCTTCCTAACCCCGTTCGGAGCTTTTTGTTATGTGTCCATGCCGTTTGGGCTTAAGAGCGCGGGGGCGACTTATCAGCGCTGCATCCAAAACTGCTTACACAGCCAGATAGGCCGTAACGTCCACGCTTACGTGGACGACATTGTGGTCAGATCTCACTGCAAGGAGTCGCTTTTGGAGGATCTCAAAGAAACATTCGACCACCTGCGTGTTTACCAGATGAGGCTTAACCCCACCAAGTGCATATTTGGTGTCACCGCGGGGAAGCTATTGGGTTAATTGGTGTCAGAACGAGGAATCGAGGCCAACCCGGAGAAGATTGAAGCAATTACTTTGCTTGGGAAACCAGCCAACGTTAACCAAGTACAACGCATGGCGGGTCGAATCGCGGCCTTGAGCCGTTTCATAAGTCGCCTTGGGGAGAAGGCCATCCTTCTCTACCAGCTGCTCAAGAAAACCGATTGTTTCGTATGGACAGATGAGGCCTACGACACCTTCGAAACCTTAAAGTGGCAATTAGCTAACCCGCCAGTGCTGGCGGCTCCGACAGACGAAGAACCTATGCTCCTGTACATTGCGGCCAATTCTAAAGTAGTCAGCGTGGCAGTAGTTGTCGAGCGAAAGCAGGAAGGGAAGGAATACTCCGTCCAAAGACCGGTGTACTTCATCAGCGAGGTCCTTACCCTCTCCAAGCAACGTTACCCGCATTGGCAAAAATTGGTTTTTGGGGTATTCATGGCGAGTCGAAAGTTGAAACATTACTTTCAGAAACACCCGATCACGGTCGTCAGCTCCGCCCCCTCGGCAACATCATACAGAACCGAAAGGCCACGGGACGGATTGCGAAATGGGCCATCGAGCTTGGTCCCTATGAGGTGCGATATACGCCTTGGACAGCTATCAAGTCTCAAGCGCTCGTGGACTTCATCAATGATTGGACCGAGTTACAAATCCCTGAGGAAAGACCAGATCTTACATATTGGACCATCTATTTTGACGGGTGCAGACAGTTGGAAGGCTCGGGGGCTGGCATGGTGATAACTTCGCCTCACGGTGACAAGTTTTGCTATGTCCTCCGACTCATGTTCCCATGTACTAACAATGCAGCAGAATAGGAAGCTCTGCTCCATGGTTTGCGACTTGGCAAGGAGATTAACCTCATGAGGGTGAGATGCTTGGGCGATACCGATCTGGTGGCTCAGCAGGTTTCTGGCACCTGGGATTCACGAGACCCTCTGATGGCAGCTTACAAACGTGTTGTGTCAGATGTGGCGGGTCATTTCAATGGCTATCAAGTGGATCACATCGATCGACGGCTTAACGAAGCAGCAGACGCTCTTTCCCGCCTTGGTTCGCAGCGTAAGCCGGTTCCTCCCAGTGTCTTTTTGGATATATTATATAACCCTTCAGTAAAATTGCCTTTGGAAGAAGATCTGGCGGTACCAAACCCCGAATCTCAACTCGTGGCGGCTCTTCACGCTAGTCCGGACTGGGAGATTCCCTACATGGTGTATCTCACCAGAGGCGAGTTACCTGCCGACAAGCTGCTAGCTCGCCAAGTTGTCTGCCGGTGCAAATCTATGGTCATACACAACGGCGAGTTACACAAACGAAGCACCTCAGGGGTATTTCAAAGATGCGTTTCTTCTGAGGAGGGATGTATGATCCTCAATGAGATTCATGCAGACGACTATGGTCATCATGCTGGGTCCCGATCCTTGGTTTCTAAAGCCTTCAGACATGGGTTTTATTGGTTGACGGCTCACGCAGACGCGGAGGAGATCGTCCGCCGATGTGATGGCTGCCAAAAGTTTGGACGTCAGATGCATGTATCGGCTCAGGAATTGTGGATGATACCAATCACTTGGCCGTTTGCAGTCTGGGGGCTCGATATGGTCGGCCCTTTCAAAATGTCCTCTAATAAAAAGACTCATCTGTTGGTGGCGGTTGACAAATTTACCAAATGGGTGGAAGCATAACCTGTTAGCAGTTGTGACGCTGATACGGCCGTCAAGTTCTTGAAGAAACTAATTTTCCGGTTTGGATATCCACATAGTATCATTACAGACAATTGTACTAACCTATCCAAAGGTGCAATGCAAGAGTTCTGCTCACGAGAGCATATCCGACTTGATGTTTCTGCGGTTGCGCATCCCCAGTCTAATGGACAGGCAGAGAGGGCGAATCAGGAAATATTACGAGGGATTAAGCCTCGGCTCATGGTACCTTTGGAACGCACGCCAGGATGTTGGGTCGAGGAGTTGCCATCAGTTCTATGGAGTATCAGGACGACTCCAAACCGGTCCACGGGTTTTACTCCTTTCTTTCTGGTCCACGGGGCGAAGGCAGTGTTACCAAGTGACATCAAACATGATTCCCTGCGAGTCGTCGCTTACGTGGAGCAGGACAACGAGTCAGCACGACAAGACTCGCTGGACGCCTTGGAGAAGGAACGTGACTTGGCCGCGTCACGGTCGGCGATTTACCAACAGGACTTACGCCGTTATCATAGCCGCCGGGTCAAGAGCCGAGCTTTCCAAGAAGGCGACTTAGTGCTCCGTTTGATTCAAGATCATACTCGTATGCACAAGCTGTCACCTCCATGGGAGGGACCGTTTTTCGTCAACAAGAATCTTTGGAACGACTCATATTATTTGATGAATCTTCGCCCTGATCGGCCAACTACGGAGGTTGAGACAACTCGCCCCTGGAACATAGCCCATCTGTGGCCTTACTATACTTAGAGCCATGAGATCCTTCTCTTTCTTTTATCAAGTTTTTTGTAATCCATGAATTATGAAAGCAATAAAGGCGGCACCCACGAATTTTGGGGTCCTTTGCCGTTTCATCTTTTGAAAGCATGAGTCTTTATTGTTCTATAAGTCGCCGAAACATGGACGCTATCATGGTCAAAGAGTGTAAGTCGCCACGTTGCACTTGCTTCAAAACTGGGCTTTGATAAACCGCCAAAGAGGACCAACGTTGCCAAGTCGCACGGTTCAAACATAGGCGCCTTATATGGTTTTTGAGAAGTAAACCGGCTTACTTGGGGGCTACTAGTCCCCAAGTCGTTTTGCAGTAAGAGCGTATATGCTTCTGTAATCCTATGCCTGGTTTCTTCCTAAACCATAGGTCATTTGGGGGCTTCCACTCATTGAGTTCAGCCTGAATACCCTCTTGGCTAGCGAAAAATTACCGCATTGCAAATGGTTATACTATACTATGTGTTGAACAAGTCGCCACATGGACCTATGTACTCAAGGCGATTCAATCCATTATTTGGACCCTGAACTCGCCTTGGTTAAAACATAAAAGGTACCGCCAGAGTCACACATGGAAAATAGAGAAACCATTGGTTCATTAAACCTGCTTCACAGAAGCTTGACTCGCGCCTGATCAGCCGGTCTAAAACAACGAGACTTTTTGGCAAAAGTTCCCTAAGGGTAACACTAGAGTTTTGCAAACTCGTCTTATCCTACCGAACTCATTGAGTCGATAAAATTTTCCTTTGAACTGGTTTTGATTATGACTCGCCCCGGTTCATATTTTTTCCCATAACCTGGGGGCTGATTTCTCTCTCGCCATATCCTGGGGGCTAAGTTATCTCTTGCCATGATCCAGGGGGCTGGTTTATTCCTGGATATGCACTTGCTGAATTAGCTACCATTTTCCTAACATACCAGGACAAATTTGGAAGCCATTTCTTGGTTTATGAAAAGTTTGCAGGCGAGTCATGCATAGGATTCAAGGACTACAAATGGTTCTATCCAAAAGACAATACAACATGTTTAGTGTTACACACACACTAGCAAGATAATTACATGGCTCACATGGCCCGAATGGGTATCATTCCCGAGCAAAGGAAGGATCCATGGGCGAGTCAGGCCGCCGTCGAGTCGCCTTGCCTTGAGCTTTCTCCGCCTTCAATCCGTAAGTCGCCCAGTTTCTAGTTACACTTGGACAAGGCGATGAACTCGTCTTCCTCAGCCAGGAAGAGAGACAGGTCCAAGTCAAGATCAAAAGGATTCTTGGGGCGGCTAGGAACCAGGCTAGCAATTTCATATGAAGGAGGTGTCACCTTCTTTTTGTGTTCGTCGTAGGCGGCTTGATACTTCTTCAGATCCAAACTGGCCGCCAGTTGAGTCGCCGCATAGCGAGATTCTACGATGGTCCGGTGATAGTCCATCTCGGTGAATTCGGACACATGGTCTTTCAGCTCGGGGTAGCCGGCGACTATTTCCTCGGTTTTGAGCTCCGGGGCATACGCTAGGCACCGACTCAGGGTGTTCAGTACTCCCGTTCGGGCGGCCGATCTCTTTAATTCTTCTATTTGAGGAGGCAAAGTGGACAAGAAGACAAGCATTTGCTTGATGTTCATTATGGGTCCCTTGCTACCCATCACTGCCTTGATTGATAACACGCCTCCGGTGTACAGCTGCTCAGCAAAGGTATATATGGCTCTCAATTTAAGCAGACAGTCATCTGGCATATTGACAGCTTGGGCGCCTGCAAAGGGGACATAAGTATTTGATAATTTTTTGATCCCAAACTGGTTAGTCAAAAGAGTTCAAAGATCAAGCTTACCAAACATGGCGACTGTCATATTGGACACATGCTTTTTAAGCCTGTTTGCTCCTATTGGGTGGCTTCCAGTTTTTCTTCTGCCTGCTCAGCACGCTTCAAGATGGCGGCTTGATCGGCCTTGGCTTTCTTCTCAAAAAATTTCTACTCGACCTTCATTTTTTCTAAATCGGCCTGCAGCAAGCGGAATTTTGCCTCCAACTCGGAGTAAGCATCTTGTTGACCAGCCAAGTTTTTCTTTAAGTCGGCTATCGCCGACTCACTCTGGGCCATAGACTCCTGCACATAATATTTGGGGAGACAAGTCTCGGAACTTTTGCAAGCAATACTCCTGACACTTGGGGGCTAATGTATGATTTTTTATCAAAAGTCATACAACATACAAGACCTGGCTCATCTTCTAAAAAGATGACCTGGCCCTTGGGGGCTACAGGTTGAAGTTTTCTAATGCAAGACCCGGCTCATCTTCTAAAAAGATGACCCGGCCCTTGGGGCCTACAGGTTGAAGTTTTTTAATACAAGACCCAACTCATCTTGTGAAAAGATGACCCGGCCCTAGGGGCTACAGGTTCAAGTTTTCTAAATGCAAGACCCGGCTCATCTTCTCAAAAGATGACCCGGCCCTTTGGGGCTACAGGTTGAAGTTTTTCTAAGGCAAGACCCGGCTCATCTTCCAAAAGATGAGCCGGTCCTTGAAAGGCTAATGAGTACAAGAAAATACACCAACATACCTCGTGTTTTTTCCTCATAAGGCGGAGCAGGCTTTTGTTCAGCTCAAAATCCCTCTCCAGGTGACTTGTGAAGCCGGAGCAAAGCTGGTCGAATTCCAGCTTCTCGTATTCAGGGAGCTTGAGGGGTTCTGCATCCCCATCAGGGGAAAGGCGACTTGCCTTTGAAGTATGTTTGGAAAGCACGGCAGTTGGGGGAGTAGAGTAGCCAACGCGAGTAACCACGACGTCTGGATAGTCGGTCGCCTTGAGAGGGCTTGGCGGGTTACTCTGGCCAGCGGTCTCCTTCAAAATGACGGGCGAGTCATCCCGGGCGTCGGGAATATCGCCTGAAGGAATGTCACAAGCCGCATTTTGCTCCTCTTCAGCCTCAGGAATAGAGGTGCCCGTTCCTAAGGCATCAGATGTTCGGTGTGCAGAAGGAGAGTCACCGGTTTTTCTCCTCTTTGCTTGTGCCCTGCGACGAAAGCACCAAGGTTAAAAGCACATGTCATTGATTAGAAAAATTGTGTTAACAAAGAAGACTTACCCTTGTACACGAATCATCGGTGGGAGAGCATAGATGGCCGAGTCGCCAGATGTGGGAGGAGAAGACTGACAGGACAAATACTTGAAGTTTACAAAAATGGCGAGTCATATTTCACACGGCAAAAGATATAACAAAACAAATATGTACCTCACTGGTGCGTTTCCGACCGGTTGTCTTCTCGGGCGGTCCAGTGATCAAGTCGCCAGAACGACTACAGGTCTTGCGAGAGGGGGTGAATCTTGCTTTCTTCAAAAGGAAATCAGGGTCCATATAAGCATGAGGGTGAGACATGGGCACTTTTCCGCAGATCCGCCTGGCTGGTCTAGGGGAAGAAGAAGGTGAGTCAGAAGAAATGGAAATTACCTCGACTGCATCATTCTTGCTCTCATCATCGACGCCCTACTTGTAAGGATATATGGTATAAACTTAAGTCGGAACACATAGATAAGGGACAAGGAAAAAAGCCTTACCTCCGAATGTGCCTCGTCTGCATGAGAGTCACCGACAAAATATGAATCTTTTGTGGCGGTTTTCTTCTTGCTCACCATTTTCTTCTTTTTGGTTGGCACCTTGGTGGACTTCGGGGCGACAGTTTTGGGGCCGCTCCGCCAAAACACATCGATTTTCTGATAAGACAGAGGCAGGCCTTTAACCACAAAGGTTGTTAAGTATAAACAAGACAAGCGGCAGCTTAGATTCTTACTGGTGGCACCGGGTTGACACGGCAGAAGCCTTTAAGGTCGATCTTGGCGCATTCTTCCAGAGACTTGCCGGTCAGCTTCTTAATGACTCCAACGATTTCGCTCTCTGAGAGTTGGCGGTGACTGGTGCGCTGTGGATGGTCTAAAGTGCCATCGTAATCGTACATCAGCCCATCACGGCGACTCAAGGGAAGGATATTCCATTCTATCCAGCAGCGGAATAGGTCAATCCTGATGAGCCCGTTGTTGTTCAGGAATTTCAGATATGAAAAGAGTGGGATGAACTCTGACTCTTCTTCTTCGGCGAGCTTCTCAGGGAATTTGAAATCCATAGGCAGGCGTTCTGCTCTGATGCCCGGGAGAAGGTTCTCCCCTGGTGGAGACGTATCTCGGCAGTAGAACCATGACTCGGCCCAGCCTTTGGGATGGCTGGGCAAAAGAACGGTCGGGAATCCACGCTCACAGCGTCTGTGGATGTTAACTCCTCCAAGCTCGTGGTTGGGACCGTTAGGGATCTCGGTCTGGCGATTTAGGTGGAAGAAGTTCCAGAACAAAGGGATCATGGGTTCTTTCTGCAAATACACTACACAGAAGACCTGGAACTTGCATAAATTGCTGATGGAATTGGGTCCTAGGTCTTGAGGATGGAGGTTGAGGAAATGCAGGACGTCCCAGAAAAACTTTGACCCAGGCGGCTTGAATCCATGCTCAAGGTAATCGGTGAAGATCACTACTTCTCCTGGAGCGGGGTTGGGGGTCAGCTTGCCCGGGGCGGTTCTCCAACCAATAGTTTCCTTACTGTCGAGGAGACCTGCCTGAACGTATTTCTTGAGCGTGGCATCGTCGACTTTGGTTGGCAACCAATCACACCTCGTAATTGCCATGACTACAAAAAAATGTAGTACGGGGCGACTCAACAAAAGACTGGAGAATATTCTAACCCGCTGGTAAGGGCCTATGATGTTCACAAAGGGTTTGTTAACCCACCAAAATATTCTAACCCGCTGGTACGGGCCTATGATGCTCATAAAAGGTTTGATAACCCGCCAAACAGTTGATGTGCATCGTAGCCCGTTATTTGGGCGATCTATGAGTATATCTTGGGGGAGTTCTAACTCGCCCTACAGGCTGGAAGAAAGGCGTCCTCGCTACAGTAACACAACTAAGTCGATATGAAAGCTGAAGTTAAATGGCGACTCTCAGAAGTGTTCTTTTCCTTAGAGATATTCTCAACAAGTGAATAAACATGTTTCTACAGACAGGCGGTAAATTATGGATCTACAGACGGATTAAAATAGGAAGATATTGCCTAAAGTAATGGTGATGAACTACGCATATAGTACAACTACAGTATTAGTCAACAGTACATGGGTTTAAACTGGTAGGAGGACGTGATTAAAATGGCCGACACCTGTTGCTACCTAAAGCCAATCAATGGAGCAGGGAACAGATCTGAAAAAGTTCGAGGTGTTCATCATGTTGTGGAGCTAGCTCGCAAGGAAGCTACGGTCATGGCGTCCTCAGTCTAAACCTAAGTGGGGGAATGTGTGTACGTGTCAATAGGAGATCGCCGCCGGGAACGAAGGCTCGGAGCTTTGTGTTCCTTGGCACCCGGAGAGTCGCGGTAGATGGAGAGAAACTCCAGGAGCCAGGGACGACGCCGGGGCGCTGGAGCTCGGAGACGGTGCCAGGGTGTCGAAGCGCGGAGACGAAGAGCTCAGGGAAGACAAAGACGAAGATAAGATGGGGGTTGGTGACGGGGCTTCTCTCCCCCATTTCTCTTACTATTTAGAGGCAATGATAAAATAGTTAATATTATATTTCCTGTTTCAAGATGATCTTTTATTATCCATGCTATAATTGTATTGAATGAAAACATAAATGCATGTGTGGATAAATAGACAAAACAATGTCCCTAGTAAGCCTCTAGTTGACTTGCCAGTTGATCAAGGATGGTTAAGGTTTTCTGACCATATGCAAGCGCTGTCACTTAATGACTGGATCACATCATTAGGAGAATGACGAGATGGACAAGACCGAAACTATGAACGTAGCATGTGATCGTGTCATTTTGTTGGTATTGTTTTCTGCGTGTCAAGTATTCATTTCTATCACCATGAGATCATGTAACTCACTAACACCGGAGGAATACCTTGTGTGTATCAAACGTCACAACGTTACTGGGTGACTATAAAGGTGCTCTACAGGTATCTCCGGAGGTGTCCGTTGATTTAGCATGGATCAAGAGTGGGATTTGTCACTCCGTGTGACGGAGAGGTATCTCGGGGCCCACTCGGTAATACAACATCACATATAAGCCTTGCAAGAAATGTGGCTAATGAGTTAGTCACGGGATCTTTTATTACGGAACGAGTAAAGAGACTTGCCGATAACGAGATTGAAATAGGCATAGGGATACCGACGATCAAATCTCGGGTAAGTAACATACCGAAGGACAAAGGGAATGATATACGGGATTATATGAATCCTTGGTACAGAGGTTCAACCGATAAGATCTTCATAGAATATGTAGGATCCAATATGGACATCCAGGTCCCGTTGTTGGATATTGACCGGGTCGTGTCTCAGGTCATGTCTGCATAGTTCTCGAACCCGCAGGGTCTGTACACTTAAGGTTCGGTGACGTTTCTGTAAAGTTGAGTTATAGGTGTTGGTAACCGAAGGTTGTTCAGAGTCCCGGATGAGATCACGGACATCACGAGGGTTCACGGAATGGTCCAGAAACGAAGATTGATATACAGGATTGTTTCATTTGGCCTCCGGAAATATTTCATGCAGTGTACCGGGAGTGACGAATGGGTTCCGGGTCTTTACCTGGAGGGGCCCACCCACCCGGGAGAAACCCAATAGCCCAAGGGTGGCGCACCAGCCCTTAGTGTGCTGGTGAGGCCAGCCGAAGTGGGCTATGTCGGCTAGAAGGAAAAAATCAAAGGAAAAAAAGAGGGAGGTGGGAAGGAAGGAGGGGACTCCTCCTTCCCAAACCGAATTGGAGTTGGAGTCCTCCTGCTCCTCTCTACGCCGGCGTCCTTGGGGCTCTCTTGAGCCTCAAGGCTAGTCCCTCCCTCCTCCTATATATACTAGAGGTTTTAGGTTTTTTGAGACACAACTTTGCCACGTGCAACCCTAAACTTCTACTTCATAGTTCTTCCTCTAGATCGGTTTTCTGCAGAGATCGGGCGGAGCCCTGCAGGAATAGATCATCACCATCACCGGCGCGCCGTCATGCTGCCGGAGAATTCATCTACTTCCCCGTCTCTCTTGTTGGATCAAGAAGGTGGAGATCGTCATCGAGCTGTACGTGTGTTGAACGTGGAGGTGTCGTCCCTTCGGTGCTAGATCGGAATGGATCATGGAACAACGATGATTTGAATCACGAAGTTGTACCACTACATCATCCACGTTTCTTAACGCTTCCCGCTTAGCGATCTACAAGGGTATGTGGATCCGGTCTCCCTCTCGTAGATGAACATCACCATGATAGGTCTTCGTGTGTGTAGGAAAAATTTTGTTTCCCATGCAACGTTCCCCAACAAATGCTTGTCACTAGGGCCCGAGTGCCATGATTTCAGATCTGAACCTATTATTTTTTCATGAATATAATAGTGATTTGGATCGTATCTTGCAAGTTGTATGCACCTATTATGTGTCTTGATCCGCATACCCCAAGGTGACAATAATTGGGATTTTTTCTAGTGATTGTTGTAGTTTGAGGAGTTTATGTATTCAACGTGTGTTAATGCTTTGTTCTGGTTCTCTATTAAAAGGGGGCCTTAATATCCCTTAGTTTCCATTAGGACCCTGCTGCCACGGGAGGGTACGACAAAAGATGGCACACAAGTTTTTATCGCAAGCACGTATGACTATATACGGAATACATGCCTGCTTTATACTGATGAATTGGAGCTAGTTCTGTGTCGCTCTAGTGTGTAACTATTACATGATTGATGTCATCTAAATAATTATCCATCATCGATCCGCGTGCCTATGCTTTATATTACTGAATCTTGCTAAGTTATTGCTGCTATTGCTACTGTCACAACTACTACAAAATTGCTACTATTGCTGCCACCACCACTATTTTGTCATGCTATAAAAATCTTTGATGCAAACATATATCCCAGGTTTGGTTTAATTGACAACTCAACTACTAAGTCTAGTAAATATCATTTGGCTCCCCTTGTGTCAAATCAACAAATTAGGGTGTAATACTACCCGCGAAGACTATTGTGATCCCCTATAATTCTGGGTTATCAGCCACTATCCTTGCCTTGTTCCTTGTAACTTGTCCATGTTCATCTTGCTTGTTTATAAAACTCCACTTGGTCCCAATTACATTATGATGTTCTCACGACTTATTCACTAAAGTCCACACTTTGTTGGAGGTGAAGTTGTTGAGTTCATGAATAACATTTACCCAATCCGGTTTGTCAAGATCATCATCCACTTTAAGAGGTTCAATACAAGAGACAAACGAGTGATGTTCTCAAAAGTTTGCAACATGTCTACAAGCAGTTACACCCTTTTTTATGATTCCATAAATGTTCTTGGTGAGATGTTAAAGATGCTTTAACTTGGCGACCACTTTTTGCTCTTTGAGAGCGAGCTCTTTATCATTGGGTGTTGCACTTGTAGATGACGCTTGACCTTGAGCACGTTTGAGTCTCGAAGACACCCTTCTTTTCGCAACCTAAAGTTCTTGTACATAAGATTGAGGGTCGATGGGAGACACTTGAGGTTGAACTTGATCTTGATCTTGACCTTCAGCTTCATCTTGGACCTCAATATTTGGTTCATCACCATTTGATTGAGCTTGTCCTAGATCTTGCTCGGGAACATGAGGCACTTGATATTGTTCTTGGATGGGTGCATGATCGCCCAAAACATCTTGTACAAGTGGAGACGGCGATGGCTTCCCTTGTGGGGATTCCCCAACAGGTGCTCTTTTTCCTTCTTCTTCTTCTACTTGGACTTGGGGTGTTTCTTGTTAAAGAATGCGGCCTATCCCCATGGTCCTTATAGAGTGTGAAGGAGCATCATCACCTACAAAACTAAAAACAATTTGCTTCGCACGGGTGCCGTTATCTTCGTCAAAATCCACATTTACAATGTCCTCAATGCATCTAATGGATTTATTGAGAACACGGTAAGCGTGATAGTTTGAAGCATATCCAACAAATATGCCATCATTAGTTGTAGATTCAAAGTTAGCTAAGCGGGTTTTCTTGTTTAGAATGAAACACACACAACCAAATACCCAAAAGTATCTGACATTGGGCTTTCTCCCAATGAGGAGTTCATAGGGGGTCTTGTTCTTGAGCTTACAGAGATAAAGCCGATTTGAAGCATGACATTCGGTGTTGATGGCTTGGGTCCAAAGCTTGTACGGAGACTTGTAACCATCAAGCATGGTCCTATCCATCTCAATAAGAGTTCGGTTCTTCCTTTCTACAACACAATTTTTCGGGGAGGTAGGCCGCATCGTATTCATGCTTGATCCCTCGCACTCATGTACTCATCCATAGTGTAATTCTTGAACTATTTTCCATTATCACTTTGAATTGCCTTGATTTCACAATTATGTTGATGTTGAACTTCTTTGGCAATGTTTATGATTGTTTCTTTGGTTTCATCTTTTCTCTTGAGAAATAATACCCAACTGTATCTTGTGTAATCATCAACAATGACAAGTCAATACCTCCTTCCTCTCATGTTATCATATGATGGCGCTCCAAATAGATCCAAGTGAAGGGACTCAAGGGGCCTCGAGGTGGAGATGAAAGTTTTTGCTTTATGAGCTTTTTCATATAGTTTTCTCACAATGCAAGCACTGCAAGGACGATCTTTGGCAAAAACACATTGGTTAGTGCAAGGATGTGCCCACCCCCTTTAAGAGAGCTTGTAGATTTATCATGCCCACGTGGGGTAGCCGTCGGTGCCATAACCACCCCATGTCGGCCTTGGCCATTAGGCATGTTGCCAGATGAGTTTTCTCTTTTGAGAAATCAACCACGTAAAGGTTGTCCTCAACATGCCCAACAAAGAGCAATTTGAGGTTGCTTCTCTTAAAGAGGTCACACGAAATGTACCAAAATGAGAATCATAACAGACACGTGCAAATTGAATCATTGAGAGTAAATTGTAGTGAAGGGATTGAACAAGCATGACATTTAAGAGTGATGAATCACTAGAGATTACCAATTTGCCCAACCCCATTACCTTTCCCTTTCTATTGTCACCAAAAGGAATTATTGAGGAAGCTTTGATAAAATTAACGAATTCCTCAAGCATTTCCCTATCTCCAGCAATATGATTGGTGCATCCACTATCGATCACCCATTGTGTTCCACCAGAGATACTGTCCTACACAGATCAAGCTTTGAGTTTAGGTCCCCATTTTGCAATGTGTCCTAGAGAGTTAGCAAGGGTCTTAGGAACCCCAAATAGTCCATGCTTAATCATCATAATTAGTTCCAACAAATTTTGCACATGTGTAACCATCCTTTCCTCTCATGAAGACATAGGATGGGTTGTTCTTGCCGACAAACTCTTTAGGAATGTCCTTGTACCTATTGAACTTGCCATTTCCAAATTCCCCTTTTTTCTTGTCCTTATCCTTGTGCCCTTCTTTCACAAATACTAACTTTTGTGGAGGATAAGGAGTGGAGCCTATCTTCTTCTTCTTGTCCTTCTTTTCTTTGAGAGAAGGATCAAACCCAGTTCCTTCTTTTGTAAACACTCCTCTTGGTGGATCAAGAGTTAATTGAGGTTTTTTCCCTTGAATGCAAGACAGAAGCCCTTTCTCTATTTGGGCTTTCAGTTTCTTATTATCTTATTTAAGAGAGGCACAATCATGAACAAAGTTGGCCATACAAGATTCATCATTCAATCAATGCGAGAGATGATAGTAAGAGCCTTCATGGTTGTAGCTTTAAGTTGAGAATATCACTCGGTGAGGGCAATGAGGTCACCTTTGACAACCTTGGAACTTTTCACAAGGATCTCATGTTCCTCACTAAGTTGAGAGTGATCAACTAAAATGTTCTTGTATTTAATAGGAAAGGTGTCTTTGTTCTCAAGAGAAACTTGTAAAGCACTATTAGTTTTAACAAAGTCAATGTTATGGGAAGATATGGCTTCCTCGAGAGTGGCTCTAATGGCACTCTATCTCTTCATGTAGTTTGTGCTCGAGGATTTTTACACTCTATTTTTACTCTATAAGGAGGTTTTCAACACTCATAATAAAGTCATCGTGTTTGACAAGTGACTTAAGGAGATCGTTAAAACGAGCATGTGCTTCACCATGAAGAGTTTTCATGAAAGTCATCAAGGATTCTTCATCATTGCCCATGCTAGCCTCACACTCATCCTCCGGTATCTTACAAGAGATATTGGGAGAGTGGTTAGCGTGCTTGGAAGATTTGGACATAGTTTTTACCTCATTAGACATGATGCATCACTGGACGAAAGGTTTGTTCTCATTTGGAGAGTCAAAGAGGCCGGTGGTGGAGGAGGGGTTAGTGGCATGCATGGCAATTGCGGTCATGCCCACTTGGTGATCATATTTTCTCTTGGTGAATTTGGAGACCTTCTTATTTTTTAGCTCAAGCTTCTCAGACTTGTCTTCACGTCTCTCATAATGGAAATCATGCACAAGGTGTCTTGGGCTATCACAATTGTATCACTTTCTTCTCACAAAGCTTCTTCCTTGAAGATTCTTCCCTTTGTTGGCCATGGTGACCGAATATTTTTTGACTAAGAGATCCAAGTATTTCGCAAAATCATTGGTCGGGCAAGTAGTGTCACCATCATCCTCACCACTCTCTTATCACTTATTCTTCTCTAGCTTGAGCAACCACCTTCTTAGCCTTCAAAGCAAGAGTTGAGTTCTAGGTGGTTTGAGAAATTGCAAAAGGTCTTCTTTGACTTGGTCCCAAAAGCACATGGGTGGAGAAGGTAGACACAAATTGATCCACGGTCAACTCATGGTAGTCCCGGAGTTGGTGGATCACCATCACCATAGTGTGTTACATTAGCACCATCGCATAAATTAACTTGTCCTAGATGAAATCATCATTTTCCCATGAGCATACTGTGAAAGCCCCAATGCTTTTCCTTCCCCCTTTGTACTCCTTTCCATATTTGGCAACCTTGCGATGCAATGTGAATGGATGTGAAACTTGGTGATGTTGTCATTTCATGTGCATCATGCATAGCATTTGTTCCCTTTGTTCTTGTTTGATCTTGTGTGGTGGTGCCACTTGGTGGTGTGGTGATTGCATGTGTGTTGTGATCTTGTGCATGAGAATGGGTGCAAGAAAGCCCACTCAAAAACCCTTATTGCACCATGATCCAAAACCCTCCCTATTCAAATATTTGGCTACATGTGTTTTCAACTTGTTTTGAAAATCCAATAAAAATGTTCCACCTCTCCTATCAATTTTTGTGAGTGGATTAGTGGGGCTATTTTATTTTTCCCAAGCACCTGTCATTTGGTTTTTCTTGCAAAGAGCTGAGGTTTATTAATAAAGTATTCATTTTACTTTGACCAAAATTAGTTAAACCTTTTTTATTAAATGGGTATATTAACCCTTGCAAAGTATTTTTATTTTAATTTTGAAAAACTTCCTATCTTCTGTGGGGTTTAATTGGTAAGGCTGGCGTTATAAATAAAAACAAAGGCGTTCTTTCAGTTTTGAGTTAAGAGAGAGGGCTCTCGGCCAGTTTCCTCCCCGTGGCCCATTTCCCTCAGCCATAGAGGCCCGAGGCGCGATCGTCTCCCTCCTCTCGCTGTCGTCAGCTGTACGAGCACAGGAGCGTCGTAGATTCTTTCCCTGGTCAATCGGGCGGCTCCAAGCGCACTCCGTGAGGCTATTTAGCAGGCCCCTCTCCTCCTCGCAGCCCTAGCTCTCCATTTCCCTCCTCTCCTCCCTCTCGCGCCGCCAGAGACGAAGCAGAACGTCTCCATCACCATGATGAGCTCCGGCTCGAGCTCGACGCCGGCGTAGCGTCGATCTCGCCTCCTCCCCGACCTTGCCAGGAGAAAGAGGACCTCGGTGGGGTTCTATTTTTGCACAGATCGACGAGTGGAGCCTTCTTCGACGACGCACATGACGGTCGGTGTATTCGTTACCTCCGGCAAGCCTTCTGCAGCACCTCCAGTCGCTTCTTCCTCTCCGTCATCAGCTCTCTCCTCTGAACCCTAGGTCATCTCTGCCTCTCCGCTTCCCCTCTGTAGGTGGCCGTCGCCGCCCCGCTAGGACGACCCGTTGCAGCGCTTGCACCGTCATGCGCAACCGCAGTAGATGCAGGCTTGCTCGTGCATGCGCGCATGGCCCCGTGGTTCCTCTGTGCAGGCGCGTAGTAGTTCGCTCCGTTGCGTAGGGTAACTGGTGAGTAGCCCCTGTGTGTAGGCGTGCAGTACGTGTGGTAGCTCTGGCGAGTGGAGTCACCGCTGACGTCTCACATGGTGCAGATGGCGCCTCATTTGGTTGTTTGGTGTTAGGTGGCGTGGATCCACCTCTTGACCAGATCCCTCCACTTAGCTCGATCCCCAGGCGTGCCCTTTTATTTTTTGGTGGAATCCTTTTACCTGCAGAGTAGCTTACCTTGTCTGGAGCCTCTGTTAGTTCAGCTAATGTGTGATAGCCAGGTGGTAGCAGTGTGTGTGTGAGTAGTTGAGGTCAGGGGTTCGATCCCCCCTTGCACCTATTTTTTAGAGCATATTTCTTCAGTGTGTGTAATGTGTAATTGCAGGTTGTGTGTGTTGTCTGTGTTGTTTGTGTGTGTGGATGATAGTGGGCCACAGGGGCCCACATGTCATCTAGTGAGGGGGCCCTGGCAACTGCCAGGTGGGTCTCCCTCCTTATCATATTTTCTTGAGAGCATATTTCTTAAGTGTGTGTAATGTGTAGTTGTAGGTTGTGTGTGTTTGTGTGTGTTGTTTGTGTGTGTGGATGACAGTGGGCCACAGGGGCCCACATGTCATCTAGTGAGGGGGCCCTGGCAACTGCCAGGTGGGTCTCCCTCCTTATCATATTTTCTGTCATTTTTTTATTGTTTGTGTATTTCCTTGTGTTAAATAGAAATAATTCCATTTCTGGCAATGTCGAGATATGGACTTGTCAAATTGGGCAGGCCCAAGAACAACCGTCTGAATGTGTTGTGGATTGATCTATGATAGTTATTCTTTAATTGTTATGGTGTGTTTCTGAATGCAGCATGGGCAGTATAATATATGGATTTGGGGTAGAAAATCCCAATGAATACAATGGTGTTGTTGGTTTCTCATTTTGAGCATTTGTGTAGAATAGTCCCCTTGTGGTGAGGTGGCAATAGTTTTAACGGTGTAGGGTGGTTCATGTGCATGGTTAGAGGTTGTGCTTTCTTGCATCATTATGTCTGTGGCATCCCCTTCTTGCTGGTATTTATTTCCAGCTTGTTTTCCTTTGGGTAGCTACTGGGACCGAAAACGAGTTCGAAGTGTCCGGTGAGTTCGTGCAGGAAGATCAGGACCAGTTCCACTTTGAAGAAATCACTGGCAAGATAATCCTGACATTGACACTGTTTCTAGCTTTGTTATGCTTAGTGTTATGTTTCCTTTGTTACATCTCCGCTGCCTACCCCTTGATATATAGTCCATCAAACATTGACATGAAACCTCAAACACCTCCCCTCCTAGCAAATATTGTTTGGCTAAGTTAGGCTTGCTCAACCACTAATTGTTAGTGTTGCTAGTTGTAGGTGCCAGCTGATCCATGTGATAACATGGTCAACTTGATATCATCATATTAATTGCTATTAATTAATGCACCTATATACTTGGTAAATAACGGAAGGCCTAGCCTTTTGTCGGGTGATTAGTTCTGTTGTTTCCGCCTTAGTTTCAGCTATCGATATTTTATTCCTTAACTGAGCGCTCCTAACACGTTCGGGGTTGTTATGGGGACCCCGTCGATAAATCGTTTAGTGTTAAGACTTGTCTGGCAGGACCCATCTTTGGTATTAATTTGCTAACAACTTAATAACTAAAAGCATAGGGAATAGCTACCCCAAGGAATCTAATCCACCCCCGGGCCAGTTCTCCTCATGAGTATTGGTCCAAACTAGAGCACTGTGCGGGGCCAACTCAAGGCAACTTGAGTGATTTCTATCAGGCCACTGTACGTGTCCCTTATTCGTCGTGTCCTGAGAACGAGATACGCGGCTCCTATCAGGATCGTCAACACGTCGGGAGGTCTTGCCGGACTTGTCTTACCTTAACGATATGTCTTGCGCATTGGGATTCCGGTGAGACTTTTGGTCTTCTTAGAGTTGAGGTTTTCCTCCAAGGAATCTGATGAGATCACGAGTGTCGTGGTAGAGGATTACTATGCGGCCTATGGTAATTTGTGGTGGACTAGTTGGAGCACCCCTGCAGGGTTTAATCTTTTGGAAAGCCGTGCCCGCGGTTATGTGGCAAACATGGATATTTTGTTAACACCCGGTTCTAGACAACTTCAAGTAATTCAAATAAACTTGCCAACTGAGTGCGTAACTCTGACTGTTTCGTTCAAAGCTCCTTCTCTGATCGAGAACACGGTGGGGTTATGAATGATGTAAGTACGTGTTCAGGATCACTTAGTGATCATCCTAGTCTTCGACCGTATTACGTAGACTAGCACATGCTATTTCTATTCTTCGTAAGTTAGCCACCATACATGCTTAGAATGCTACAAACTCAAACACCCAACCCTACCTCACCTATTTAACTTAGTTAGACTCGATACCAAGGTCATGAGATTGCTGAGTCCTCGTGGCTCATAGTTTACTACAAACACCTACTGGTACAGGTATCCCAGATGCAAGAGTTCCCGATGATAACCAGCTGAGGTGGGAGTTCGACGAGGACAGTGGCAGGCTGTATGTGACTTATCTCGAGGACTAGAGGCGCATGGTCGTGATCATAGGACTAGCAAGATGGGATAGCATATTTTTTCGTTTATCTTGTCCATAGTCGGACCCTGTCTTATGTATGAATAATGAATGCTTGTGTGGATTGTAATTTTGCATGTGGCGAGTGTAAGCCGAATCTTATACTCATCTCTCTATTTATGTAATGGCGTTGTTATCCTACTTGTGAAGCGCTTAGATGTGACTCTTTCCCCTTTTGAGGCCTCGTCCCCAAATAAGGAAAGTGTCGCATCTTGGTCGTTACAAGTTGGTAATCAGAGCCTTACGACCATAGGAGCCTTTGTGTGATCGAACTTGGCCGAGTTGAGTCTAGCAAAACCTATTTTGAGTCTTAGTTATATAGGAGAGTAGGTTTCTTTTTTCTCCTCTTCTATGCTCTGGTGAGGTTCACGACTTAGGAACTTTTAATTATACTCCTCTTCTCGCTCAAAAAAAATTAGGATGACGCGGATATTTTTGGAATCTATATGATACCGATGTGACGGAGTTCTGTCTTGGTGCCTCCTGCTGTGTTGATTTTATTCCGGGGAGTTGAGATCCAGGGAATTCTTGAGCACGTTGTTATCATTCAAATTTCTTAGTATCTCAGGACGAAGGATGTTCGAAATTGCTTCAATACTAGTAGTGGCGAGATAACCCCGACATCCCCAGTATTGGTGCAGAGAGTTCGGGAGTACCACCATACTTAGTATCGTTGTGATTACGAGGATCTGACATAGATGAAGTTCCGAGATTCCGGTTATGTGTTGACGGATGTCATACACTGGACGGGTTAGTATAGGAGTTGAGTGGTATATTACTCCTTGTATCCGTGGACCATATTGCATGACCAGAAATTTCGGGAGTTCTTAGGTGGGAACTCAGGTAGTTACTTATTGGACAATCTTCCAATAGATGCATTATGTGAGCTTGATTCGACATTCAGTGGATTCGTTTGTTCACGGTCATTTTACAATGGTTCTCGTTCTGTCTTAAAGAGTCCTTGTAGCTTGCTACGACTCGAGGATGCTTCGTATGTCGTGTGCACTGCCATTTACATGATGGCTACTGTAGGATCGAGCCCGTGCGATCATATCCACTAAGATATCAGATGGAATCTCTGTTATACATTTGTTCCGAGCAATCCTAACTCATACTTGGCTTACGAGTGGCTTTGAATCAGATGTTGTCGGCGGTTACTTTGAGGAAGCATTCTTACTATTTTTTGTTCGAACGCAATTTCTAAGTATTCTTGTTCAAATATTTCTGTGTGTTGATTCAGCTTAATCTTTGATGTTAGTCTCTGGCCTAACGTGTTGTCCGTCTCGAGGATGGATCCACCAACTCGCCAGAATACGGGTCGTGAGAGTGTTGATCCTCCACCACCTCCTCCGCCATCGTCTCCTCCTCCAGAGGCATGGCAAGCGGTGATGGCTGCAACCAATGTAAGCACTCAGATGTTACTTCAGTTGTTGCAAGAGAGGAACAATCAGCAGTAGGGCAATCTCAACTATGGTAGACATCAGTTTGCAACTCTAAATCAATTCCTCGTGAACCAACCGAAGTCCTTCACTTCTTGTGACTAGCCATTAGATGCTGATGACTGGATTCGTGACATGAACACGCACTTCAAGTGCAGTAATGTGTGGCCAGAGGACTTTGTCAAGTTTACAACTTTTCAGCTCAAGGGTCAGGCAGCAGAATGGTGGCAATAGTTGAAGGACTCCAGAGGCGACAAAATGATCAGCTTGTAGATCGCTAAAGCGGGAAGCATTAAGAAACGCGGTTGATGTAGTGGAACAGCTTCGTAATTCAAATCACCATCGTCCCACGATCCGTCCCGATCTTGCACTGAACGGATGGCACCTCCGCATTCAGCACACGTACAGCTCGATGACGATCTCTGCCTTCTCGATCCAGCAAGAGAGACGGGGAAGTAGATGAGTTCTCCGGCAGCGTGACGGCGTGCCGGTGATGGTGATGATCTATTCCTGCAGGGCTTCGCCCGAGCTCCGCAGAAAACCCATCTAGAGGAAGAACTACGAAGTAGAGGTTTAGTGTTGCACGTGGCAAAGTTGTGTCTCAAAAATCCCTAAACCTCAAGTATCTATAGGAGGAGCCAAGGGGTGGGGCTTGCCTCTAGGGCGCCAGCAGAAGGGAGGAGGGATCCTCCTCCAAGTCGGTTTGAAGGGAGGAGTCCCTTCCTTCCTTCCCACCTACTTTTTTTCTTTTTTCCTTTTTTTCTTTCTCCTTTGATTTTTTCCTCTTGGCCGAAATAGCCCTATTGGACCGGCCTCATCAGCCCATCAAGGGCTATTGCGCCACCCATGGGCTATTAGGTTCTCTCCCGGGTGGGTGGCCCCCTCCAGGTAAAAACCTGGAAACCATTCGTCACTCCCGGTACACTGCCGGCAATGCCCGAAATCCTTCCAAAGGACAAATGAAACAATCCTATATATCAATCTTCGTTTCTGGACCATTCCGAAAACCCTCGTGACATCCGTGATCTCATCCGGCACTCCGAACAAACCTTCAGTCACCAACACCTATAACTCAACTATACTGAAACGTCACTGAACCTTAAGTGTGCAGACCCTGCGGGTTTGAGAACTATGCAGACATGACCTGAGACACTCCCCGATCAATATCAAATAACGGGACCTCGATGTCCATATTGGATCCTACATATTCTACGAAGATCTGATCGGTTGAACATGTGTGCCAAGGATTCATATAATCCCATATACCATTCCCTTTGTCCTTCGGTATGTTACTTTCCCAAGATTTGATCGTCGGTATCCCTATACCTATTTTAATCTCGTTACCAGCAAATCTCTTTACTCGTTCCGTAATACAAGATCCCGTGACTAACACTATAGCCACATTGCTTGCAAGGCTTATATGTGATGTTGTATTACTCAGTGGGCCCCGAGATACCTCTCCGTCACACGGAGTAACAAATCCCAGTCTTGATCCATGCTAACTCAACGGACACCTTCGGAGATACCTGTAGAACACCTTTACAGTCACCCAGTAACGTTGTGACGTTTGATACACACAAGGTATTCCTCCGATGTCACTGAGTTACATGATCTCATGGTCATAGGAATGAATACTTGACACGCAGAAAACAATAGCAACAAAATGACACGATCACATGCTACGTTTATAGTTTGGGTCTTGTCCATCACATCATTCTCCCAATGATGTGATCCAGTCATCAAGTGATAAGACTTGCATATGGTCAGAAAACCTTAACCATCCTTGATCAACTGGCAAGTCAACTAGAGGATTACTAGGGACATAGTTTTGTCTATATATCCACACATGCATTTATGTTTTCATTCAATACAATTATAGCATGGATAATAAACGCTTATCTTGAAACAGGAAATATAATAATAACTATTTTATCATTGCCTCTAGGGCATTTTTCCAACACTAACAAGTGCACCACTCAGCAGCGTCTTCTGCCTCCTCCTCCAGTCAAGCCTCCAGGCAATGCAATGGTGAAGTTCAATCCCAAGTGTGCGAGAGTCAATATGTTGAATGCAACAGAAGCAAAAAGTCTTCTGATGTGATCATGGGTAATCTCTTGGTTAATGATATTCCTACAAAGGTTTTTTTTGATTCTGGTGCTTCTCATTCATTCATGTAGAGAATGTTCTTTTCTGAGCATGATTTTGATTCTAAGTATTTGAGCAATGCCTTACGTGTGGTTTCACCTGGCTTTGTCATGAGCGCCAACAAGGTTGTTCGGGATGTCTCTGTCAAGATGGGCGACTATTCCTTTGTGGATTCTCCAATTGTCCTTGGCAAGTCTGATATTGATCTAATCCTTGTAATGGATTGGCTGGCTATGAACAAGGCATTTCTTGATTGTCAAGCAAAAAAAGTCAAGCTAACTCATCCTTCGGAGGACGTGATTATATTTGCTACGCGTGATGACACGATCCATCTGTTTTCCTTGAATGCGAAGGGTGAGATATCTCCAATTTCTGAAGTCCCAGTGGTCTATGAGTATGAAGATGTCTTTCCGGAAGAACTGCGAGGAATGCCTCCGCACCGGGCAGTTGAGTTCGTAGTTGAGCTTGAACCGGGAACTGAAGCAGTATGCAAGCGGCCGTATAAACTGGGTCCAGAAGAGCTGAAAGAGTTGAAGAAGCAGCTGGATGAGCAAGAGCGTCTGGGTATGATCAGACCAAGTTCATCTCCTTGGGGTTGTGGAGTTCTTTTTGTCAAGAAGAAGGATGGAACGGACCGACTCTGTGTCGATTACCGTCCATTGAATAAGAAGAAGATCAGAAACAAGTATCCACTTCCCAACATCAATGAATTGTTCGAGCAATTGAAAGGGGCTAAGATCTTCTCTAAGCTTGATCTCAGGATGTGCTATCATTAGATTCGCATTTGTGAAGAAGACATTCCCAAGACTGCTTTCAGGACAAGCTTTGGCTCTTATGAGTACATAGTGATGTCTTTTGGTCTCGCCAATTCTCCACCGACCTTCTGTCGGATGATGAATTATATCTTCTCCCCATTCAAGAATGAACTTGTCTTGCTCTATCTTGACGAAATTATGGTCTTTTTTGAAACTGAGGAAGAGCATGAAGAACATCTTCGGCTTGTGCTTGATAAGCTAAGAGAGCATAAGTTATATGCTCAGTTTTCCAAATGTGAGTTCTCCTTGAAGGAAGTTGTGTACCTTGGACACATCATCTCTGCCGAGGGCATCAAATTTGATCCGTCAAAGGTGCAGGCCATTGTTGAGTGGAAACCTCCTCAGAATATGAAGCACCTTCGAAGCTTTCTCGGGCTTGCAAGCTATTGCAGAAGGTTCGTTGAGAACCTCACCAAGATTGCTAAGCCACTGTCAAGCCTTCTTCAGAAGAGTGTGAAGTTTGTCTGGTCTCCAGAGTGTCAGTTGGCCTTCGACACACTCAAAGAGAAGATCACTTCTACTCCAGTCTTGACTCTCCTGATGATTCCAAGCCTTATCAAGTGTTCTATGATGCCTCTCTTCAAGGTCTTGGTGCAGTTCTGGTGCAAGAGAAGAAAGTGGTAGCTTATACCTCGAGGCAGTTGAAGCCAAGTGAGAAGAATTACCCCACTCACGATCTTTAGTTGGCGGCAGTGGTACATGCTCTGATGACTTTTAGACATCTCTTGTTAGGCAGACAGGTTGAGTTCTAAACCGATCACAAGAGTCTCAAATACATCTTCACCCAGCCTAGTTTCAATCTTCGGCAAACTCGTTGGGTGGAAATGATCCAAGATTATAATCCAAGCATTGACTATACTCCAGGAAAAGCAAATGTCATTGAAGATGCTTTGAGTAGAAAGGCTTACTGCAACAATCTCATTCTGAAGCCTCTCCAGACTGATCTTTGTGAATCTTTGAGGGAGCTCAACCTTTAGTTAGTACCTCAAGGATTTCTTGCTAATCTCCAAATTTCTCCTACATTGGAAGACGAAGTCCGACAAACTGAACTTCTTGATGTGATGGTGAAGAAAGTTAAGATTGGCTTGGGAAAGAGCATTTCAAAATATAAGTGCTTCTCTGTTGATGATAGAGATACCTTGTTCTTTGAGGACCACCTTGTCGTTCCGAAAGGAGAGCTCAGGAAAGTTATCATGGATGAAGCCCATAATTCCCTTATCTTGATACATCCAGGGAGCTCCAAAATGTATCAGGATGTGAAGCAGACCTTCGGGTGGACTCGCATGAAACGTGAGATTGCTCAGTTTGTGAACGAGTGTGATGTGTGTTGCATAGTGAAGGCGGAGCATCAACGTCCAGCAGGTCTTCTGCATCCCTTGCCTATACCAAAGTGGAAATTCGATCATGTGGAGATGGATTTTTTCACTGGGTTTCCGAAGTCCAAGAAAGGCAACGGTGCCATCTTTGTCGTCATCGACAAGTTGACAAAAGTTGCTCATTTCCTACCGGTCAAAGAGTCTATCTCGTCAGCTCAGCTGGAGAGTTGTATACGTCAAGGATAGTCTCGTTGCACGGTGTTCCTATGCTCATTTCTTAAGATCGTGGAAGCATCTTTACTTCCAAGTTCTGGGATTCCTTTTAGATTGCTATGGGTACTAAGATCCGTTTCAGTACAGCTTTCCATCCTCAGACAAGTTGGCAAGTCGAGATAATCAATCAGATCCTTGAAGATATGTTCAGAGCTTGTATGATTTGTTTTGGCATGAAGTGGTAGGATTCCTTACCATTTGTCGAGTTCTCATACAACAACAACTTTCAAGCAAGCTCAAGCAAGGCCCCATTCGAGATTCTATATGACAGGAAGTGTCGTACCGCGCTCAATTGGTCAAAGACTGGTGAGCGTCAGATTCTTGGGGATGACATCAATGTTGAAGCAGAAGAAATGTGTTGTGTCATTCAGGATAATCTCAAAGTAGCACAGTCCCGTCAGAAGAGCTACTACGATAGCAAGCATCATGACATGACTTTTCAGCTCAATGATTTTGTGTATCTGAAATTGTCTCCCATGAAGGGCACTCGGCGCTTCAGCATCAAAGGAAAGCTCGCTCCTCGCTTTGTTGGTCCTTCAGAATTGTTGGCAAGAGAGGTGATCTTGCATATCAGTTAGAGCTTCCATCCAACTTCTCCAATGTGCATGATGTGTTCCACGTCTCTCACCTCCACACATGCTTCAAGACTCGTGAGCGCACAGTTGATCTCCAGGATATCGACCTCCAGCCCGACCTATCCTACCATGAGCATCCGAGAGCAATACTTGAAGAGACTGAGCGCAATACCCGCAATAAGTGAATCAAGTTCCTTAAAGTGCAATGATCACATCACTCAGACAAAGAAGCCACTTCAGAGCGCGAGGACCACCTCCGTTCCGAGTACCCGGAGTTCTTCCAATAATAGATCTCGGGTCGAGATCCTCTTGTAGTGTGGGAGAGTTCTGACACCCCAATGCTTTTCCTTCCCCCTTTGTACTCCTTTCCATATTAGGCAACCTTGTGATGCAATGTCAATGGATGTGAGACTTGGTGGATGTTTTCATTTCATGTGCATCATGCATAGCATTTGTTCCTTTTGCTCCTGTTTTATCTTGTGTGGTGGTGCCACTTGGTGGTGTGGTGATTGCATGTGTGTTGTAATCTTGTGCATGAGAATGGGTGCAACAAAGCCCACTCAAAAACCCTTGTTGCACCATGATCCAAAACCCTCCCTATTCAAATATTTGGCTACATGTGTTTTCAACTTGTTTTAAAAATCCAATAAAAATGTTCCACCTCTTCTCTCAATTTTTGTGAGTGGTTAAGTGGGGCTCTTTTATTTTTCCCAAGCACATGTCATTTGGTTTTTCTTGCAAACAGCCAAGGTTTATTAATAAAGTATTCATTTTACTTTGACCAAAATTAGTTAAACCTTTTTTATTAAATGGGTATATTATCCCTTGCAAAGTATTTTTATTTTAATTTTTAAAAAATCTTCCTATCTACTATGGGGTTTAATTGGTTAGGCTGGCGTTATAAATAAAAATAGAGGCATTCCTTGAGTTCTGAGTTAAGAGTGAGGGCTCTGGGCCAGTTTCCTCCCCGTGGCCCATTTCCCTCACCATAGAAGCCCGACGCGCGATCGTCTCCCTCCTCTCATTATCGTCATTTGTACGAGCACACGAGCGCGGCCGATTATTTCCCTCATTGATCAGGCGGCTCCAAGCACGCTCCCCGGGGCTATTTAGCAGGCCCCTCTCCTCCTTGCATCCCTAGCTCTCCATTTCCCTCCTCTCCTCCCTCTCGCGCCGCCAGAGACGAAGCAGAGCGTATCCATCACTATGATGAGCTCCGGCTCGAGCTCGATGCCGGCGTAGCGTCGACCTCGCCTCCTCCCCCGGCCCTGCCAGGAGCAGGAGGAACTCGGTGGGGTTCCATTTTAGATCGCTAAGCGGGAAGAATTAAGAAACGCGGTAGGGTAGCTAGTGTGTAGCCCCTGTGTGTAGGCGTGCAGTACGTGTGGTAGCTTCGGCGAGTGGAGTCACCGCTGACGTCCCGCGTGGTGCAGATGGTGCCTCGTTTGGTTGTTTGGTGTTAGTGTTGGGTAACGTAGCATAAATTCAAAATTTTCCTACTCATATTCAGATCTTCCTGTGGAGAGACCAGCAACGAGAGAGGGGCAAGAGCATCTTCATACCTTTGAAGATCGCTAAGAGGAAGCATTGCTAGAACACGGTTGATGGAGTCGTACTCGCAGCGATTCTGTTCTAGTGCCGAACTACGGCACCTCCGCGTTCAACACACGTGCAGCCCGGTGACGTCTCCTGCACCTTGATCCAGCAAGGAGGAGGGAGAGGTTGGGGAAGAACTCCAGCAGCACGACGGTGTGGTGTCGATGGAGAGACGAGGTCTCCCGGCAGGGCTTCGCCAAGCACCGGCAGAGAGGAGGAGGAAGAAGGGCAGGGCTGCGCCGAGAGAGAGATAAAACCGTGTCCCTCAATGGCCAAAACCCCTCTCTATTTATCGGAGGAGCGGGGAGGGCTGCGCCACCCCTAGGGTTCCCTCCCTAGGGGCCGGAGGCCACCATATGGGAGAGGGGGGCGGCGGCTAGGGTGGGTGGGGGTGGCACACCACCTGGTGGGCCTAAGGCCCACCTGCGCCTAGGGTTGCCCCCTCTCCCCACCACTTGCGTATTGGGCTGGGTGTGGGAGGCACACCAGCCCACCTAGGGGCTGGTTCCCTCCCGCACTTGGCCCATCTAGCCTCTTGGGGTCGTTGCCCCCCTTCGGTGGACCCCCGGGGCCAACTCCGGTTGTCCCGGTGCGTTACCGGTGATGCCCGAAACACTTCTCGTGTCCAAAACCATCCATCTTATATATCAATCTTTACCTCCGGACAATTCCAGAGCTCCTCGTGACGTCCGGGATCTCATCTGAGACTCCGAACAACTTTCGGTAACCTCGTATAACAATTCCCTATAACCCTAGCGTCATCGAACCTTAAGTGTGTAGACCCTACGGGTTCGGGAGACAGGCACACATGACCGACACGCCTCTCCGGCCAATAACCATCAGCGGGGTCTGGATACCCATGGTGGCTCCCACTTGCTCCACAATGATCTCATCGGATGAACCACGATGTCAAGGATTCAATAAATCCCGTATACGATTCCCTTTGTCTGTCTGTATAGAACTTGCCCGAGATTCGATCGTCGGTATACCTATACCTTGTTTAATCTCGTTCCATAGCACGCCATCGTGTGACCAACTCCTTAGTCACATTGAGCTCATGATGATGTTTTACCGAGTGGGCCCAGAGATACCTCTCCGTCACACGGAGTGACAAATCCCGATCTCGATTCGTATCAACCCAACAGACACTTTCAGAGATACCCGTACTGCACCTTTATAGTCACCCAGTTACTTGTGACGTTTGATACACCCAAAGCACTCCTATGGTATCCGGGGGTTGCACAATCTCATGGTCGAAGGAAAAGACACTTGACATTAGAAAATCTTTAGCATACGAACAATATGATCTAGTGCTATGCTTAGGATTGGGTCTTGTCCATCACATCATTCTCCCAATGATGTGATCCCGTTATCATTGACATCTAATGCCCATGATCAGGAAACCATGATCATCCATTGACTAACGAGCTAGCTAACTAGAGGCTTGCTAGGGACACATTGTGATCTATTTATTCACACATGTATTACTGTTTGCTGTTAATACAATTATAGCATGAACAATAGACGATTATCATGAACAAGGAAATATGATAATAACTATTTTATTATTGCCTCTAGGGCATATTTCCAACAGTCTCCCACTTGCACTAGGGTCAATAATCTAGTTACGTTGTGATGTATCGAACACCCATAGCATTATGGTGTTGATCATGTTTTGCTCATGGAAGAGGTTTAGTCAACGGTTCTGCAATATTCAGATCCATGTGTACTGTACAAATATCCGTTGCTCCACTCTGGACATGGTCGTGGATGGAGTTGTAGCGGCATTTGATGTGCTTCGTCTTCCGGTGAAACCTGGGCTCCTTGGCTATGGAAATGGCCCCAATGTTATCACAGAAGAGTGTCATTGGACCCGACGCGCTTGGAACCACTCCAAGGTCGGTGATGAGCTCCTTCATCCAAATTCCTTCGTGAGCCGCTTCTGAAGCAGCTATGTACTCCGCTTCACATGTAGATGCTGCCACGACTTCTTGCTTGTTGCTGCACCAGCTCACTGCCCCACCATTCAAAACATATACATATCCGGTCTGTGACTTAGAGTCATCCCGATCTGTGTCGAAGCTAGCGTCGGCGTAACCCATTACGACGAGCTCTTCGTCACCTCCATAAACGAGAAACATTTCCTTAGTCCTTTTCAGGTACTAAGGATATTATTGACCGTTGTCCAATGTTCCATACCGGGATCACTTTGGTACCTCCCTACCAAACTTATGGCAAGGTTTATATCAGGTCTGGTACACAGCATGGCATACATTAGAGAGCCTACGGCTGAAGCGTAGGGGACATAACTCATCTTCTCTCTATCTGTTGTCGTGGTCGGCGACTGAGTCTTACTCAATCTCATACCTTGTAAAACTAGCAAGAACCCTTTCTTGGAGTTTTCCATATTGAACTTCTTCAATATCTTGTCAAGGTATGTACTTTGCGAAAGACCTATCAGGCATCTTGATCTATCTCTATAGATCTTGATGCCTAATATGTATGCAGCTTCTCCAAGGTCCTTCATTGAACAACTCTTGTTCAAATAGGCCTTTATGCTCTCCAACATCTCTATATTATTCCCCATCAATAATATGTCATCCACATACAGTATGAGGAAAGCTACAGAGCTCCCACTCACTTTCTTGTACAAACAGGCTTCTCCGTAAACCTGTATGAACCCAAACGCTTTAATCACCTCATTAAAGTGAATGTTCCAACTCCGAGATGCTTGCACCAGCCCATAGATGGAGCGCTGGAGCTTGCACACTTTGTTAGCACCCTTAGGGTCGACAAAACCTTCTGGTTGCATCATATACAACTCTTCCTTAAGGTTCCCGTTAAGGAACGCTGTTTTGACATCCATTTGCCAAATTTCATAATCATAAAAGGTGGCAATTGCTAACATGATTCGGACTGATTTCAGCTTCGCTACGAGATAGAAAGTCTCTTCGTAGTCAACTCCTTGAATTTGTCGAAAACCCTTTGCGACAAGTCGAGCTTTATAAACGGTTACATTACCGTTTGCATCTGTCTTCTTCTTGAAGATCCATTTATTTTCAATGGCTCGCCGGTCATCGGGCAAGTCCACCAAAGTCCATACTTTGTTCTCATACATGGATCCTATCTCGGATTTCATAGCTTCAAGCCATTTGTTGGAATCTGTGCCTGCCATCGCTTCTTCATAGTTCGAAGGTTCACCGTTGTCTCACAACATGATTTCCATCACAGGGTTGCCGTACCACTCTGGTGCGGAGCGTGCCCTTGTGGACCTTCGCGGTTCAGTAGTAACCTGATCCGACGCTTCATTATCATCATCATTAACTTCCTCTTCAGTTGGTGTAGGCGCCACTGGAACAACTTCCCGCGCTGCGCTACTATCCTGTTCGAGAGGGGGTGTAATTACCTCATCAAGTTCTACCTTCCTCCCACTTACTTCTTTCGAGAGAAACTCTTTCTCTAGAAAGAATCCGTTCTTGGCAACAAAGGTTTTACCTTCGAATCTAAGATAGAAGGTATACCCAATAGTTTCCTTAGGGTATCCTATGAATACGCATTTCTCCGCTTTGGGTTCGAGCTTTTCTCGTTGAAGTTTCTTCACATAAGCATCGCAGCCCCAAACTTTAAGAAATGGCAACTTAGGTTTCTTGCCAAACCATAGTTCATACGGTGTCGTCTCAACGGATTTAGATGGTGCCCTATTTAAAGTGAATGTTACAGTTTCTAATGCGTATCCCCAAAATGATAGCGGTAAGTCGGTAAGAGACATCATAGATCGTACCATATCTAATAAAGTGCGATTACGACGTTCAAACACTCCGTTGCGTTGAAGTGTGCCAGGCGGCATCAGTTGTGAAACGATTCCACACTTCCTTAGGTGTGTGCCAAACTCGTGACTCAAATATTCTCCTCCATGATCAGATCGTAGACACTTAATTTTTCTGTCATGTTGATTCTCGACCTCACTTTGAAATTCCTTGAACTTTTCAAATGTCTCAGATTTGTGCTTCATCAAGTAGATATACCTATACATACTCAAATCATCGGTGAGAGTGAGAACATAACGATAGCCACCGCGAGCTTCAACGTTCATTGGACCACACACATCAGTATGTATTATTTCCAATAAGTCAGTTGATCTCTTCATTATTCCTGAGAATGGAGTCTTAGTCATCTTGCCCATGATGCATGGTTTGCATGTGTCAAATGATTCAAAGTCAAGAGACTCTAATAGTCCATCAGTATGGAGCTTCTTCATGCGCTTAACGCCGATATGACCAAGGTGGCAGTGCCACAAGTATGTGGGACTATCATTATCAACTTTACATCTTTTGGTACTCACACTATGAATACGTGTAACATCACGATCGAGATTCATCAAGAATAAACCATTCACCAACGGAGCATGACCATAAAACATATCACTCATATAAATAGAACAACCATTATTCTCTGACTTAAATGAGTAGCCGTCTCGCATTAAGCAAGACCCTGATACAATGTTCATGCTTAAAGCTGGTACTAAATAACAATTATTAAGGTTTAATACTAATCCCGACGGTAGATGTAGAGGTAGCATGCCGACGGCGATCACATTGCCCTTGGAACCATTCCCGACGCGCATCGTCACCTTGTCCTTGGCCAGGTTCCGCTTATTCCGCAGTTCCTGTTTCGAGTTGCAAATATGAGCAACAGCACCGGTATCAAATACCCAGGAGCTACTACGAGCGCTGGTAAGGTACACATCAATAACATGTATATCACATATACCTTTAACGTTGCGGGCCTTCTTGTCCGCTAAGTATTTGGGGCAGTTCCGCTTCGAGTGACCCTTTCCCTTGCAATAGAAGCACTCAGTCTCAGTCTTGGGTCCATTCTTTTTCTTCTTCCCGGCATCTGGCTTACCGGGCGCGGCAACAGCTTTGCCGTCTTTCTTGAAGTTCTTCTTACCCTTGCCCTTCTTGAAACTAGTGGTCTTGTTGACCATCAACACTTGATGCTCTTTCTTGATTTCTACTTCTACAGATTTGAGCATCGAGTACAACTCGGGAATGGTCTTCTCCATCCCTTGCATGTTGTAGTTAAGCACAAAGCCTTTGTAGCTTGGTGGGAGAGACTGGAGGATTCTGTCAATTATAGCATCATCCGAAGTTCGACTCCAAGTGAAGTCAGACGACCGTGTAACCCAGACATTTTGAGTATGTGCTCACTAATAGAACTGTTCTCCTCCATCTTACAGCTAAAGAACTTGTCGAAGACTTCATATCTCTCGACACGGGCATGAGCTTGAAAAACTAGCTTCAGCTCTTGGAACATCTCATATGCACCTTGTTGCTCAAAACGCCTTTAGAGCCCCGTTTCTAAAATGTATAACATGCCACACCTAACCAGAGAGTAGTCATCACTCCGCGTTTGCCAGGCATTCAGAATGTCCTAGGCTGCTGTGGGAGAGGTAGGGTCATCTAGTGGTGCATCAAGGACATAAGCCTTTTTAGCTGCTTCAAGGATGAGCTTCAAGTTGCGAACCCAGTCCGCATAGTTGCTACCATCATCTTTCAGCTTGTTTTTCTCTAGGAATGCGTTGAAATTGAGGTTGACGTTGGCCATCTACAATATTTATAAAGACAAACCTTTTAGACTAAGTTCATGACAATTAAGTTCATTTAATCATATTAAGTATGAACTCCCACTTAAATCAACATCCCTCTAGTCATCTAAGTGATACATGATCCATGTTGACTAACCCGTGTCCGATCATCACATGAGACGGACTAGTCACCATGGTGAGAAACTTCATGCTGATCGTATTCAACCATACGACTCATGTTCGACCTTTCGGTCTCTTGTATTCGAGGTCATGTCTGTTCATGCTAACCTCATCGAGTCAACCTAGGTGTTTCGCGTGTGTAAATCTGGCTTACACCCGTTGTATGCGAACGTTAGAATCTATCACACCCGATCATCACGTGGTGCTTCGAGACAATGAACCTTCGCAGTGGTGCACACTTAGGGGAATACGTTCGAAATTTTAAGAGGGATCATCTTATTATGCTACCGTCGTTCTAAGCAATAAGATGAAAAACATGATAAACATCACAATGCAATCATATAGTGACATGATATGGCCATTATCATCTTTGCCCTTTTGATCTCCATCTTCAGGCATCGCATGATCATCATCGTCACTGGCATGACACCATGATCTCCATCATCGTGTCTCTGTGAAGTCGTCACACCAACTACTACTATAGCTAACCGTTAGCAATGAAGTAAAAGTACTAAGCACATGGCGTTACATCTCATACAATAAATTAAGACAATTCCTATGGCTCCTACCGGTTGTCATACTCATCGACATGCAAGTCGTGAAACCTATTACAATAACATAATCATCTCATACATCATACATGCAACATCACAACTTTGGCCATATCACATCACATGTCAAACCATGCAAAAACAAGTTAGACGTCCTCTAATTGTTGTTGCAAGTTTTACGTGGCTGATTTGGGTTTCTAGCAAGAACGCCTTCTTACCTACGTGACAGCCACAACGATGATATGCCAAAGCTATTTACCCTTCATATGTACCCTTTTCATCAAATCAAATCCGACTAGAGTAGGAGAGACAGACACCCGCTAGCCACCTTTATGCACGGTGTGCATGTCTGTCGGTGGAACCAGTCTCACGTAAGCGTACGTGTAAAGTCGGTCCGGGCCTCTTCATCCCACAATACCGCCGGAAAAGAACAAGTGTAGTAGCATCAAGCAAATTGATAAATCATCGCCCACAACTTTTGTGTTCTACTCGTGCATAGAATCTACGCATAGAAAACCTGGCTCGGATGCCACTGTTGGGTAACGTAGCATAAATTCAAACTTTTCCTATGCATATTCAGATCTTCCTATGGAGGGACCAGAAACGAGAGAGGGGTAAGAGCATATTCATACCTTTGAAGATCTCTAAGCGGAAGCGTCGCTAGAACGCGGTTGATGGAGTCGTACTCGCAGCGATTCGGATCTAGTGCCGAACTACGGCACCTCCGCGTTCAACACACGTGTAGCCCGGTGACGTCTCCCGCACCTTGATCCAGCAAGGAGGAGGGAGAGGTTGGGGAAGAACTCCAGCAACACGACGGCGTGGTGTCGATGGAGAGACGAGGTCTCCCGGCAGGGCTTCGCCAAGCACCGGTAGAGAGGAGGAGGAAGAAGGGTAGGGCTGCGCCGAGAGAGAGAGAAAACCGTGTCCCTCAATGGATAAAACCCCTCTCTATTTATAGGAGGAGGGGGGAGGGATGTGCCACCCCTAGGGTTCCCTCCCTAGGGGACGGCGGACACCAGATGGGAGAGGGGGGCGGCGGCTAGGGTGGGAGGGGGTGGCGCACCACCTCGTGGGCCTAAGGCCCACCTGCGCCTAGGGTTGCCCCCTCTCCCCACCACTTGTGCATTGGGCTGGGTGTGGGAGGCGCACTAGCCCACCTAGGGGCTGGTGCCCTCCCGCACTTGGCCCATCTAGCCTCTTGGGGTCGTTGCCCCCCTTCGGTGGACCCCCGGGGCCACCTCCGCTGGTCCCGGTGGTCCCGGTACGTTAGAGGTGACGCCCGAAATACTTTCGGTGTGCAAAACCATCCATCCTATATATCAATCTTTACCTCTGGACCATTCTGGAGCTCCTCGTGACGTCTGGCATCTCATCCGGGACTCCGAACAACTTTCGGTAACCTCGTACAACAATTCCCTATAACCCTAGCGTCATCGAACCTTAAGTGTGTAGACCCTACGGGTTCGGGAGACAGGCAGATATGACCGAGATGCCTCTCCGGCCAATAACCATCAGCGGGGTCTGGATACCCATGGTGGCTCCCACTTGCTCCACGATGATCTCATCGGATGAACCACGATGTCAAGGATTCAATCAATCCCATATATGATTCCCTTTGTATGTTGGTATAGAACTTGCCCGAGATTCGATCGTCGGTATACCTATACCTTGTTCAATCTCGTTATCGGTAAGTCTCTTTACTCGTTCCGTAGCACGTCATCGTGTGACCAACTCCTTAGTCACATTAAGCTCATGATGATGTTCTACCGAGTGGGCCCAGAGATACCTCTCCGTCACACGGAGTGACAAATCCCGATCTCGATTCGTACCAACCCAACAGACACTTTCACAGATACTCGTAGTGCACCTTTATAGTCTCCCAGTTACGTTGTGACGTTTGATACACCCAAAGCACTCCTACGGTATCCGGGAGTTGCACAATCTCACGGTCGAAGGAAAAGACAGTTGACATTTGAAAAGCTTTAGCATACGAACAATACGATCTAGTGCTATGCTTAGGATTGGGTCTTGTCCATCACATCATTCTCCCAATGATGTGATCCCGTTATCAATGACATGTAATTCCCATGATCAGGAAACCATGATCATCTATTGACTAAGGAGCTAGCTAACTAGAGGCTTGCTAGGGACACATTGTGATCTATTTATTCACACATGTATTACTGTTTCCTCTTAATACAATTATAGCATGAACAATAGACGATTATCATGAACAAGGAAATATGATAATAACCATTTTCTTATTGCCTCTAGGGCATATTTCCAATAGTTAGGTGGTGTGGATCCACCTCTTGAGGAGATCCCGCCACCTAGCTCGACTGGGAGAGCGCGCGCGCAGCAACCCTAAAGTTGCGGGTTCGATCCCCAGGCGCGCCCTTTTATTTTTCGGTGGAATCCTTTTACTTGCAAAGTAGCTTACCTTGTCTGGAGCCTCTGTTAGTTTAGCTAACATGTGATAGCCAGGTGGTAGCAGTGTGTTTGTGAGTAGTTGAGGTCAAGTGTTCGATCCCCCCGCCCTGCACCTATTTTTTTGAGAGCAATAGCTTGCTTGTATTTATCGGTGTAGGGTGGTTCATGTGCATGGTTAGAGGTTGTGCTTGCTTGCATCATTATGTGTGTGGCATCACCTTCTTGCTGGTATTTATGTCCCGCTTGTTTCCTTTGGGTAGCTACCGGGACCGGAAATGAGTTCAAAGAGTCCGGTGAGTGAGTCCGTGCAGGAAGATCAGGATTAGTTCCACTCTGAAGAAATCACAGGCAAGTAGATCGTGACCTTGACACCGTTTCCAGCTTTGTTATGCTTAGTGTTACATTTCCTTTGTTACATCTCCGCTGCCAACCACATGATATATAGGCCATCAAACATTGCCATGGAACCTCAAACACCTCCCCTCCTAGCAAATATTGTTTGGCTAAGTTAGGCTTGCTCAACCACTAATTGTTAGCGTTGCTAGTTGCAGGTGCCAGCTGGTCCATGTGATAACACGAGTAACTTGATATCATCATATTAATTGCTATTAATTAATGCACCTATATACTCGGTAAATAACGGAAGGCCTAGCCTTTTGCCGGGTGATTTGTTCCGTTGTTGCCGCCTTAGTTTTGGCTACCGATGTTTTATTCCACAACTGAGCGCTCCTAACACGTTCAGGGTTGTTATGGGGACCCCCTCGATAAATCGTTTAGTGTAAAGACTTGTCTGGGAGGACCCAACTTTGGTGTTAATTTGTTAATAACTTAATAACTAAAAGCATAGCGAATAGATACCCCAAGGAATCTAATCAACCCCCGGCCAGTGCTCCTCATGAGTGGTGGTCCAAACTAGAGCACTGTGCGGGGCCAACTCAGGGCAACTTGAGTGATTTCTATCAGGCCACTGTACGCGTGTTGACCCGTCGTGTCCTGAGGTCGAGATACTCGGCTCCTATCGGGATCGTCGACACGTCGGGAGATCTTGCCGGACATGACTTACCTTAACGATATATCTTGCACACTGGGCTCCGGTGAGACTTTGGGTCTTCTCAGAGTTGAGGTTTTCCTCCAAGGAATCCGATGAGATCATGAGTTTCGTGGTAGAGGATTACTATGCGTGTTCTGGTAATTTGTGATGGACTAGTTGGAGCCCCCATTGATACGTCTCCATCGTATTTACTTTTCCAAACTCTTTTGCCCTTGTTTTGGACTCTAATTCGCATGATTTGAATTGTACTAACCCAGACTCACGCTGTTTTCGGCAGAATTGCCACGGTGTTGTTTTTGCGCAGAAATAAAAGTTCTCGGAATGACCTGGAAATTTACGAGGATTTTTTGTGGAATATATAAAAATACTGGTGCAAGAATTACCTGGAGACGCGGAGCCAGGAGCCCACAAGCCCAGGAGGCGCGGGGCCCCCCTGGCCGCGCCTGGCACGCTTGTGAGGCCCTCGTGGCTCCGCAGCCTCCAACTCTAGATCAATATATTCTCTCTCGCACAAAAAAATTGAAGAGAGAAGAGTTCATCGCGTTTCTCGACACGGAGCCGCCGCCACCACCTGTTCTTCCTCTAGAGGGCAAATCTGGAGTCCGTTCTGGGTTCCGGAGAGGGGAAATCGACGACGTCGTCATCACCAACCATCCTTCATTGCCAATTCCACGATGCTCTTCACCGTTCGTGAGTAATCTCATTGTAGGCTTGCTGGACGGTGATGGGTTGGATGAGATCTATCATGTAATCGAGTTAGTTTTGATGGGGATTGATCCCTAGTATCCACTATGTTCTAAGATTGATGTTGCTACTACTTTGAAATGCTTAATGCTTGTCACTAGGGCCCGAGTGCCATGATTTCAGATCTGTACCTATTATGTTCTCGTCAATATATGTGTGTTCTTGATCCTATCTTGCAAGTGTAGTCACCTACTATGTGTTATGACCTGGCAACCTCGGAGTGACAATAGCCAGAACCACTCCCGGAGATGACCATAGTATGAGGAGTTCATGTCTTCACTAAGTGCTAATGCTTTGTTCCGGTTCTCTATTAAAAGGGGAACCTTAATATCCTGTAGTTTCCATTAGGACCCCGTTGCCATGGGAGGGATGGACAATAGATTTCATGCAAGTTCTTTTCCTTAAGCACGTATGACTATATACGGAATACATGCCTACATTACATTGATGAACTAGAGCTAGTTACATATCTCCCCATGTTATAACTGTTGCATGATGAATGTCATCCGACATAATTATCCATCACCGATCCAATGCCTACGAGCTTTTCCAACTGGTCCTTGCTACGTTACTTTTCCGCTACTGTTGTCACTGCTGCCGCTATTACCACTACTGATGTCACTACTGCTACTGTTACCGTTGCTACTGTTGCTATCACACTACTTTGCTACTGATACTTTGCTGCAGATACTAAGTCTTTCAGGTGTGTTTGAATTGACAACTCAACTGCTAATACTCGGGAATATTCTTTGGCTTCCCCTTGTGTCGAATCAAAAAAATTGCGTTGAATCCTCTACCCTCGAAAACTGTTGTGATCCCCTTTACTTGTGGGTTATCAAGACTATTTTCTGGCGCCGTTGCTGGGGAGGCATAGCTCTATTCTCTGAGTCACTTGGGATTTATGTCTGTTGATCACTATGAGGAATCCGAGATATCCAAAAACTAAAGTCTTGCCCTCAACTACGAGGACAGGTAAGGAACTGCCATCTAACTCTACACTTGATTCACCTTCAGTTATGAGTAAGTTTGTGACACCACCTCCTGCTAGAAATTTTGATGTGTCGCCTGTGCTTGGTGATGCTACTTCTGCTATCCATGATGCTTGTGATGATGCTTTGCTTGATACTGCTTTGCCACTAGGTGCATTCCTTGATGCACAAATTGCTAGAGTTGTTGCTGAATGTGATGATACTTCTGAGACTGCTGAAATTATTGAAGTACAACCTGCTATTTCACCTGTTAGAACTAGCTCTCCTATATATGAATTGCCTGATATACCTGAGGGTTATGTTATGGAGGGAAAGATAGTTGAGGACTTTCTTGCTTGTAAGGATAGCTATGATCTTGAGAAATTACTCCGCAAGTGGAAAGAAAAATCTCTGAACGCTAGGATGAAATACGACCCGAAGTTTCCTACTTCGCCTATCTTTGTGACCGATAAGGATTACGAATTCTGTGTCGACCCTGAGTTAATCACTTTGGTCGAATTTGATCCTTTCCATGCTTATGAGTCTGAAGCGGTTGTAGCACATTGTGACAGCCCGATGCCGATGTTTCAGAAGATCCCCCCCCCTTTATTGTGTTTTTGTCGTGTGTCTATTTTTATTTGTCGCATCATCATCGCATCATTCGCATCATCTGCATTGCATCGGCATCTCCATTGCCGTCAGTTTTAAAATTTGCATCCGTTATTAGTTGCCGGTTCTCTCTGTGTTCATCGTTGCCCGTTCTAAGCCCGATCACACTCGCACGCGCCCGCGGCATCGTTTGAATCTTGTTTTGAAAAGTGTGTGTAAAACTTTCTCTGATTGGGTTGGAACTTGACGTGCGGTCTTATTTTAATATAGGTAGGCCGCCTATCAAACTTCGTCGCAATCGGAGTCCGTCTTGTACCCGAAAGGTCGACCGTAGCGGCACCGTATTCGGTCTATCATCGGACGTTTTATCGGTGTTTTAAAATCGCGTTGCCGCGCCACACCGTTTCCCTCTCTTCCCCGGCTAACCTACTCTACACAGCCACTTAGCCCGTCCCCGCTTCGAGATCGTTCGATTCTGATCACGAGGTTGAAACCGGGGCGAAAAACTGCTAAACCTAGCCCCCCTTTTGTTATAAATGGACCCCCATACCATTTCAGGCAGCCTGTCCTCCCCCTGCCTCGAAAACCGTGCCCCCACAAAACTCTAGCGCAATCTCTCTCTCCTCCGAGCCGCCACGGGCCCGCCCGAGCCCATCTGAGGCCCGCCGGGCCCAGATCCGCGCCGCCGCCTAGAGGCCGAGGCTCCCTCCTCCTGATCTGCAGCTCCTGCGCCTCCCATGGCTGCCATGACTTTCGGTCGCTGCCGACCTAACCTGCGCCTTGCCTCGCCGCCTCCTGCCGCCGCCCTTGGCCTTCTTCCTCGAGCCGCGCCGCCGCTCAGCTCGTGTCTCCCCGCGCCGCCTCGCACCACCCCGGCGTCGCGTACCTTGCAGCAGCCATGGCGCCGCCGCCATCACCAGCCGGCGACCCTAGCGCGCTGCCGCCCGCACCTCGCCTCCCCCGGCCGGATCCGCCACCGCCCGAGTCCCTCGCGTCGTGCGCTGCCATGTGCCCTCGAGCCGCCACCGGCAGCCCGCTCGTGGGATCCAGATCGGGCAGACGCCGCTGGCTTCAGCTAGTTGCGCTCCCTCGCCGCCATGGGCTGCCTCACCCGCGCTGGGCCGCGCCAAGGCCCAGCCCCAGCGCCCCACCACCCCCAAGCCTGCATGCCTCCCCCTCCAGCAGGCCTTGGGCCCAAGGTGAGCCCGAGCATCGCTAAGTCTCGCTCGTAGGCACGATTTAGCACTTGCGCCCAAGCTCCTGTTGGGCCCTGTTCAGATAAGGCCCGTTAGCTATTAATTTTTAGGATTTTGGTTTTATTTAGTTTCAGGAAAATAGCTATTTGAAAATGTTCGTAGTTTCTAAACCGTAAGTCGGCCCGAGGCGATTTATATATGGGTCTTGGCTAGTTTTCCGCATAGATTATTGTTTGGCAACTTGCATGCATGTTGGAGGTAGTTTGACCCGCCAAATGCCTAGAAACGCGTGTTGTCCTATTATGTTTTTGTCCCGTGTTATTTTCCGTGCGTTTCCGGATTGTTCGAACACCGTAGATAAAATGCTCATGTTTTAGGAACCCTATTGCCATGTACTTTAGAGTAGTTGATTGTATTTTTGCATGTAGGGATTAGTCGCCAGTTTATTATTTCGTGCTTAGGACATATTCCCGCATATACGTGTGGCGTTGTTTTCATTTTGCAACCCCTCATGTTATATATGTTTTCGCGGTAGAAAAGTCCATAGAATTTAACTGTGCATTTAGTTTTAGCTTTAGAGAAAGTTAGTGTGCGTGATATTTTGCCATGTTACCCTTTTGTTTATTTTGTGGGATTTAATCCATGCGTGATATGAAGGAGTTGTCAACTAGAGATTTACCGTTGGATATGTATGCTAGCCTCTGGTGATTTTGGTTGCAATAGAAATCCATGTTTAGGTGTGGTTTGCTTGTTCTCAACTTGCTAGGAAATAGTGTTGTTTTGGAGATACTAAAATATTTCTAAGTCTGAGATCTGGTATATTTTGTTGTTGTCTTGTCATGATTTTATCTGGTGACCTGTAGCTCTTTTGAGGTTGGTGCGATGGAGTTAGTTGTACACTTTAGGATTCTCTAGAATGTTGTGAATTTTCATGCCATTCGTAGTCATGTAGCTTATGGTTTTGCTGTTGTCCATATGCCTTCAGATCGAAAACTGCAGTTTCATAAACTGTTATTTTCACTAAGTCTGAAACTGTGTGTGAGATGCCCTTTTGTGAGTATTTTTCCTAGTGTTCCATGCTTCCATGCTAGGTGTTATTAGTTGTATGTGGTAGTGCATCTTGCCCTCTATTGCCTCATGCCTTGGTTGAGTATATTGGTTTTGTGAAGCTCGTAGTTGTGGGGTGTAGAAAATGCTATGTGGCTGATTCTGGCAGATTGTAGTGATTTCTTGTTTAGCCGGTAGTTGTCGAACCGTTCCTCCGTTTTGTTCATGTCCTATATAAATCTTGCTTAGAATCTCGTGTAGTTTCATATTATCTTGCTGGTTGTGTTTTTTGAAATGTTGTGGATGCCATTTGCACACATATTGCAATCGTGCCATTATATCATGCGGTGTTTGTATCTTTTGTTCCGTAGCTCCGTTGGAGATGGTCTCTATGTGTAAATTGTTAATTAATGGTGCATATTTTTTCTGTTTAACAACTATTTAAACGTGCTAGTTCAGATCTGGACTGAATTGTTAATTAATGCATGAGGTCATCTCGGAGATGCTATATGTCACTTCCGACCTCATTTAAAATGCCTAGATAGTTAGCTTAATGACGCTTCACCTCTTGCCATGTTTAACCACATTTAATATTGTCGTGTACCTAATGGGGATAGAACTAAATAATTCGTGTGTGGAGTTTCGTCAATATGCAACTCGTTGCATATTGAATTCACTTAATGTGTTGAGTTTGATTGTTGTGAATTCCCATGTCATGTCTTGCATATATTCAGCTGATCATGCGTCATATGTGGATTGCATCTTGTCGTGCATGTGTCGTGGTGAATATCTGTGTTGATGCTTGTTTCCGGTTTCCTTCGTCTCGATAGAGTTCCGCAAGCGTGTCAGATTGTGAGGACCCGTTCAACTATATCGGTTCGTCTGCTTCATGGAGTCATTCCTCTTCCAAGCGGGATCTCAAGCAAGATGACCATTTCCCAAGATACCATTAGTATCATTGCCATGCTAGTATTATCGTTTCTGTCGCTATGTCTCGTTGCCTACCACATGTTAAATATCAGCCTCTCAACGATGCCATGAAAACCTTCAACCTGTTCACAACCTAGAAAACCACTGATTGGCTATGTTACCACTTGCTTAACCATGTGTTAGCGTTGCTAGTTGCAGGTGCAGTTGCTTCCATCTGATAACATGGGTTCCTTGTTATATCACCATATTAAATGCTATATAATTTAATGGACCTATATACTTGGTAAAAGGTGGAAGGCTCGGCCTTTCTAGCCTGGTGTTTTGTTCCACCTTTTGCCCCTTAGTTTCGGCTACCGGTGTTATGTTCCATAATTGAGCGCTCCTAACACGATCGGGGTTGTTATGGGGACCCCCTTGATAATTGGTTTTAGATTAAAGCTCGTCTGGCAAGGCCCAACTTTGGTACTACATTTGCCTAATAACCTAATAAAATTGCATAGGGACTCTCCGGACCCTGAGGATAATTAATCAACCCCCGGGCCAGTGCTCCGCATGAGTGTTGGTTCCACCTAAGCGATGTCCGGCGCCCCTGGTCACCCCGGGTTTAGCGATCTCGACGTCTACTTCATCCGCCGTGTCCTGAGAACGAGATACGCGGCTCCTATCGGGATCGTCGACACATCGGGCGGCCTTGTTGGATTAGTTTTACCTTTGATGAGATATCTTGTGCATCAGGATTCCGGTGATGCTTTGGGTAATCTCAGAGTTGAGGTTTTCCACTAAGGAATCCGATGAGATCGCGAGTGTCGTGATCGAGGATTTCTATGCGGCTTGTGGTAATTTGTGATGGACTAGTTGGAGCACCCCTGCAGGGTTAAATCTTTTCTGAAAGCCGTGCCCGCGGTTATGTAGCAACGTGGAAACTTTGTTTAACACTGGTTCTAGACAACGTGAAGTTAACTTAATTAAAATATGCCAACTGAGTGCGTAACCGTGACTGTCTCTTTCGTGAGTTCCTTCTCCGATCGAGGACATGGTGGGGTTATGTCTGACGTAAGTAGGGGTTCAGGATCATTCATTTGATCATCAGTAGTTCACGTCTGTTATGCGTAGATCATCCCCCTCTTTATTCTTGTACTCGTAAGTTAGCCACCTCATATTATGCTTAGTTGCTTGTTGCAGCCTCACCACTTAACCATACCTCACCTATTAAGCTTTGCTAGTCTTGATACCTTTGGAAAAGAGATTGCTGAGTCCCCTGTGGCTCACGGATTACTACAACACTAGTTGCAGGTACAGGTAAAGGTTGCTTGACGCTAGTGGGTTGATTGTTCATTTGGAGTTGCTTCTTCTTCTTCTTCCTCATCAATCTAGTATGGGTTCCAGGTCGGCAGCCTGGGATAGCAAGGATGGACGTCGTTCTTCTTTTCTCGTTTGTTTTCGTTCGTAGTCGGACCCTGCTCTTCTTCATGATGATTATGTATTGTACTGATGTGACTCTGATGTAGCTTGTTGCGAGTGTAAGCCAATTCCATATGTCTCATCTTTTCAGTACATGTACTTGTAACGATGTCCATTCTTGCGAAACGACGGGATGCGCTTCTATCCCTGACGAGGCCCTCGTGCCAAATTGAGGATAGGATCGCATCATGGGCGTTACACACATCTTACTAAGCTGCACGATATAGCCACCCTATTCACGAGTGAGGAAAAGATCAACACTACTATATCCTTAAGCTGTTTCCTTTCTCGCTAAAGGATGATGCTAAGACTTGGTTCACTTCTCTTGCTCCTGGTTGTGTGCGTAGTCCCTAGGATATGATCTACCACTTCTCTGAGAAAAATATTTTCCTGCCCATAAGAAACAAGCTGCCTTGTAGGAAATATATAACTTTGTGCAAGTTGAAGAAGAGAGTCTCCCACAATCTTGGGGGAGGCTCATCCAGCTTCTGAATGCTTTGCATGATCACCCTCTTGAGAAGAATGAAATACTTGATATCTTCTATAATGGACTGACAAATGTTTCTATGGACCATCTAGATAGTTGTGCTGGTTGTGTTTTCAGGGAATGAACTGTGGAACAAGCTGAGATTTTATTCAATAATATCTTGTGCAATGAGAATGCTTGGACTATTCCCGAACCACCTCCGAAGCCAACTCCAAAGAAAAGAGGTATCCTATTCCTTAGTCCTGAAGATATGCAAGAAGCTAAGAAATCTATGCAAGAGAAAGGCATTAAATCTAAAGATGTCAAAAATCTACTACCTATCGAAGAGATCCATGGTCTTGATAACCCGACACGAGTAGTAGAGGTAAATTCTCTTCGTAGATTCAATGAGAGTGATATTCCTTTTGATCAGCCTGCTAGCTTATGCCTAGATGAATTTGATAACTTTGTTGCCAAACAACAAAGTTTCAATGATTATGTTAGCAGAAAATTGGAACAGAATGCTCGTATGCTTAGTCATTTAAGTGCTTGTGTGGATAGAAACGTCAATGATCTTAAGCTCTAGAGTAAGAATGCCTCTATGGTTACTACTCAGGTAGAACAAGTACTTAAGGCTCAGAATGACTTGCTCAATGAGTTGAATGACAATTCTGTTAGAGTCGTCACTAGAGGCGGTAGAATGACCAAGGAACCTTTGTATCCTGAGGGTCATCCTAAGAGAATTGAATAAGATTCTCAAGGAGTTAGCACTGATGCACCTAGTCATCCTAGGAAGAAAAAGAAAGATGATAGGAACTTGCATGCTAGCGACCTTGTTGCTGTTACACGTGAGAATCCAAATGATATCTCTGTTTCTGATGCCGAAACACAATCTGGTGATGAACATGAGCCTAGTGATAATATCGATAGTGGTGTTCATGATGATACTCAATCTAGCAATGATAAGGATGTGGAGATTTAACCTGTTGATCTTGATAACCCACAACGTAAGAATAGGAGATACGATAAGAACGACTTCATTGCTAGGAAGCATGGTAAAGAAAGGGAACCATGGGTTCAGAAACCCATGCCCTTTCATCCCAAACCATCCAAGAAAAAGGATTATGAGGATTTTCAGCGATTTGTTGAAATGATTAGACTTGTCTTTCTGCAAATGCATTTGACAGATATGCTCAAAATGTCTCCTTATGCTAAGTACATGAAGTCTATTGCGACTAATAAGAGGAGGATACCTGAGGTTGAGATTTCCACCATGCTCGCTAATTACACTGTCAAGGGTGGAACTCCTAAGAAACTAGGTGATCCTGGAGTGACGACTATACCTTGCTCCATTAAAGGAAACTACGTTAGAACTGCTTTATGCGACCTTGGAGCCGGTGTTAGTGTTATGCCTCTCTCTCTTTATCGTAGACTTGAATTGGATAAGTTGACATCCACTGAAATCTCCTTGCAAATGGCCGACAAATCAACTGCTTTCCCTATTGGCAATTGCGAGGATGCGCCTGTTGTGGTTGCTAACATTACTATCTTAACAGACTTTGTTATTCTGGATATTCCCGAGGATGATGCCATGGCGGTCATCCTTGGAAGACCCTTTTTAAACACTACAGGGGCTGTTATTGATTGCAACAAAGGCAATGTCACTTTCCATGTCAATGGTAATGAGCATACGGTGCACTTTCCGAAGAAACAATATCGAGTACATTGCATCAATGCTATTTAAAAAACTTCATCGATTCTTATTGGGAGCTTTGAACGCCCTAAACCTACTGTTAAGATGAAGTATGATTTGTTTGTTGGGGATATGCACATCCCCATTGAGGTAACGTAGTGACTATTCAAGAATTCTCCAGTTTTATGCGATTCGAAAATTTTTTGTCAAGGAGACTTGATCAACCTCATTGACGGATTTCTTTTGATGACCATGAGATGGATGAATCTAGGAGCCACAACCCTCTGTTCCAAACCTTTACCTTCAGTTGCTTAGAAGAAAAATGATAGATTTAGCCTTAGTTTTTCCTGTTTTCTGCTTTTTGCGTCCCGTAGAAAAGTGTACCGAAAATTAATGTTCTTCAAATGCCCTGAAAATAAAGTACGATTTTTTCTGGAATTTTTGAAAAACTATGAGACGGAGAGCTAGTCAGGGGGATGCACCAGTGGGCCACTAGTCCAGGAGGCGCAGGCACCCCCCCCCGGGGGGGGGCCGCGCCTACCAGGCTTGTGGGGCCCACGTGGCCCCCTCCACTTATTCCATCTCCCATCTCCTTCTCCTACCTCCAGAAAAAATCATTCTACAACTCAAACCCGTGTTCTTGCTCTTCTTGCTGCGATTTTCGATCTCCTTGTGCAAATCCCCATTCACCAAACCGTTTTGGCGGAATTGTTCCTTGGTATGTGACTCCTCCATTGGTCCAATTAGTTTTTGCTCTAGTGCCTTGTTCGTTGCGTATTTTTGCTGCCTTGGTGACCATGTTCTTGAGCTTTGCATTCTAATTTTAGCTGGTCCCAAGTAGTTTTGATGCATGATATGGCCTCTAGGAACTTGTAGGAGTAGTTGCTATGAGTTTCATTGAGCCTTGTTCACCTTTATTTTGAGTCACTGAAAATTTCAGGAAAAGAAGATGTTCAGGAGAAACTATCATGGTGGTTCCTCAAGCAAGAAGGGTCCCCGTCTCGTGATTTGGGAGCCCGATCCTTACCAACCGAGGAACACACACGTACAACCATGCGAATGGCCTTCTGATGAATTCATGATTGATGCAGGTTTCAAAGACGAGTTTGATACATTTGTTCACAACGCCGGGCTCGAAGAATTCATCTATGATAAATGTGAACAGTATACTACTCTCACTGCCTCTTTTGTTCGTAGATTCAAATTTTCAGCTGGCCGTGACACATCCATACTGTTTGATCTGTATGACAAATCGTTTACCATGGATTTAGAGGATTTCAATAGAATCTACAAGATACCTGATTGGGGTAGTCTCGGTGATCCTCCTAAGTCTTCGGTCAGAGATTTTAACTGTCGTTGAAACTAGAGATATTACGCACGCTACCATGGGGAGCATTCATTTTCCTGCCTTGCATTACTTTGCCCTCTTCATAGGTACACGCATTAACGGCAAGATTGAGCATTGTCACTTCTGCGCACCCGACCTTAGTATTGTTAAGAGCGTAGTAACGGGTGATAGAAGTTTCAACATGGGAGCTATAATCGCGAGGAGGCTAAATAATAATGCTAATGAAGGGGATTTCTTTGGTGGGATCTATGCCACTCGCATAGCAAATTTTCTTGGAGTACCTATCCGCGAAGGAGATCCCCTGCTCCATACAGCTTTCCTTGATCGCGCAGCTATGACACATTATCAGTTCCTTGAGAGGGATAATGACTCCCTCCTATACCGGTTACTATTTAACCGACAGCATGTTTTCCATATTACCCTTCCTTCTCCTGCCTTCTTTGACTTCCAGGTAAAACGGAGATACTACATAACCAGAGGAGAGGCAGAGGAGTATGAGAGGGAGGCAAAGGATGCTCGCCTCCACGAGGCAGCTATTCAGGCGGTAGCTGCCGCGTTCCCGTACAACCCCCATTATGATTTTGGATATCGTCCGGACCAGCCTTGGGAGTAGACCAACTTAGACCAAAAGCCTAAGCTTGGGGGAGTACGTGTTTCTCACCGACTTTATATTCTTGCTCACGCTTTCACTTTGTTAGTCGGTGTTCACACTTTTCCACTGTATCATCCATGCTAGTTTATTTCCTTTTCGTTTTCTTCTTGTGTGTTTGTTTAGTTTGAGAAAACCCAAAAAGATTTCTCGTTCTTCTTTTCCTTGTCGGGAGCTTTCCCGTGTAAATAGTTTTCTTTTTCTTTGGGTCAAGGTAGAAGACCATGGTTACAATGTTTAGTGGCTCTCGCATGCATATCTGTTTATCTGTCAAAGAGCCATATTACTTTGTCTTCTCCTTTGTGTTTGCGTGAAGATTCCATCTTAGTCCAACGCACGAGCACTCTTATTATTGTTCACATCATTCGGTCATGCAAGTGAAAGGCAATAATGACGATATATGATGAAGTGACTGAGCCTGGAAAAGCTGGTATGAACTCGATCTATTTTGTTTTTGTAAATATGACTAGCTCATCGTTCCTAATTCAGCTTTGTTATGAGAGAAACATGTTTGCAATGACAACTTAGAGATCATACTTTCTGATGACATGCTTAATTAGCTACGAGCTTATAATGGTTTGTCTTGGATGCCAACATGAATTTCAAGATGATTATGATGTAGTATGATAGGATGGTATCGTCCTTTGAATGATTCAAGTGGCTTGACTTGGCACATGTCCACGCATGTAGATGAAAGAAAATCAACATAGCCTCTATGATATTCATGTTTATGGTGATTTATGTCCTACTCATGCTTGCACTCAATGTTGGTTAATTTCAATGCATATTGATGACTGTTGTCGCTCTCTAGTTGGTCGCTTCCCAGTCTTTTGCTAGCCTTCACTTGTACTAAGCGGGAATACTGCTTGCGCATCCACTTCCATAAACCCAAAGGTGTTCCATATGAGTCCACCATACCTACCTATATGCGGTATCTACCTGCCGTTCCAAGTAAATTTGCATGTGTCACTCTCTAAACCTTCAAGAAATAATCTGTTTTGCATGCCCAAACCGCTCATGTGGTGACAAGGGGCATTCAGTATCTTCCATGCTAGGTGTGTTATCCTCGATACGTGTTTATTCACTATCATTCACGAGAAAAGGGCCTGTAATTGGAATGCCCAGTTCCATGCTCAAGTCGAAAATATAATTGTAAACAAAACTGCCCTTCAATTGATGTTGCTATGGACGGCACCCGAGGATTCGGCTAGTCGTGGAGTGTGATTGATCGGTGGTGGGGGAGTCAAAACTTTACTTTTCTTTTTGGGAACCGCCTATAATTTGTGTAGCATGGAAGATGGTGTAAACTCTTGGTCATCACATTGACAATGAAAGCATACCACCCAAAATTATTTATCTCTGTTTTAAAAGCTTGAGCTCTGGCACCTTTGCAAATCAATGCTTCCCTCTGCGAAGGGCCTATCTATTTACGTTTTTGTTGAGTCATCCTCTTCTTATTAAAAAGCACAAGTTAGAGAGCACCTCCGTCATTTTTATGCTTTGCCATTAATTCATATTGAGTATGACTGTGACTGGATCTTCTTTGCCATAAATTACAATGTTCAGTCAGCCCTTGGTCTTTGAAGGTGCTCTGGATTTATGTTTTGCGGTCTCAGAAAAGGGCTAGTGAGATACCATCTGTTCATATTGTTTCATGATTGTTTTGTTTGAAGTGTTGACATTTGAAACTTATTATTATTCCTCGCTAGTTGATTATGCCATTGATATGAGTACATCATGGGACCTAAATGTCATTGCTTATGTGGTTAGCTTTTGATCTAACTAAAAATCTGAATATGAGTTAGACATAATTACAACAACAAGATCAAACAGAGTTTGTAAAAGTTTTTCTTTTCTCTCTTTCAGTTTGTCAACTGAATTGCTTGAGGATAAGCAAGGCTTTAAGCTTGGGGAGTTGATACATCTCCATTGTATCTACTTTTCTAAACTCTTTTGCCCTCGTTTTGGACTCTAATTCGCATGATTTGGATGGAACTAACCCGGACTGCCGCTGTTTTCAACAGAATTGCCATGGTGTTGTTTTTGCGCAGAAATAAAAGTTCTCGGAATGACCTGGAAATTTACGAGGATTTTTTGTCGAATATATAAAATATATTGGTGCAAGATTTACCAGGAGACGCGGAGCCAGGAGCTCACAAGCCCAGGAGTCCGCAGCCTCCAACTCCAAATCTATATATTCTCTCTCGCCCAGAAAAAATTAAGAGAGAAGAGTTCATCGCGTTTCACGACACGAAGCCGCCGCCACCACCTGTTCTTCCTCTCGAGGGCAGATCTGGAGTCCGTTCTGGGCTCCGGAGAGGGGAAATCGACATCGTCGTCATCACCAAACATCCTTCATCGCCAATTCCATGATGCTCTTCACCGTTCATGAGTAATCTCATCGTAGGCTTGCTGGACGGTGATGGGTTGGATGAGATCTATCATGTAATCGTGTTAGTTTTGATGGGGATTGATCCCAAGTATCCACTATGTTCTGAGATTGATGTTGCTACTACTTTGCCATGCTTAATGCTTGTCACTAGGGCCCGAGTGCCATGATTTCAGATCTGAACCTATTATGTTCTCGTCAATATATGTGTGTTCTTGATCCTATCTTGCAAGTTGTAGTCACCTACTATGTGTTAAGACCCGGCAACCCCGGAGTGACAATAGCCAGAACCACTCCCGAAGATGACCATAGTATGAGGAGTTCATGTATTCACTAAGTGCTAATGCTTTGTTCCGGTTCTCTATTAAAAGGAGAACCTTAATATCCCATAGTTTCCATTAGGACCCCGCTGCCACGGGAGGGATGGACAATAGATGCCATGCAAGTTCTTTTCCTTAAGCACGTATGACTTTATACGGAATACATGCCTACATTACATTGATGAATTGGAGCTAGTTACATATCTCCCCATGTTATAACTGTTGCATGATGAATGTCATCCGGCATAATTATCCATCACTGATCCAATGCCTACGAGCTTTTCCTACTGGTCCTTTCTATGTTACTTTGTCGCTACTGCTGTCAATGCTGCTACTATTACCACTACTGTTGTCATTGTTGCTAGTGTTACCGTTGCTACTATTGCTATCACACTACCTTGCTACTGATACTTTGCTGCAGATACTAAGTCTTTCAGGTGTGGTTGAATTAACAACTCAACTGCTAATACTCGAGAATATTCTTTGGCTTCCCCTTGTGTCGAATCAAAAAATTTGGGTTGAATACTCTACCCTCGAAAACTGTTGCGATCCCCTATACTTGTGGGTTATCACCCGTGCAGGGTTTAATCTTTTGGAAAGTCGTGCCCGCGGTTATGTGGCAAACGTGGATATTTTATTAACACTCGGTTCTAGACAACTTAAAGTAATTCAAATAAAACTTGCCAACTGAGTGTGTAACCGTGAATGTTTCTTTCAGAGCCCCTTCTGTGATCGAGAACACGGTGGGGTTATGAATAACGTAAGTAGGTGTTCAGGATCACTTAGTGATCATCCTAGTCTTCGACCATATTACATAGACCAGGACGTGCTATTTCTGTTCTTCGTAAGTTAGCCACCATATATGCTTAGAATGTTGGAAACTCAAACACTCAACCCTACCTCACCTATTTAACTTAGTTAGACTCGATACCAAGGTCACAAGATTGCTGAGTCCTCGTGGCTCACAGTTTACTACAAACACCCATAGGTACAGGTACCCCAGATGCAGGAGTTCCCGATGATAACCAGCTGCGCTGGGAGTTCCTCGAGGATAGTGGCAGGCTGTATGTGACTTATCTCGAGGATTAGAGGCGCATGGTCGTGATCATGGGACTAGCAAGATGGGATAGCATATTTTTCCATTTATCTTGTCCGTAGTCGAACCGTGTCTTATGTATGAATAATGAATGCTTGTGTGGATTGTAATTTAGCATGTGGCGTGTGTAATACGAATCCTATACTCATCTCTCTATTTATGTAATGGCATTGTTATCCTACTTGTGAAGCGCTTAGATGCGACCTTTTCCCCTTTTGAGGCCTTGCCCCTAAATAAGGAAAGTGTCGCATCTTGGTAGTTACACATACAAAGGTTCTCAAGTTTAGCACAAGGTACGTAAACCTTCAATACGCTTCTTCCGCGGTCGCACCATCACTTCTTCTGAACAAAATTACCTCTTTCTTGAGCAAGGCCAATCTAGATCTTAAAATTGCTTCATCACCCTCAAGTGCTTCTTCAAGGCGATCCCAAATATCCTTTGAGGTCTTGAAAAGAGAAATGGAGTCACTACAGTCCTCCATCATGACATTATGAAAAATGTTGTGTGTGATTGCCTCGAGTTGATCATCAACCGCTTCCCTTCAAGTGAGATTTGTTGCATCCTTGGGGTTGAAACCATTGACCACAATCCACCATAATTGCGTAGATGCGCTTCCAATGTGAGACTCCATATCTAGATTCCACTTAGCAAACACATTAGCTTTGTAAGGGGACGGAGGGCCAACATGATTAATGTGAGGATGTCGCAAGTGTTGAGGTGAGTAAAAAAGGTTCTACGACATTGTACTTAGGAACTTGAGTATGACCCGATAATGCAAGGGGTTCCCTTGAGTCATCCACATCAAAGACCTCATTTGGATTGAATGAGTTTGATGATGAGGTTTATGGATTTAAGCATGCATCAATTTCCTCCTTAATTGAGGAGTGAACTTCTTCCAACATTGCGGTTTTGGGATCAACAAACATTGAACCGCCGTGGTTAAGGGAGGGGTTAGGGGCTATGGGAGCATCAACGTGAGGTATCACGACCTCGGACACGGCGGGAGGAAGGTTTTGACCCATTCTTGTAAGCGGTAGGTTATCTCCAACATCCTCATGAGATTCCATATCCTCTAAGGTTGTAAAACCATATATTAGTGCACGTGGCTATGATACCAATTGAAAGGATCGATACGGTCGACTAAAGGGCGGTGAATAGGATACTATGAATTTTAATCTTGTTTGTCAATTTTAGTGATAAGCGGATAAATAGGGTTCACTAGATATGTGCTTAATCTCGTTGATGTGTTGGTTTCCCTCCAAGCTTAAAGGGTGATGTAGCACAGTGACGAAAAGTATTTCCCTGAGTTAAGAAACCAATGTATCAATCCAGTAGGAAGATCCACAAGACTATGTAAGTAGCACCAGCACACAAATAGCAAATCCTCGCAACCCAACGCGTGGAGGGGTTGTCAATCCCTCGTGGATAAAGTAGGGATAGATTGATAGATGCAAATAAGAGTGATATCAAATAGAATGTAACAATGTAAAAAAAAATTATAATATAGATCTGAAAACATAAGAGCAAATAAAGTAGAAACGCAAATAGCAAAGTAGAGATTGCAAATAGATGATGTGAAGTAGACCTGAGGGCCGTAGGTTTCACTAGTGGCTTCTCTCGAGAAAAAGCAAACGACATGTAGACAAATTACTGTTCGGCAATTGATAGAAGAGAAAATAATTATGACCATATTCAAGACAATGATCATGTACATAGGCATCACGTCCAAGATAAGTAGACCGACGTCTGCCTGCATCTACTTCTGCTACTCCACACATCGACCGCTACCCGGCATGCATCTAGTGTATTTAGTTCATGGAGAAATGGAGTAATGCCTTAAGAACGATGACATGATATAGAAAGATCTATTCATGTAGGAATAGACCCCATCGTTTTATCCTTGATAGCAACGATACATGCATGTCATGTCTCTTTGTGTCACTAAGATGGAGTATCACAAGATCGAACCCATCATAAAGCACCTCTTCCCATTGCAAGATAAAATATCAAGTTGGACAGACAAAAACCAAATATCAGAGAAGAAATACGAGGCGATAATAATCAAGCATGAATATGTTTTCATAGATTTGATCATAAACTCACAATTCATCTGATCCCAACAAACACACCACAAAAGAAAGAGTTATATCATATGGATCTCCAAGAGACCATTGTATTGAAAAACAAAAGAGAGATAAAGCCATCCGGCTACTGCATACAGACCCGTAGGTTTGATATGAACTACTCACGCACCATCGGAGGAGCACCAATGAGGATGGTGAACCCCTCCATGATCGTGTTCCTCTCTGGAACAAACTCTAGATTGGATCTTGTGGCTCTCGAACTTGCGGCGGCTGAAACAATTTTTTGTCGACTCCCCTAGGGTTTTCTCAATATTGGGGTATTTATAGAGCTTAGAGGTGGTGGAGGAGGTGCCCAAGGGCCCCACTAAACACCAGATCGCGTCAGGGGCCTCTCACGCTCCCTGATGTCTAGTGGGCCCCTTGGGCCTCGTGTGGTGCTCATTCTTGGCTCCCAAGTTTCCTTCTGGTCCAAAAAAATCTTTATAAAGTCTCGTGGTAATTGGACATCATCTGATATGGATTTTCTGCGAAGGAAAAAATAGCAAGTGGCACTAGGCACTATGTCAATAGGTTAGTCCCAAAAAATGATATAAAGTTGTTGAAAAATGATCATAAAACATCCAAGAATGGCAATATAACAACATGGAACAATAAAAAGTTATAGATACGTCGGAGACGTATCAGCATCCCCAAGCATGTCCTCGAGTAGGTAAATGATAAAAACAGAATTTTTGATGTGGAATGTTGCATCACATGTTCATCATATTCTTTTTCGTCCTCGAGTAGGTAAATGATAAAAACAGAATTTTTGATGTGGAATGTTGCATCACATGTTCATCGTATTCTTTCTCTGTTCAGCATGGTCATATGGACTTATAGATGATGCAAAGCAATAGTCTATAATTTGACATGAAAATCTCAATACTCAAGAATATCGACAAGCAACCAAGTCTTTCAAAATATCAATGCTAAATTCCTAGCCCGTCATGCTTTATCATTGATCCATTCATGCAACACACTCAAATATTAACTACATCAAATGCTCAAGTATGATAATGGTGTTCCTTAGTCGGTTCCTTATAAGAGAAGATGGACACTCAAATTGAAAATACAAATTTCCTAAATTACATAGATAGGCCCTTCGCGCAGGGAAGCATGGATTTGTAGAGGTGAGAGAGCTCAAAGTGAAAACTTAGAGATAAATTTTTTTAGGGTGGCTGCTTTTCTCGTCAACGAGATCGACTAAGAGTTTCCAATATCCTCCATGCTAAACAAATTATACTCGATTCCCAAACTAAAAATAAAGTTTATTCATTTTTCACCATTCTTCCACATTCCATGGCTAGACGTATCCACTGGTACCGTCCATACCAACACTTCCTAAGGAATTTATTATTTAACAACATATCTTTTTCTTTCTGGGACTGTCGGAATCAGTTCTCCACGGACCCAGAAAGGTTCGAACTGTGGGGTGTGCATTTTCTCCTACCTTGTTCTACCTCTCAACTTCACAGCGACTCTCCGACGTCTCAAACTAAGGAAAGAGAACAAGAACACGCGAGAAGTTTACCCAGGTTCGGGCTAGCTCGTGGTGTAAAACCCTACTCCTGCTTGTATGGATTGCTTGAGGTGGAAGACAAGTGCAAAGGCGGGTTCTTGCCCTAGTGAAGACGATGGGGACTCGTATCCCTGCTATAGATACCGGGCCACTCTTTTCTACTAGCCTTTGTCCTCTTCCCCCAAAAACACACTCGGTGGGAAGGGTCGCCACAATGACCATTTTGAAAGGGGACAGGACTGCGGCCTGCCCTGACAAAGCTGGTCTTCGCCTGCAAAATCCCTTCTCCATGACGCGTTGGTGGGCTCGAGGATGACCTCTACCCTGCCGAGCCCCCAGCTTTGGACCTATTGCACAGATTGGGAAACCTTTGGGGTTGCTTTGGGAACCCGAGGGTGGCTCGGCTCCCTTAACACCAAAGGGGAAAGCTTCTCTGTCCGTGCCTCCTGGCATCAACCCTGGTGCCATGCAGCATGGCTCACATCACCCACATGAGAAGGTTGGACTACGCAACCTTGGCAGGTCGCCCTTGGTAAGTCAGCCCTGATACGTCTCCAACGTATCTATAATTTTTGATGGTTTCATGCTATTATCTTGTCAAATTTTGGATGTTTTGTATGCCTTTTATATATTTTTTGGGACTAACTTATTAACTCAGTGCCAAGTGTCAGTTCCTGTTTTTTCCATGTTTTTGACCCCTTTCAAAGGAGGATTTTAAATGGAGTCCAAACGGAACGAAACTACCAAAAACATTTTTTCCGAAACAGAAAAAGATCAGGAAGCCTGAGAATCAGGGCACGAGGTCACCAGGGACCCCACAAGCCCCCTAGCCATGGCTAGGGGGGACCGCGCCTCCCAGGCTTGTGGGCTCCCTCGGCCTCCTCTGCCCTAGGTCTTTCGCCTATAAATTCCCTAAAATCCTAGAAAAAGCCAGGAGATCATCGAAAGTACTTTTCCGCCGCAAGCTTCTGTCTCCGAGATCCCATCTGGGGCACGTTCCGGTGCCCTGTCGGAGGGGGGATTCGGATACAGAGGGCTTCTTCATCAACACCATGACCTCTCCGATGATGCGTGAGTAGTTCACCATAGACCTACGGGTCCATTGCTAGTAGCTAGATGGCTTCTTCTCTCTCTTGGATCTTCAATACAAAGTTCTCCATGATCTTCATGGAGATCTATCCGATGTAATCTTCTTTTGCACTGTGTTTGTCGAGAGCCGATGAATTGTGGATTTATGATCAGATTATCTATGAATCTTATTTGAGTTTCTTCTGATCTCTCTTATGCATGATTTCATATCCTTGTGTTTCTCTTCGAGTTGTGGGTTTTGTTTGGCCAACTACATTTATGATTCTTGCAATGGGAGAAGTGCTTAGTTTTGGGTTCATATCGTGCGGTGACCTCACCCAGTGAAAGAAGGGGTAGCGAGGCACGCATCATGTTGTTGCCATCAAGGGTAAAAAGATGGGGTTTTCATCATTGGTTTGAGATTATACCTCTACATCATGTCATCTTGCTTAAAGCGTTACTCTGTTCGTCATGAACTCAATACACTAGATGCATGCTGGATAGCGGTCGATGTGTGGAGTAATAGTAGTAGATGCAGAAAGTATCGATCTACTTGTATCGGACGTGATGCCTATATGTATGATCATTGCCTTAGATATCGTCATGACTTTGCGCGGTTCTATCAATTGCTCGACAGTAAGTTGTTCACCCACCGTAATATTTGCTATTTTGAGAGAAGCCTCTAGTGAACACTATGGACCCCGTGTCTACTCCACACCATATTTTCAGCCTTACTCTTTTACTTCGCTGCACTTTCCGCCTTCAGATCTCACTTTGCAAACAATCTTGAAGGGATTGACAACCCCTTTATAGCGTTGGGTGCAAGCTCTTTTGTGTTTGTACAGGTACTCTAGACTTGACGAGATTCTCCTAGTGATTGATACCTTGGTTCTCAAACTGAGGGAAATACTTACTGCTCGTGTGTTGCATCGTCCTTTCCTCTTCAAGGGAAAAACCAACGCAAGCTCAAGAGATGACAGAAGATCTCTGTCGCCGTAGCAGAAGAATTTCTAGCACCGTTGCCGGGGAGGATCAAGTCAAGAACTCATCCAAGTAAGTGTCGCAAACTCATCTCTTGCATTTACTTTGTTTGCCAGTTTCCTCTCGTTTTCCTCTCCCCCACTTCACCAATTTGCCTTTTTCGTTTGCCTTTTTCGTTTGCCTTTTTCGTCCGCCTTTTTGTTCGCCCTTTTTCTCGCTTCCTCTTTGTTCCCTTGTGTGCTTGCTTGCTTGCCGAAGTCACCATGACTAAAAACACCAAACTTCATGACTTCTCGAATACTAATAATAATGATTTCATTAGTACTCCGATTGCTCCCGCCACTAGTGCGCAGTTATACGAAATCAATGCCGCTTTGCTGAATCTTGTTATGAAAGAGCAATTGTCTCGCCTTCCTAGTGAAGATGTCGCATCCCATCTCAATACCTTCATTGAGCTTTGCGATATGCAAAAGAAGAAAGATGTGGATAATGATGTGCAGGTACTGACGAGATTCTCCTAGTGATTGATCCCTTGGTTCTCAAAGTGAGGGAAATACTTACTGCTCGTGTGCTGCATCGCCCTTTCCTCTTCAAGGGAAAAACCAACGCAAGCTCAAGAGATGACGGAAGATCTCTGTCGCCGTAGCAGAAGAATTTCAGGCGCCGTTGCCGGGGAGGATCAAGTCAAGAACTCATCCAAGTAAGTGTCGCAAACTCATCTCTTGCATTTACTTTGTTTGCCAGTTTCCTCTCGTTTTCCTCTCCCCCACTTCACCAATTTGCCTTTTTCGTTTGCCTTTTTCGTTCGCCTTTTCGTTCGCCCTTTTCCTCGCTTGCTCTTTGTTCGCTTGTGTGCTTGCTTGCTTTCCGAAGTCACCATGACTGAAACACCAAACTTCATGACTACTCGAATACTAATAATAATGATTTTATTAGTACTCCGGTTGCTCCCGCCACTAGTGCGCAGTCATACGAAATCAATGCCGCTTTTCTTAATCTTGTTATGAAAGAGCAATTGTCTGGCCTTCCTAGTGAATATGCTGCATCCCATCTCAATACCTTCATTGAGCTTTGCGATATACAAAATAAGAAAGATGTCGATAATGATGTGATTAAATTGAAGATTTTTCCTTTCTCGTTGCGAGATCAAGCTAAAACTTGGTTTTCGTCTTTGCCCAAAAATAGTATCGATTCTTGGGTAAGTGCAAAGATGCTTATATTTCCAAGTATTTTTTGCCGGCTAAGATTATCTTCTCCGTAATTATATCATGAATTTTAAGCAACTTGATCATGAACACGTTGCACAATCTTGGGAGAGGATGAAATTTATGATTAGAAATTGTCCCGCTCATGGCTTGAGTCTTTGGATGATTATACGAATCTTCTACGCTGGCTTGAATTTCGGTTCTAGAAATATTTTGGACTCCGCCTTAGGTGGAACATTCATGGAGATCACGTTAGGAGAAGCCACGAAAATCCTAGACAATATCATGACGAACCACTCTCAGTGGCACACTGAAAGGTCACCTACTAGTAAGAAGGTACACGCTATAGTAGAAATTAACTCGTTGAGTGCTAAGATGGATGAGTTAGTGAATTTGGTTGCTAGTAGAAGTGCTCCTTTAGATCCTAATGATATGCCCTTGTCTTCTTTGATTGAGAGTAGCAACGCTAGCTTGGACGTTAATTTTGTTGGTAGGAATAATTTTGGCAACAACAATGCTTTTAGAGGAAACTATGTTCCTAGGCCTTTTCCTAGTAACTCCTCTAATAACTTTGGCAACTCCCACAACAATACTCATGGAAATTACAATAGATTACCCTCTGATCTAGAGAGTAATATCAAAGAGTTTATCAACTCGCAAAAAAATTCAATGCCTCCATAGAGGAAAAACTACTCAAAATTGACGATTTGGCTAAGAGCGTTGATAGAATGTCTAGTGATATTGATGCTTTGAAAGTTAGATGTGCTCCTCCCAAGATCAATATGGATGAAACTTTGAAAGATATGCGTGTTTCCATGATTGAGAGCAAAGAAAGAACCGCCCAAATTCGTGCTAGACATGAATGGCTTAAAAAGGCGTGTTCTCGTGATAAGAATCACGAAGATCTTAAAGTGCTCGGTGTGACTCCCATTGAATCTTTGTTTTCTTGTGTCAAACCTAATGATGAGGGGGCTGGATATGAATCCACCTTGGTTGAAAAACGCCCCAATGATTCGGAGTCCATCTATCTTGATGCTAAAAGCATTGAAAGTGGAGTAGAGGATAATAAAACTTTGAGTAGTAATGAAATTACTACTTTTGATTTCAAGGAATTCAATTATGATAATTTCTCCTTGATTGAATGAATTTCCTTGATGCAATCCATGCTAAACTCTCCACAAGCTTATAGCCAAAACAAGGACTTTACCGATCATATCGTCGAAGCTATGATAAAATGTCTTCAAGAGAAACTTGAATTGGAAGTCTCTATCCCTAGAAAGCTTCATGATGAGTGGGAACCTACTATGAAAATCAAAATCAAAAACTATGAATGCAACGCTTTGTGTGATTTGGGTGCTAGTGTTTCCGCGATTCCAAAATCTTTATGTGATGTTCTGGTTTTAATGAGATTGAAGAGTGTTCTCTTAATTTGCATCTTGGGGATTCTACTGTCAAGAAACCCATGGGAAGGATCAATGATGTTCTTATTGTTGCAAATAGGAACTATGTACCCGTGGATTTCATTGTGCTTGACATTGATTGCAATCCTACATGCCCTATTATTCTTGGTAGACCTTTCCTAAGGACTATCGGTGCCATCATCGATATGAAGGAAGGGAATATTAGATTTCAATTTCCTTTAAAGAAGGGCATGGAGCACTTTCCTAGAAATAAAATAAGATTGCCTTATGAATCCATGATGAGGGCCACTTATGGTTTCAGCACCAAAGACAATGATACGTGATTTTAACGCCTTATGCCTAGCTAGGGGCGTTAAACAATAGCGCTTGTTGGGAAGCAACCCAATGAATTTATTTCTTTTTCTTTATGTTTTGTTGCTTCCACACTATCATAATTTTGTTATGATTGTGTCTTTTGTGTTTATTTTTGTGTTTGAGCCAAGCAAAACCTTTATGAGTAGTCTTGGTAATGGTTGTTTGATACTGCTGGAAAAAGACAGAAACTTTTTGCTCACGAGATGATTTTTCATTTTCATTCAGAAATAGATTTTGAGTTTATTCTTTTTTCTACTGGTTGAAATGCCTTTTTTCCAGGCAGTCGTAATTATTCAGAATTTTTGAGGTTCCAGAAGTATACTAAGTATACAGATTGCTACACACTGGTCTGTTTTTGAAAGATTCTGTTTTTGTTGAGTTGGTTGCTTGTTTTGATGAAACTATGGTTAGTATCGGGGGGTACTAGCCATGGAAAAGTGATAATACAGTAGCCCAACACCAATATAAATAGAAATCAAGATTGCTACAGTACCTAAAGAGATGGTAGTTTGTTTTCTTGTGCTAATGATATCACGAGTTTCTGTTTAAGTTTTGTGTTGTGAAGTTTTCAAGTTTTGGGTGATGTTCTCATGGACCAACAGATAAGGAGTGGAAAGATCTCAACCTTGGGGATGCCCATGGCATCCCAAGCCAAATTTAAGGACACCAAAAACCTAAGCTTGGGGATGCCCCGGGAAGGCATCCCCTCTTTCGTCTTCAATCCATCGGTAACATTACTTGGAGCTATATTTTTATTCACCACATGATATGTGTTTTGGTTGGAGCGTCTTGTATCGTAGGAGTCTTTTCTTTTTGTTGTGTCACAATAATCCTTGCTTCACACCTTTAGAGAGAGACATGCACTCATCGTGATTTTGCTAGAATGCTCATTGTGCTTCACTTATATCTTTTGAGCTAGATAATATTGCTCTATGTGCTTCACTTAGATCTTTTAGAGCACGGTGGTGCGTGACTTGTTAGTTGGCTTATGCTATGAAAGTAGTCCCAAAGGTAATAGGTACCCAAAGAGTATACAAAACCTCCAATCTTCATGTGCATTGAGTAGAAAGAGAAGTTTTGATTCCTCTCAATTAGTTTGGAGACGTGAATTTGGTAATACTAAGAGTTATGTTAGTAGGGTGTTGTGAATTTAGAAATACTTGTGTTGAAGTTAGTGATTCCCGTAGCATGCACGTATGGTGAACCACTATGTTAGGAAGTCGGAGCATAATTGATCTATTGATTATCATCCTTTGTGTTGAGGTTGGCATCGCGCGATGGTTAACACCTACCAACCCTTCCCCTAGGAGCATTCGTTTAGCACTTTGTTTCGATTACTAATAAAAACTTCCGCAACAAGTATGTGAGTTCTTCATGACTAATGTGAGTCCATGGTATAGATGCACTTTCACCTTCCATCATTTCTAGCCTCTCTAGTGCCGCGCAATTCTCGCCGGTACACAAACCCACCAAATGCCTCCCTCAAAACAGCCACCATATCTACCTACTATGGCATTTTCATAGCCATTCCGAGATATATTGCCATGCAATTCCCACCGTTCCGTCTCATGACTTGAGCCGTCACTCTCATATTTCCATTGCATGATCGTAAGATAGATAGCGAGATGTTTCAATGGCATACGCCAAGCTAGATCGTTGCACATCCTGGTACACTGCCGGAGGCATTTCCTATAGAGTCATTTCTAAGCTTTGGGCTGTGAGTAAATAAAAGTGTGATGATCATCATTATTAGAGCATTGTCCCATGTGAGGAAATAAAAAAAAGAGTCCAAAGAGAACAAATAAAAAAAGAGAAAAAAAGAGGCCTAAGAGCCCAAATAAAAAAAGAGAGAAAAAGAGAGAAGGGACAATGCTACTATCGTTTTCCACACTTGTGCTTCATAATAGCACCATGTTCTTCATGATTGAGAGCCTCTCGTTTCGTCACCACCATGTGCTAGTGGGAATCTTCATTATATAACTTGGCTTGTATATTCCAGTGATGGGCTTCCTCAAAATTGCCCTAGGTCTTCGTGAGCAAGCAAGTTGGATGCACACCCACTAGTTTACCTTTTGAGCTTTCACATACTTATAGCTCTAGTGCATCCTTTATATGGCAATCCCTACTCATTCACATTGATATCTATTAATGGGCATCTCCATAGCCTTTTGATATGTCGAGTCAATATGACCATCTCCTCCTTTTTGTCTCACAACCACCACCACACTCTATTCCACCTATAGTGCTATATCCATGGCTCACGCTCATGTATTGCGTGATAGTTATAAAAAGTTTGAGAAACTAAGAGTGCGGAAATATTTACTTGGCCAATACCGGGGTTGTGCATGATTTACATTAGTTGTGTGAGGATGATTGAGCATATCCAGACTATATGATTTTGTAGGGATAACTTTCTTTGGCCTTGTTATTTTGAAAGTTCATGATTGCCTTGCTAGTTTGCTTGAAGTATTATTATTTTCATGTCAATAGCAAACTATTGTTTTGAATCTTACGGATCTGAACATTCATGTCACATGAAAGAAGTTGCAAAGGACAACTATTCTAGGTAGCATTCCACATCAAAAATTCATTCTTTATCACTTCCCTACTCCAGGACGAGCAAGAGTTAATGTAGCGACCCGACTCAAGACGAGTCAAGCCTCTGTGTTTCTGTGCCATCCCTGGATCAGTATGCTGGCACACACAGTACATCAATGTATATATCAAAGTGCAATCACATGTAAATAGCGTAAAACTGATATATACCTTAATTATCTCAGCGGAAGCGGTCAAGGGAGTGGAGTCCCAATAAACACCAACGGCAAGTTGAGTGTAGACCGTAACCCTGAATCGTACTGTTACTCGTCGAAGAAAAATATCTACAACATAAGACGTTGCAGCCGTGTAGGTCAGCATATTGAATATGCCGGCAAGTCACATAAGAGAGGGGTGAAAAGTAATCATCTATACTATATGCATATATGGCAGGTGGGGTTGTAAGTTTTAGCGTAAAGCAAAAAAAATTCTCCTACAACAAGAGAGGGCTAAAAGAAAAATGTTACTACATTGTTGGTTGTTAACGAGATGGTTCCAACAACCAATTCGTGTACCCATGTTGTCAATAATACCCACATCAATATTATTATTTGTGTTGAGAATTTCAGATAACTTTAGTTCCTTTGGCTCAAGTTGTCCATGACCGTGGACACGGCTAATCGATTAGGTTTGAGTACTCTGCAGAGTTTTGCACACGTTCCCCACAAGATTTGATCGCCTCCGTGTATGTCCTCGCACTTCAGGGTGTTTGAAGACCGGATGATCAAAACATGGTCTTTCAACGGGTCCCTCTGAATTCCTGTCGGTGCCCATCCATTCCTACTGTTCTTCTACATCTGCTAGCACCGCCTGTCCAGAGTCGCCGCATTGTCCAACCAAGCCAGAGCCCATAATGACTTGTGGCTGTGCAGGTAAGCCTTGGGTCTTGAAAATATCCGTCCGTCTCTTTGAGCCTGGGTGAAGCTTTCCGCAGGATGTCATGGCCGTCCCCAGCATCCCAGGTCATCCACTGGGTTCTCTAGGGAGCCGATCAACCGTCCTTCACCCAGTGTTGCATTTCGTCCGAGGTCTTGGAAATCTTGTCTTAACCGGTCTTGATTATTTAATCAACCTCGCATCACTCGTGTTATGCACTCAACCGAAATCCCGTCTACTCAAGCATAGCAATATGAACTTTGTCGTCCCGGGGCCAAGTATCGGGGTTGTTGTGTGCCTACCACATGATACTACAATCTATACTAAAATTTCCAAGTACCTAAGCAACATGCAATTGGGCATAGGACGGTAGAACTACGATGCATAAAACATAGGTGATAGTATGATCAAAGTGACTTGCCTGGTGATGTTGACGAAGAAGAATTTCTCGAGAAAATAACTTGATAGACTACTCGTCACTCTCCGATGAAATCTATATAACAAACATATCATTCACATAAGCACTCATACTAGCAATCATTCTAGCCATCAAAACAACAGAGAGAGCGAATAGGAATCCGAAAGGAACTTCAAATAAGATTAGGGAGTCTTCTACTACATCAAACATTAAATAGTTTTGTCTAACAGAAAATAATAACAAGGTACTAAGATATAAGTTTAACTAAGATAAAATAAAATATTTTTCACAAAACTATTTGAAAGTATTCCCAAACAGGATTTGAAACAGTGGTGAGACCAATTGCAAGTTACTAAGGAACTAGAATTGATTTCATGAAAACAAATAAAAATAAAATAAAAACTTGTTGCAAAACTACTGTTTAACTAACATAAACAAAACAATAATCTTTCTGAAATAATAAGTAAAATATTTTAAAACAAAAATAGAAAAGGAATTAGCCGAAATCCTAAAAGAGGTGAAACAGAAATTGTTTCACAAGAAACAGTGAGCTCAAGTACTCAAACAAATATGAAATTTTTACCACTGATAAATAAGATCACTAGTGATCAGTACCAAAAGGAATCAAATTAAAAGCTATTTTTAAACTCCTGGAATAAGCAAAACAAGGTTTAAACTAAATCCGATCTAATTCAAATATGAGAGTTTAAAACATAGACAAATTATATGTTTTTAAACACTACAGGAAATTTGTGAGCTACTGGAAAAAGAATCAACATCATTGGACTTCGGGATCAAAAGTTATGGCCAAAACAAAATTGGAACTTTTCTGTTTTTGAACTCAATCTGAAAAAAACAGAATAAAAGCTAACTAACTACGTGGCAGTCCCTGATTGGCTGCGGGGATGTGCGCTGTGTAGGCTAACCAGCGAATGGCCGCTAAATAAGAAAAAATTCTCTGGCTAAAAGTTAAGTGAATAAAAACCGGCGGTTTTTGTTTAAAAACCGAAAGGTTATCCTATTCTAATCTACACCGTGGGATCTAGATCTAACGGTAATACAAAAAAAAAACAAGTAAAAAAAGAAAAGAAAGAGGGGGCCTTACCGTGGCTGGGAAGCTCCTGTGCTGGCAATGGCCGATGGTGGCTGGGTCGTGGTGGAGCTCCGGTGGGGTGGGGGGTCGCCGGCGAAGGGTGGGGTGGCAGGGGGGGCGGTGGGGCTCCAGGGAGGGGAGGGAGGCGAGGTGGAGGGAGGGCTGCAGGGGGGCCGACGTGGTGGTGTTCTTGGAGAAAAGCTCCTGGTCGGGGATGGGCAGTAGCTCTGGCGATAGTGGGGAAGGGCGAGGGGGTGGGGCGGCGGTGGAGGGGGCCGAAGGGGTGGAGAGGGCTCGGCAGGGAGGGGTGCAGCGAGGTGGGGAGGGCTGCAGGGGCGATATGGAGGTGCACGGCGAGCTCACTGGTGACCGACTCCGGCGAGGGTGGCGCGCGAGCTAGAGGCGAGGAGAGGGGATGGTTTCAACGGGAATGGAACGAGGAGGCCATGGGGGTTCTTATAGAGGCGACGGGAGGCGCTGGGAGGGAAGGTGCTTCGCGAATCCCGGAGGTGGGGATTCCTCTGTCCATGGTAAGGAAGGTTCTTGTGACGTGAAGAAGAGAGGAGGAAGAAGATGATCTTCTGTTGGGCCAAAATAGGGAAAGGTCTTAATGGGCCACCTGGAGTTTCCTAATAAAAGTGATTTGTTTCCTATTTTTAAAACTAGGAAACTAAAACGATAAAAAGGAATTCAAATCAATTCGGAATAAAGAGTTTCTATATACTAAAATTATCAGAAAAATAAAATATAAATGATGGGCATTTTTCCACGGCAAAAATAAAAACTTCAGAAAAAATTATTTTCACAAAATTGCCAAAAAGGTTTATTTTCTTTTGCAAATAATTTTCAAATGACCCTCTAAGTTTTAGAGTTCAAATAACTCTCAAAATGCCCGTGGGTTTGAGGGTCATGTTCCTCCTCTCTAGAATGTATTTCCCGGCATTTCTTGCACGATGAAAACGAATGGAAATGCAAAAGAATTCAAATGCAAATATCTCCGTTCAAATTATTTATAGTTGAAGAAGTCATGTCATCTTCTCTCTTTGCTTTTTTTTAAATGATTGAATTTGAATTCACAGGAGATGGGGAAAGTCATTTTATTCCCTCTCATTCAAAAGTTTTGAAAAGTTTCAGATTTCACACAAGTTTCAATCACTCAAGCAAACAAACAAACAATCAATCTAATAATATTATTAACATTCCAAAATTTATAAATTTTGGGATGTTACAGTTAAGCTTGGGGATGCTTGATACGTCTCCAACGTATCTATAATTTTTGATGGTTTCATGCTATTATCTTGTCAAACTTTGGATGTTTTGTATGCCTTTTATATATTTTTTGGGACTAACTTATTAACTCAGTCCCAAGTGCTAGTTCCTGTTTTTTCCATGTTTTTGACCCCTTTCAGAGGAGGATTTTAAACGGAGTCCAAACGGAACGAAACTGCCAAAAAGATTTTTTCCGAAACAGAAAAAGATCGGGAAGCCTGAGAATCAGGGCAGGAGGTCACCAGGGACCCCACAAGCTCCCTAGTCGGGGCCAGGGGGCCGCGCCTCCCAGGCTTGTGGGCTCCATGGGCCTCCTCTTCCCTAGGTCTTTCTCCTATAAATTCCCTAAAATCCGAGAAAAAGCCAGGAGATCATCGAAAGTACTTTTCCGCTGCCGCAAGCTTCTGTCTCCGCAAGATCCCATCTAGGGCACGTTCTGGTGCCCTGCCGGAGGGGGGATTCGGATACGGAGGGCTTCTTCATCAACACCATGACCTCTACGATGATGCGTGAGTAGTTCACCATAGACCTATGGGTCCATATCTAGTAGTTAGATGGCTTCATATCTCTCTTGGATCTTCAATACAAAGTTCTCCATGATCTTCATGGAGATCTATCCGATGTAATCTTGTTTTGCGGTGTGTTTGTCGAGATCCGATGAATTGTGGATTTATGATCAGATTATCTATGAATCTTATTTGAGTTTCTTCTGATCTCTCTTATGCAAGATTTCATATCCTTGTAATTCTCTTCGAGTTGTGGGTTTCGTTTGGCCAACTAGATCTATGATTCTTGCAATGGGAGAAGTGCTTGGTTTTGGGTTCATACCGTGCGGTGACCTCACCCAGTGATAGAAGGGGTAGCGAGGCACGCATCGTGTTGTTGCCATCAAGGGTAAAAATATGGGGTTTTCATCATTGGTTTGAGATTATCCCTCTACATCATGTCATCTTGCTTAAAACGTTACTCTATTCGTCATGAACTCAATACACTAGATGCATGCTGGATAGCGGTTGATGTGTGGAGTAATAGTAGTAGATGCAGAAAGTATCGGTCTACTTGTATCGGACGTGATGCCTATATGTATGATCATTGCCTTAGATATCGTCATGACTTTGCGCGGTTCTATCAATTGCTCGACAGTAATTTGTTCACCCACCGTAATATTTGCTAATTTCAGAGAAGCCTCTAGTGAACACTATGGCCCCGGGTATACTCCACACCATATTTTGAGCCTTACTCTTTTACTTCGTTGTACTTTCTGCCTTAAGATCTCACTTTGCAAACAATCTTGAATGGATTGACAACCCCTTTATAGCGTTGGGTGCAAGCTCTTTTGTGTTTGTGCAGGTACTCTGGAGTTGACGAGATTCTCTTACTGGATAGATACCTTGGTTCTCAAACTGAGGGAAATACTTACTGCTCCTGTGCTGCATCGCCCTTTCCTATTCAATGGAAAAACCAATGCAAGCTCAAGAGACGACAGAAGATCTCTGTCGCCATAGAAAGCCCCTCACGGGAGGATCGTCAGGAGGCGACTTCTTGATAAGAGCATCGCGGGGAGCGGCCTTGAGGGGAACTCAATGATCAGCACCCCGCGAGGAGGGGCCCTTGCGAGGGCTGGACCCTTGGGCCTTAACAGGGAGCATCTCCGGCCCACAACATGCACGGGACCCTGGGTCGTAGGCACGTGGGCTTGGGTGCCCCCTGTCCTAGAGCCCCGACAGTAGCACCCGAGCCCAGGACTTTTACGACCCGGCAACCAGGGGGCGAGACGGTGCAGGCTCTCACCGCCTGTGAGCCAAGCCGTACGCATGGTGCACGACAGGACCCAGGGCACCTAGCCTTTTCGCAGTGCTTTGGCTTCCGCCCCAGCTGACATAAAGCGGGCACGCAGGGTGGAGCCGTCATTACTCACCTCCATGCCATTCCCACCTTTCTGCATCTTCTTCCTCCACGCAACGACGTGCCAGATCCAATCTCCAAGTGAGTCACCTTCTTGCCCCTTTTGCGGCCCTAGTCCATGGATGGTGCTCGCCGGCAAGAAAGGGAAGGTCGCAGCTTCCGCCATGAGCCCCGCCATTACCGGGCCTACTCTTATGCCCTCCCGCATCTCCAAGGTGGAGGACCTTGGCCCGATGCTCCCGCTGGTGGCCGGCTCCATCTGGCCGGGCTCAGCAGCACTGAGAAGCCTGGAGAAGACTGCCTACCCCTTCTTCATCCACAATATTTACGTCGGGTTGGTCCCATCATTCTCTGCTTTCTTGTACGCCATATTTCCCATTACCACATCCGAGCCCTAAACCTTCATCCCAACTTCGTCCTCGTCCTGGCCATCTTCGCCTTTTACTGCGAGGCCTTCATGGGCGTGAGGCCCTTGGTGGCACTCTAATACGTCCATTTTGCATCATGCTTTCATTTCGATATTTATCGCTTTATGGGTTGTTATTACACTTCACGGTACAATACTTATGCCTTTTCTCTCTTATTTTGCAAGGTTTACATGAAGAGGGAGAATGTCGGCAGCTGGAATTCTAGCGTGAAAAAGGAGCAAGTTTGAGATACCTATTCTGCGCAACTCCAAAAGCCGTGAAAATCAACGAGGATTTATTTTGGAATTTATAAAAAAATACTAGGCCGAAGAAGTACCAGAGGGGAGCCAGCAGGAGGCCAAAAGCCTGCTAGGCGCGGCCTACCCCCTGGTCGCGCCTAGGGGGCTTGTGGGCTCCCTGTTGGCCCTCTGGCTCCCCTCTTTTTCTATAAGGAGGGTTATGTTCCAGAAAAAATAAGGAGGAGGCTTCCGGGAGGAATCGCTGCCGCCACGAGGCGGAACTTGAGCAGAACCAATCTAGAGCTCCGGCAGGGTCGTCCTGTCGGGGAAACTTCCCTCCCGGAGGGGGAAATCGTCGCCATTGTCATCACCAACACTCCTCTCATCGGAGGGGACTCGTCACCATCAACATCTTCATCAGCACCATCTCATCTCCAAACCCTAGTTCATCTCTTGTAACCAATCTCCATCTCGCGACTCCGATTGGTACGTGTAAGGTTGCTAGTAGTGTTAATTACTCTTTGTAGTTGATGCTAGTTGGATTACTTGGTGGAAGATTATATGTTCATACCCCTGATGCTATTCAATACCTCTCTGGTCATGAATATTATTATGCTTTGTGAGTAGTCACTTTTGATCCTGAGGACATGGGATAAGTCATGCTATAAGTAGTCATGTGAATTTGGTATTCGTTCAAAATTTTGATGTGTTGTATGTTATTTTTCCTCTAGTGGTGTTATGTGAACGTCGACTACATAACACTTCACCATTATTTGGGCCTAGAGGAAGGCATTTGGAAGTAGTAAGTAGATGATGGGTTGCTAGAGTGACAAACGCTTAAACCCTAGTTTATGCGTTGCTTCGTAAGGGGCTGATTTGGATCCACTAGTCTAATGTTATGGTTAGACTTTGTATTAATTCCTCTTTCGTAGTTGCGGATGCTTGCGAGAGGGGTTAATCATAAGTGGGAGGTTTGTCCAAGTAAGGGCAGCACCCAAGCACCGGTCCACCCACATATCAAACTATCAAAGTAGCGAACGTGAATCATCTGAACATGATGAAAACTAGCTTGACAGAAATTCCCATGTGTCCTCAGGCGCGCTTTACCTCCTATAAGAGTTTGTCCAGGCTTGTCCCTTGCTACAAAAGGGATTGGGCCACTTTGCTGCACCGTTGTTACTATTGTTACTTGCTACTTTCTACGAATCATCTTATCACACAACTATCTGTTACCGATAATTTCAGTGCTTGCAGATAATACCTTGCTGAAAACCACTTGTCAGATCCTTCTGCTCCTCGTTGGGTTCGACACTCTTACTTATCGAAAGGACTATGATATATCCCCTACACTTGTGGGTCATCAAGACTCTTTTCTAGCGCCGTTGCCTAGGAGTGAAGCACCTTTGGTAAGTGGAATTTGGTAAGGAAACATTTATATAGTGTGCTGAAATTTATTGTCACTTGTTACTATGGAAACTAATCCTTTGAGGACCTTGTTCATGGTATCTTCACCTCGAATGGAAATACAAGGAGTTTCTCCTCAACCTGCTGCACCTACTGAAAATATTTGCTATGAATTTCCTTCGGGTATGCTTGAGAAACTGCTGGCTAATCCTTTTACAGGAGATGGAACATCACATCCCGACTTGCATCTAATCTATGTAGATGAAGTTTGTGGTTTATTTAAGCTTGCAGGTTTTTCCGAGGATGAGGTCAAGCAGAAGGTATTTCCCTTATCTTTGAGGGACAAAGCATAGACAGGGTATAGGCTATGTGATGATACGGGATCATGGACCTACAACCGGTTGAAATTGGAATTTCATCAAAAGTTTTATCCTATGCATCTAGTACATCGTATTCAGAATTATATTTATATTTTTTGGCCTCGTGACAGAGAAATCATCGCTCAAGCTTGGGGGAGGCTTAAATCAATGTTATATTCATGCCCCAACCATGAGCTCTCAAGAGAAGTTATCATTCAGAACTTCTATGCTCAACTTTCTCATGATGATCGCACCATGCTTGACACTTCTTGTACCGGTTCTTTTATGAAGAGAGATATTGACTTCACATGGAATTTATTGGAAAGAATTAAACGCAACTCTGAAGATTGGGAGTTTTATGAAGGTAAGGAGTCAGGTATGAATCTCAAGTTTGATTGTGTTAAATCCTTTGTTGAAACAAATACTTTTTGTGATTTTAGCGCTAAATATGGACTTGACTGTGAGATATTAGCCTCATTGTGTGAATCATTTGCTGCTCATATTGATCTCCCCAAAGAGAAGTGGTTTAAATATCATGCTCCCTTAGAAGTCAATGTAGTTAAACCCAATCCAGTTGAAGAGAAAGGCATCGCTTATAATGATCCTATTGTTCCAAGTGCTTACATTGAGAAACCACCTTTCCCTGTTAGAATAAAGGATCATTCTAAAGCTTCAATTGTGATACGTAGGGGATACATTAGAACACCTACACCCCCTGAGCAAATTAGAGTTGAACCTAGCATTGCTATTATCAAAGATCTCATGTCTGACAATGTTGATGGCCATGATATTCACTTGTGTGAAGATGCTGCTAGAATTGCCAAACCACATGCTAGAGACAAACATAGGCATGTTGTTGGGACGTCTATTGTTTCTGTTAAGATAGGAGATCATTGTTATCATGGTTTATGTGACGTGGTTGCTAGTGTTAGTGCAATACCTCAATCCTTATATGATGAAACTAAAGACGAGATTGCACCTGTTGAGATGGAACCTATTGATGTCACTATTCAGCTTGCCAATAGAGATACTATCTGCCCTTTGGGAATTGTTAGAGATGTTGAAGTCTTGTGTGGTAAAACGAAAAATCCTGCTGATTTTCTCATTCTTGCTACCACACAAGATAGCTTTTGTCCCGTCATATTTGGCAGACCTTTCCTCAATACTGTCAATGCTCATATTGACTGTGAGAAGCAAACTGTCACTGTTGGCTTTGAAGGTGTGTCACATGAGTTCAATTTCTCCAAGTTTGGTAGACAACCTCACGAAAAAGAGTTGTCTAGTAAGGATGAAATCATTGCTCTAGCTTCTATCGCTGTGCCTCCTATTGATCCTTTAGAGCAATACTTGCTTGAGCATGGAAATGATATACATATGGATGAAAGGGATGAGATAGACAGAGTTATCTTTGAACAATATCCTATCCTTAAGAATAATTTGCATGTTGAACTGCTTGGAGATCCACCCCCACCAAAGGGTGATCCTATATTCGAGCTCAAATAGTTGCCTGATACTCTTAAGTATGCTTATCTCGATGAAAAAGAGATATATCCTGTTATAATTAGTGCTAGCCTCTTAGAGCATGAAGAAAAGAAGTTACTAAAAACTCTGAGGAAGCACCGTGCTGCTATTGGATATACTCTTGATGATCTTAAGGGCATTAGTCCCACTCTATGCCAGCACAAGATTAAAACCGATCCAGATTCCAAACCAATTGCTGATCATCAACGGAGATTAAATCCTAAGATGAAAGAGGTAGTAAGAAAAGAAATACTAAAGCTCCTGGAAGCAGGTATTATCTATCCTGTTGCTCATAGTGATTGGGTGAGTCCGGTGCATTGCGTCCCTAAGAAGGGAGCTATTACCGTTATCCCTAATGATAAGGATGAATTGATCCCACACAGGATTATTACTGGCTATAGGATGGTGAACAATTTTAGGAAATTGAATAAAGCCACTAGGAAAGATCATTACCCTTTGCCTTTTATCGACCAAATGCTAGAAAGACTGTCTAAACACACACACACGTCTGCTTTCTAGATGGTTATTCTGGTTTCTACCAAATACATGTTGCACAGTCTGATCAGGAGAAAACCACTTTCACCTCCCCTTTTGGTACCTTTGCTTGCAGACGCATGCCTTTTGGCTTATGTAATGCACCTGCTACCTTTCAATGATGTATGATGGCTATATTCTCTGACTTTTGTGAAAAGATTGTTGAGGTTTTCATGGATGACTTCTCCGTTTACGGGTCTTCTTTTGATGATTGCCTCAGCAACCTTGATCGAGTCTTGCAGAGATGTAAATATACCAATCTTGTCTTGAATTGGGAGAAGTGCCACTTTATGGTTAATGAAGGCATCGTCTTAGGACATAAAATTTCTGAAAGAGGTATCGAAGTCGATAAGGCTAAAGTTGATGCGATCGAGAAAATGCCATGCCCCAAAGATATCAAAGGTATAAGAAGTTACCTTGGTCATGTTGGTTTCTATAGAAGGTTCATTAAGGACTTTTCTAAGATTTCTGGGCCTCTTACCAATCTCTTGCAAAAGGATATTCCTTTTGTTTTTGACGATGATTGTGAGGAAGCCTTCGAAATACTTAAGAAGGCCTTGATAACTACGCCTATTGTTCAACCACCTGATTGGAACTTACCTTTTGAAATCATGTGTGATGCTAGTGATTATGTTGTTGGCGCTGTTCTAGGACAAAGAGTTGATAAGAAGTTGAATGTTATTCACTATGCTAGTAAAACTCTATACAATGCCCAAAGAAACTATGCTACTACTCAAAAGGAATTTTTAGCAGTCGTGTTTGCATGTGAAAAGTTCAGATCTTACATAGTTGATTCCAAAGACACTATTCACATTGATCATGCTGCTATTAAGTACCTCATGGAAAAGAAAGACGCTAAACCTAGACTTATCAGATGGGTTCTCTTGCTACAAGAATTTGATTTGCATGTTGTTGATAGGAAGGGTGCTGAGAACCCCGTAGCAGATAACTTGTCTAGGTTGGAGAATGTTCTTGATGACCCACAACCTATTGATGATAGCTTTCCTGATGAGTAATTGAATGTCATCAATGCTTCGCGTAGTACACCGTGGTATGCTGATTATGCAAATTATATCCTTGCCAAATATATACCACCTAGTTTCACATACCAGCAAAAGAAGAAATTCTACTTTGATTTGAGACATTACTTTTGGGATGATCCTCACCTTTATAAGGAAGGAGTAGATTGTGTTATTAGACGTTGTGTACCTGAACATGAACAGGGATAGATCCTACTAAAGTGTCACTCCGAGGCTTACGGAGGACACCATGCGGGAGATAGAACTGCACACAAGGTATGGCAATCAGGTTTCTATTGGCCCACTCTCTTCAAGGATGCCCGTAAGTTTGTCTTGTCTTATGACGGATGTCAAAGAATAGGTAATATTAGTAAATGTCAGAAAATGCATATGAATTGTTCACTTGTCATTAAACCATTTGATGTTTTGGGCTCTGATTATATGGGACCTTTTCCAAAATCCAACGGGTATACTCATATCCTAGTTGTTGTTGATTACGTTACTAAGTGGGTAGAAGCTATCCCAAGGAGTAGTGCTAATCACAACACCTCTGTCAGGATGCTTAAAGAAGTTATTTTCCCTAGATTTGGAGTCCCTAGATATCTGATGACTGATGGTGGTTCACATTTCATTCATGGTGCTTTCCGTAAAACGCTTGCTAAGTATGATGTGAACCATAGAGTTGCATCCCCCTATCACCCTCAGTCCAGTGGTCAAGTAGAGCTAAGCAATAGAGAGATTAAACTAATTCTTCAAAAGACTATCAATAGGTCTAGAAAGAATTGGTCTAAGAAGCTTTGTGATGCACTGTGGGCTTATAGAACTGCTTATAAGAATCCCATGGGCATGTCTCCGTACAAAATGGTTTACGGCAAAGCATGTCATTTACCTCTTGAGGTAGAGCATAAGGCTTATTGGGCAATCAAAGAGCTCAACTTTGATTTCAAACTTGCTGGTGAGAAGAGGTTATTTGATATTATCTCGCTTGATGAATGGAGAGCTCAGGCATATGAAAATGCCAAGTTGTTCAAAGAAAAGGTTAAGAGGTGGCATGATAAAAGGATATAAAAGCGTGAGTTCAATGTAGGTGATTATGTCTTGCTAAGTTGCTATATAATTCTCGTTTAAGTTTTTTTGCAGGCAAGCTTCTCTCTAAATGGGAAGGTCCTTACATTGTTGAGGAAGTATATCTTCTGGTGCCATCAAGATCAACAACACGGAAGGTAATTTTCCGAGAGTGGTAAATGGGCAAATCAAGCATTATATCTCAGGTACTCCCATAAATGTTGAAAGCAATATTATCAATACCATAACTCCGGAGGAGTACATAAGAGATATTTATCAGCCTGTTCCAGACTCCAAAAACAAAGAGGTATGTGATTCGGTAAGTAAACCGACTCCAAAACTTTTCCAGTAGGAATTTTTCTCCGTTTTGGATTTTTAAAAAATTAGAAAAATTTAAAGTAGTCCGGAAAGTGCACGAGGAGGCGACAAGGCTGCCAGGCGCGGGCAACCCCCTGGCCGCGCCTGGGGGGCTTATGACCACCTTGTGTGCCTCTCGGACTCCGTTCTCTTGCGGAGTACTCCTTCTGGTCGGAAAAAAATCATTATATATTCTCCTGAAAAGTCTAACCCTCGTATCACGCAGTTATCCTATGTTTTCATTTCGAGCCTGTTTCTGCCGCAGATTTAGGGCAAGATGTCTTCTCAAGATTCAAAGGGGGAGAGCTATGTGGCCGATTACCTTGCTAACCCCAAGGTCTATGGGGACTTGGATCATTATGGTTGGACCACTGATGAGGAAGAAGATTATGATCCCAAGGGGAAGGAAGAAACAAGTTCCGATGAAGAGGAGGCTCCTCTACCCCCACCTGGAGACACACATGTGGAGTTCAAGAAGTCGAGCCTCCCTGACTCTAGGAAGAAGCCTAAGATTTTGTTTATCCCTTCTCGTCTTCTGCACGAGAGTGAGCAAGAATTATGCCAAAGGGTGTTGAGGCTTGAAGAGGAAATTAATGATCTGAAGGAGCAGAATTTTATGCTCAAGAGGAAAGTAAACAAGTTCAAGACCTCTGCAACAACTTCACCACTATCACCTTCAAAGGAAGACAACTAAGCACGGGTATGGGCAATCCCCTTGGCTTGTTCCAAGCTTGGGGGAGTTGCCCCGGTATCGTATCACCATCACATCTTTTGCCTTTACCCTTTTCTTAGTTCGTCCTTGTTGGTTTTATCTTTCTCTAGTAGAATAAAGTTCTTAGTGTTTTAGGCTTGAGTTTTGCTTTGTGTCACCCCCGATGTATTCGAGTTCATGAGTCATATAATAAATAGTGTTTTAGTTAAGGGCCTTGCTTCATGCCATGATCTAAAAGAAAAGAATGATAAAAGAACAAAAGCATGAAAGATCATGTAATGATATTATGGGAAGTGATGACTCCACATATAAAAAGAATGTTGATTGAAACTTGTTGTGGGTGGACAAACGTACACCTTGGTCATTGCTGCAATTAATAGGAAGTAATAAAGAAGTAGAGGTTCACATATAAATATATCATCTTTGACACCATCTATGATTGTGAACACTCACTAAACTATTACATGCTTAGAAGTAGATGTTGGACAAGGAAGACAACATAATGAATTATGTTTTCTTGGTTCCGAACAATGATTATATGACTAGTGATCCCTTAGCATGTGACGCTTGCTTCCACCTCATATCAGCCAAAACTTCCGCACTAAGTAGAGATACTACTTGTGCATCCACAAACCTTCAACCACAGTTTTTCCATGAGAGTCCACCATACCTACCTATGGATTGAATAAGATCCCTCAAGTAAGTTGTCATCGGTGCAGGAAATAAAAAATTGCTCCCTAAATATGTATGATCCATTAGTGTGTGGAAAATAAGCTTTGTACGAACCTGTGATGAGGAAGACATAAAAGCGACAGACTGCATAATAAAGTTCTTTATCATAGGAGGCAATATAAAGTGACGTTCCTTCACACTAAGAGGTCACACATCCAAACCTCAAAAGCGCATGACAACCTCTGCTTCCCTCTGCGAAGGGCCTATCTTGTACCTTTACTTTTTGCCCTTGAAAGAGTCATGGTGATCTACACATATTCCTTATTTCGCCTTTATCTTGGCTAACGTCATATGCTAGGGAAAGATCTATATTCATATGTCAACTTGGAAGTAAGTATTCATGAATTACTATTGTTGACATTACCCTTGAGGTAAGTAGTTGGGAGGCGAAACTATAAGCCCCTATCTTTCTCTGTGTCCAACTGAAATTTGATCTCATGAATACCACGTGAGTTGTAGCAATTGTAGAAGACGAAAGGATGATTGAGTATGTGGATTTGCTTTACAAACTCTTACTTGACTCTTTCCGATGTTATGATCAATTGCAATTGCTTCAATGACTAAAGGCTATCGGTTGTTAATTCTCATTAAGCTTCTTGATCCTTACTTTACCTTGTGAAGGAATTGTCACTTTAGCATCAGAGATTATATGATGGTATTGTTGATCTGACTATGATCATGATGCATGCATGTCCATATCTTGTTTTGTCGACACCTCTCTCTCTAAACATGTGGGTATATTTATTGATCTCGGCTTTCGCTTGAGGACAAGCGAGGTCTAAGATTGGGGGAGTTGATACGTCCATTTTGCATCATGCTTTCATGTTGATATTTCTCGCTTTATGGGCTGTTATTACACTTCACGGTACAATACTTATGCCTTTTCTCTCTTATTTTGCAAGGTTTACATGAAGAGAGAGAATGCCGGCAGCTGCAATTCTGGCCTAAAAAAGGAGCAAGTTTGAGATACCTATTCTGCGCAACTCCAAAAGCCGTGAAAATCAACGAGGATTTGTTTTGGAATTTATAAAAAATACTGGGCCGAAGAAGTACCAGAGGGGAGCCAGCAGGAGGCCACAAGCCTGCTAGGCGCGGCCTACCCCTGGTCGCGCCTAGGGGGCTTGTGGGCTCCCTGTTGGCCCTCTGGCTCCCCTCTTTTTCTATAAGGAGGGTTCCGTTCCAGAAAACATAAGGAGGAGGCTTTCGGGAGGAATTCCGCCGCCACGAGGCGGAACTTGAGCAGAACCAATCTAGAGCTCCAGCAGGGTCGTCCTGCTGGGGAAACTTCCCTCCCAGAGGGGGAAGTCGTCGCCATTATCATCACCAACACTCCTCTCATTGGAGGGGACTCGTCACCATCAACATCTTCATCAGCACCAACTCATCTCCAAACCCTAGTTCATCTCTTGTAACCAATCTCCGTCTCGCGACTCCGATTGGTACATGTAAGGTTGCTAGTAGTGTTAATTACTCTTTGTACTTGATGCTAGTTGAATTACTCGGTGGAAGATTATATGTTCAGACCCTTGATGTTATTCAATACCTCTCTGGTCATGAATATTATTATGCTTTGTGAGTAGTCACTTTTGTTCCTGAGGACATGGGATAAGTCATGCTATAAGTAGTCATGTGAATTTGGTATTCGTTTGATATTTTGATGCGTTGTATGTTGTTTTTCCTCTAATGGTGTTATTGGGACGTCGACTACATAACACTTCACAATTATTTGGGCCTAGAGGAAGGCATTGGGAAGTAGTAAGTAGATGATGGGTTGCTAGAGTGACAAAATATTAAACCCTAGTTTATGCGTTGCTTCGTAAGGGGTTGATTTGGATCCACTAGTTTAATGCTATGGTTAGACTTTGTCTTAATTCTTCTTTCGTAGTTGCGGATGCTTGCAAGAGGGGTTAATCATAAGTGGGAGGTTTGTCCAAGTAAGGGAAGCACCCAAGCATCGATCAACCCACATATCAAACTATCATAGTAGCGAACGCGAATCATATGAACATGATGAAAACTAGCTTGACAGAAATTCCCATGTGTCCTCGGGAGCGCTTTACCTCCTATAAGAGTTTGTCCAGGCTTGTCCCTTGCTACAAAAGGGATTGGGACACTTTGTTGCACCGTTGTTACTATTGTTACTTGCTACTTGCTACGAATCATCTTATCACACAACTATCTGTTACCGATAATTTCAGTGCTTGCAGATAATACCGTGCTGAAAACCACTCGTCAGATCATTCTGCTCCTCGTTGGGTTCGACAACCTTACTTATCAAAAGGACTATGATAGATCCCCTACACTTGTGGGTCATCACACTCTTCCGACACTTTTTCAGCTTGCGGTTCACCTCCTAGGGCCAGCGTTCCACGTGTGTCTCCTTTGTATATTTCACCGGCACGGGCATCCACCTAAAGGCCGGGAAGAAGGTGGAAGGCTGCCGGCACCATTAGGTCTTCATGCATGTGCATCGGGAGAGCCCGCTCCTGGCAACTCCCTTGGGTCCACCCAAGCAAACCTCCAGGTGGATCCACAAGAAGCCCACCGACCCGAGGGTGGGGCCTCTCCTAGAGAGAATCGCCTCCCTCGTGGAGGCCCGCCTCACGGGGGCGATGATTATCAAAGAGTTCTCAGGGCATCGCATCGTGCCACTTCGGGAGCATTCGTGCCCCTTGTGGGAGTTCGCCGACGGGGGGGGGGGGGGGGGGACCTGATGCGTCTGCACGTCAGCAACATGACATACAACGAGCTCGATGGAGCCTTCGTGCTCTGCTAGGACCCAGCCCCGAGGACCTCCCGTAGCGTTGGGAAACGTAGTAAATTCAAAATTTTCCTACATCATACAAGGATCTATATATGGAGAGACCAGCAACGAGCAAGAGGGAAGAGCATCTACATACCTTTGAAGATCGCTAAGCGGAAGCATTACTAGAACGCGGTTGATGGAATCGTACTCGTAGAGATTCAGATGTTGGTGTGATTCCGATGTACGTGCCGAATCACCGCACCTCCGCGTTCAACACACGTGCAGCCCGGTGACGTCTGATACATCTCCAACGTCTTTATAATTTTTTATAGTTCCATGATATTATTTTGTCAAACTTTGGATGTCTTGTATGCCTTTTATATCTTTTTTGGGACTAACTTATTAACTCAGTGCCAAGTGCCAGTTCTTGTTTTTCCGTGTTTTTGACCCTTTCCAGAGGAGGATTTTAAACGGTGTCCAAACGGAATAAAACTTCCGAAAAGATTTTTTCTGGAATAGAAGATATGCGCTAGACTTGAGAACCAAGGCAGGAGCCAGCAGGGGACCCCACAAGCCCCCTAGGCGCGGCCACGGGGGCGCGCCTAGCAGGCTTGTGGGCCCCCTGTGGCACGTTAACCCTACCTCTTCCGCCTATAAATTCGGAAAAATTCCAAAACTGCGGGAGAGATCCACGAAAATACTTTTCCGCCGCCGCAAGCTTCTGTCTCCGCAAGATCCCATCTGGAGCACGTTCTGGTGCCCTGCCGGAGGGGGATTCGGATACGGAGGGACACCATGACCTCTCCGATGATGCGCGAGTAGTTCACCATAGACCTTCGGGTCCATAGCTAGTAGCTAGATGGCTTCTTCTCTCTCTTGGATCTTCAATACAAAGTTCTCCATGATCTGCATGGAGATCTATCCGATGTAATCTTCTTTTGCGCTGTGTTTGTCGAGATCCAATGAATTGTGGATTTATGATCATATTATCTATGAATCTTATTTGAGTTTCTTCTAATCTCTCTTATGCATGATTTCATATCCTTGTAAATCTCTTCGAGTTGTGGGTTTTGTTTGGCCAACTTGATCTATGATTCTTGCAATGGGAGAAGTGCTTGGTTTTGGGTTCATACCGTGCGGTGACCTCACCCAGTGACAGAAGGGGTAGCGAGGCACGCATCATGTTGTTGCCATCAAGGGTAACAAGATGGGGTTTTCATCATTCGTTTGAGTTTATCCCTCTACATCGTGTCATCTTGCTTAAAGCGTTACTCTGTTCGTCATGAACTCGATACACTAGATGCATGCTGGATAGCGGTCGATGTGTGGAGTAATAGTAGTAGATGCAGAAAGTATCGGTCTACTTGTCTCGGACGTGATGCCTATATGTATGATCATTGCCTTAGATATCGTCATGACTTTGCGCGGTTCTATCAATTTCTCGACAGTAATTTGTTCACCCACCGTAATATTTTCTATTTTGAGAGAAGCCTCTAGTGAACACTATGGCCCCCGGGTATACTTCACACCATGTTTTCAGCCTTACTCTTTTACTTCGTTGCACTTTCCGCCTTCAGATCTCACTTTGCAATCAATCTTGAAGGGATTGACAACCCCTTTATAGCGTTGGGTGTAAGCTCTTTTGTATTTGTGCAGGTACTCTGGACTTCACACGATTCTCCTACTGGATTGATACCTTGGTTCTCGAACTGAGGGAAATACTTACTGCTCCAATGCTGCATCACCCTTTCCTCTTCAAGGGAAAAACCAACGCGAGCTCAAGAGGCAGCAGAAGGATTTCCGGCGCCGTTGCCGGGGATTTCTGGTGCCGTAGCAGAAGGATTTTTGGCGCCGTTGCCAGGAAGGATCAAGTCAAGAACTCATCCAAGTAAGTGTCGCAAACTCATCTCTTGCATTTACTTTTTTGCCTCTCGTTTTCCTCTCCCCCACTTTTGAAAAACAAAAATTTACAAAAATATTTGTCTTTTTCGTTTGCCTTTTTCATTTGCCCTTTTCTCTTGCTTGCTTTCTGTTTGCTTGTGTGCTTGCTTGCTTGCTGAAGTCACCATGATTGAAAACACCAAACTTTGTGACTTCTCGAATACTAATAATAATGACTTTATTAGTACTTCGATTTCTCCCGCCACTAGTGCGGAATCATACGAAATCAATGATGCTTTGCTGAATCTTGTTATGGAAGAGCAATTCTCTGGCCCTCCTAGTGAAGATGTCGCATCCCATCTTAATACCTTCATTGAGGTTTCAGATATGCAAAAGAAGAAAGATCTAGATAATGATGTGATTAAATTGAAGCTTTTTCCGTTCTCGTTGCGAGATTGAGCAAAATCTTGGTTTTCCTCTTTGCCCAAAAATAGTATTGATTCTTGGAACAAGTGCAAAGATGCTTATATGTCCAAGTATTTTCCGTCGGCTAAGATTATCTCTCTCTGTAATGACATCATGAAATTTAAGCAACTTGATCATGAACATGTTGCACAATCTTGGGAGAGAATTAAATTGATGATTAGAAATTGTCCCGCTCATGGCTTGAGTCTTTGGATGATTATACAAATCTTCTACGCTGGCTTGAATTTCGCTTCTAGAAATATTTTGGACTCCGCCTCAGGTGGAACGTTTATGGAAATCACGTTAGGAAAAGCCACAAAAATCCTAGACAATATCATAACGAACTACTCTCAGTGGCACACTGAAAGGTCACCTACTAGTAAAAAGGTACACGCCATAGAAGAAATTAACTCGTTAATTGCTAAGATGGATGAGTTAATGAATTTGCTCGCTAGTACAAGTGCTCCTTTAGATCCTAATGACATGCCCTTGTCTTCCTTGATTGAGAGTAGCAACGCTAGCTTGGACGTTAATTTTGTTGGTAGGAATAATTTTGGCAACAACAATGCTTTTAGAGGAAACTATATTCCTAGGCCTTTTCCTAGTAACCCCTCTAATAACATTGGCAACTCCTACAACAATACTCGTTGAAATTACAATAGATTACCCTCTGATCTAGAGAGTAATATCAAAGAGTTTATCAACTCACAAAAGATTTTCAATGCGTCCATAGAGGAAAAACTACTCAAAATTGACGATTTGGCTAGGAGCGTTGATAGAATGTCTAGTGATATTGATGCTTTGAAAGTTAGATATGCTCCTCCCAAGATCAATATGGATGAAACTTTGAAAGCTATGTGTATTTACATGAGTGAGAGCAAAGAAATAACCGCCCAAATTCGTGCTAGACATGAATGGCTTAAAAGAGCGTGTTCTCGTGATAAGAATCACGAAGATCTTAAAGTGCTTGGTGTGACTCCCATTGAATCTTTGTTTTCTTGTGTCAAACCTAATGATGATGGGGCTGGATATGAATCCACTTTGGTTGAAAAACGCCCCAATGATTCGGAGTCCATCTATCTTGATGCTAAAAGCATTGAAAGTGGAGTAGAAGATATTAAAACTTTGAGTAGTAATGAAACTACTACTTCGGATTTCAAGGAATTCAATTATGATAGTTGCTCCTTGATTGAATGCATTTCCTTGATGCAATCCATGCTAAACTCTCCACACGCTTATAGCCAAAACAAGACCTTTACCGATCATATCGTCGAAGCTATGATAAAATCTCTTGAAGAGAAACTTGAATTGGAAGTTTCTATCCCTAGAAAGCTTCATGATGAGTGGGAACCTACTATCAAAATAAAAATCAAAAACTATGAATGCAATGCTTTGTGTCATTTGGGTGCTAGTGTTTCCGCGATTCCAAAGTCTTTATGTGATGTTCTGGGTTTTAATGAGATTGAGGAGTGTTCTCTTAATCTGCATCTTGCGGATTCTACTGTCAAGAAACCCATGGGAAGGATGAATGATGTTCTTATTATTGCAAATAGGAACTATGTACCCGTGGATTTCATTGTGCTTGACATTGATTGCAATCCTACATGCCCTATTATTCTTGGAAGACCTTTCCTAAGGACTATTGGTGCTATCATCGATATGAAGGAAGGGAATATTAGATTTCAATTTCCTTTAAAGAAGGCCATGGAGCATTTTCGTAGAAAGAAAATAAGATTGCCTTATGAATCCATGATGAGGGCTACTTATGTTTGAGCAACAAAGACGACGATACGTGATTCTATCGCCTTATTCCTAGCTAAGGGCGTTAAACAATAGCGCTTGTTGGGAGGCAACCCAATGAATTTATCTTTTTCTTTCTGTTTTGTTGCATCCACACTATCATAATTCTGTTATGATAGTGTATTTTGTGTTTCTTTTCGTGTTTGAGCCAAGCAAAACATTTATGACTAGTCTTGGTGATGGTTGTTTGATCCTGCTGGAAAAAGAGAGAAACTTTTCGCTCACGAGACTATTTTGCATTTTTATTAAGAAAGAGCTTTTGAGTTGATTCTTTTTGCTGATGGTTCATATGCCTTTTTCCTAGGCAGTCGTAAGTTTTCAGAATTATTGAGGTAACAGAAGTATACAAAGTATACAGATTGCTACAGACTGGTCTGTTTTTGACAGATTCTGTTTTTGTTGAGTTGGTTGCTTGTTTTGATGATACTATGGATAGTATCGGGGGTACTAGACATGGAAAAGTGAGAATACATTAATCTAACACCAATATAAATAGAAATCAAGATTTCTACAGTACCTAAAGAGGTGGTAGTTTGTTTTCTTGTCCTAATGATATCACGAGTTTCTGTTTAAGTTTCGTGTTGCGAAGTTTTCAAGTTTTGGGTGATGTTCTCATGGACAAAGGGATAAAGAGTGGAAAGAGCTCAAGATTGGGGATTCCCAAGGCATCCCAAGCCAAATTCAAGGACACCAAAAAGCCTAAACTTGGGGATACCCCGGGAAGGCATCCCCTCTTTCGTCTTCAATCCATCGGTAACATTACTTGGAGCTATATTTTTATTCACCACATGATATGTGTTTTGCTTGGAGCGTCTTGTATCATAGGAGTCTTTTCTTTTTGTTGTGTCACAATCATCCTTGTTGCACACCTTTTGAGAGACACATGCACTCATCGTGAATTTGCTAGAATGCTCATCGTGCTTCACTTATATCTCTTGACCTAGATAACTTTGCTCTTTGTGCTTCACTTGGATCTTTTAGAGCACGGCGGTGCGTGACTTGGTAGTTGGTTTGTGCTATGAAAGTAGTCCCAAAGGTGATAGGTGATACGTCTCAAACGTATCTATAGTTTTTGATGGTTTCACGCTGTTATCTTGTCTTCTTTGGTTGTTTTATGTATCTTTTTATATCTTTTTGGGACTAACTTATTAATTCAGTGCCAAGTGCCAGTTCCTGTTTTTTCCATCTTTTTGACTCTTTTCAGATCTGATTTTGGAACAGAGTCCAAACGGAAGAAAAACCCCGAAATGATTTTTTCCCGAACGGAAGAAGACCAGGGGGCTTTTGGGCCAAGCCAGGTGGGCTCCAGGGAGCCCACAAGCCCCCACTCCGCCACCAGGGGAGGCGGCGGTGGGCTGGCTTGTGGCCTCCCTGGCCACCCCCTGACCTAGATCTTTGGCCTATAAATTCCCAAATATTCCGCAAAAAATCAGGGGAGCCTCGAAAATACTTTTCCGCCACCGCAAGCTTCCGTTTCCGCGAGATCTCATTTGGAGACCCTTTCCGGCGCCCTGCCGGAGAGGACTTTGGAGTTGGAGGGCTTCTTCATCATCATCATCGCCCCTCCAATGACTCGTGAGTAGTTCACTTCAGACCTACGGGTCCGTAGTTAGTAGCCAGATGGCTTCTTCTCTCTCTTGGATCTTCAATACAAAGATCTCCATGATCTTCATGGAGATCTATCCGATGTAATCTTCTTTGGTGGTGTGTTTGTCGAGATCCGATAAATTGTGGATTTGTGATCAGATTATCTATGATATATATTTGAGTCTTTGCTGATTTCTTATATGCATGATTTTATATCCTTGTAAGTCTCTTCGAGTCTTGGGTTTTGTTTGGCCAACTAGATCTATGATTCTTGCAATGGGAGAAGTTCTTGGTTTTGGGTTCTACCATCTGGTGACCTTTCCCACTAACAGTAGGGGCAGCAAGGCACACATCAAGTAGTTGCCATCAAGGGTAAAAAGATGGGGTTTTTATCATTGGTTTGAGATTATCCCTCTACATCATGTCATCTTGCTTAAGGCGTTACTCTGTTCTTATGGACTTAATACACTAGATGCATGCTGGATAGCGGTCAACATGTGGAGTAATAGTAGTAGATGTAGAAAGTATCGGTCTACTTGTTTCGGACATGATACCTATAGAAATAATCATTGCATAGATATTTTCACGACTTTGCGCGGTTCTATCAATTTCTCGACAGTAATTTGTTCACCCACCGTATACTTGCTTTTATGAGAGAAGCCACTAGTAAACACTACGACCCCCGGGTCTATTCACATCCATCGTTTACACCTCCGCTTTTACTTTGCTTTGTTACTTTGTTGCTTTCACTTCTCAGTGGGCAAACAATCTATAAGGGATTGACAACCCCTTCATAGTGTTGGGTGCAAGCTTTTGTGTTTGTGCAGGATCTTGAGATACTCTTCTGCCGGATTGATACCTTGGTTCTCAAACTAAGTGAAATACTTACCGTCGATGTGCTACATCACCCTTTCCGCTTCGAGGGAACACCAACGCAAGGCTCCAAGGCCACGGGGGAAATCCTTTGCATACTTGCCTAGGAATTCCCTTAAGGCGTAGCCGTAGCTGAAGGATTCCTGGTGCCGTCGACACAACTACTTCCTGGCGCCAAGGGATACACAGCAAACATCAATGGGTACCCAAAGAGGATACAAAAACTTGCATCTTCATGTGCGTTGAGTAGAAAGAGAAACTTGATTCCTCTCAATTAGTTTTCAGACATGGATTTAGTACTATTAAGAGTTATGTTAGTAGGGTGTTGTGAATCTATAAATTCTTGTGTTGAGGTTAGTGATTCCCGTAACATGCACGTATGGTGAACCGCTATGTTAGGAATTCGGCGCATAATTGATCTATTGATTGTCATCCTTTGTGTTTCGGTCGGGATCGCGCGATGGTTTACACCTACCAACCCTTCCCCTAGGAGTAGGCGTTTAGCACTTTGTTTCGATTACTAATAAAAACTTTCGCAACAAGTATGTGAATTCTTCATGACTAATGTAAGTCCATGGTATAGATTCACTTTCATCTTCCACCACTGCTGGCCTCTCTAGTGCCGCGCAATTTTCGTCGATGCACAAACCCACCATATGCCTTCCTCAAAACAGCCACCATACCTACCTACTATTGCATTTTCATAGCCATTCTGACATATATTACCATGCAACTCCCACTGTTCTGTCTCATAACTTGTGCCGCCACTCTCATATTGCCATTGCATGATTGTAAGATAGCTAGCGAGATGGTTCAACGTCATACACCAAGCTAGATCGTTGCACATCCCGGTACACTACCGGAGGTATTTCCTATAGAGTCCTCATCGTTCTAAGCTTTGAGCTGTGAGTAAATAAAAGTGTGATGATCATCATTATTAGAGCATTGTCCCATGTGAGGAAATAAAAAAAGAGAAAAAAAGAGGCCCAAGTGCCCAAAAAAAGAGAAAGAGAGAAGGGACAATGATACTATCTTTTTCCACACTTGTGCTTCATAATAGCACCATGTTCTTCATGATTGACAGCTTTTTGCTTTGTCACCACCATATACTAGTGGGAATTTTTGTTATATAACTTGGCTTGTATATTCCAAGGATGGGCTTCCTCAAATTGCCCTAGGTCTTTGTGAGCAAGCAAGTTGGATGCACACCCACTAGTTCTCCTTTTGAGCTTTCACATACTTATAACTCTAGTGCATACTTTGTATGGCAATCCCTACTCATTCACATTGATATCTATTAATGGGCATCTACATAACCCTTTGATACGCCGAGTCAATGTGACCATCTCCTCCTTTTTGTCTCACAACCACCACCACACTATATTCCACCTATAGTGATATCTCCATGGCTCACGCTCATGTATAGCGTGATAGTTGAAAAAGGTTTGAGAAAGTAAGAGTGCAAAAACAATTACTTGGCCAATACCGGGGTTGTGCATGGTTTAAATTAGTTGTTGGGGATGATGGATCATAGCCAGACTATATGATTTTGTAGGGAAAACTTTCTTTGGCCTTGTTATTTCAAAAGTTCATGATTACCTTGCTAGTTTGCTTGAAGTATTATTGTTTTCATGTCAAAAGAGAAATATTGTTTTGAATCTTACGGATCTGAACATTCATGTCACATGAAAGAAGTTACAAAGGAAAACTATGCTAGGTAGCATTCCACATCAAAAATTCAGTCTTCATCACTTCCCTACTCGAGGACGAGCAAGAGTTAAGCTTGGGGATGCTTGATACGTCTCCAACGTATCTATAATTTTTTATAGTTCCATGCTATTATTTTGTCAAACTTTGGATGTTTTGTATGCCTTTTATATCTTTTTTGGGACTAACTTATTAACTCGGTGTCAATTACCAGTTCCTCTTTTTTCCGTGTTTTTGACCCTTTTCAGAGGAGGAATTTAAACGGTGTCCAAACGGAATAAAACTTCCGAAAAGATTTTTTCCGGAATAGAAGATACGCGCTAGACTTGAAAACCAAGGTAGGGGCCAGCAGGGGACCCCACAAGCCCCCTAGGCGCGGCCAGGGGGCGACACCTAGCAGTCTTGTGGGCCCCCTGTGGCACGTCTTCCCTACCTCTTCCGCCTATAAATTCAGAAAAAAATCCAAAACTGCAGGAGAGATCCACGAAAATACTTTTCCGGCGCCGCAAGCTTCTGTCCCCGCAAGATCCCATCTGGGGCACGTTCTTGTTCCCTTTCGGAGGGGGGATTCAGATACGGAGGGCTTCTTCATCAACACCATGATCCCTCCGATGATGCGTGAGTAGTTCACCATAGACCTTTGGTTCCATAGCTAGTAGCTAGATGGCTTCTTCTCTCTCTTGGATCTTCAATACAAAGTTATCCATGATCTTCATGGAGATCTATCCGATGTAATCTTGTTTTGCGGTGTGTTTGTCGAGATCCGATGAATTGTGGATTTATGATCAGATTATCTATAAATCTTATTTGAGTTTCTTTTGATCTCTCTTATGCATGATTTCATATCCTTGTAATTCTCTTCGAGTTGTGGGTTTTGTTTGTCCAACTTGATCGATGATTCTTGCAATGGGAGAAGTGCTTGGTTTTGGGTTAATACCGTGCAGTGACCTCACCCATTGTCAGAAGGGGTAGCGAGGCACGCACCGTGTTGTTGCCATCAAGGGTAAAAAGATGGGGTTTTCATCATTGGTTTGAGTTTACCCCTCTACATCCTGTCATCTTGCTTAAAGAGTTACTCTGTTCGTCATGAACTCAATACACTAGATGCATGCTGGATAGCGGTTGATGTGTGGAGTAATAGTAGTAGATGCAGAAAGTATCGGTCTACTTGTCTCGGACGTGATGCCTATATGTATGATCATTGCCTTAGATATCGTCATGACTTTGCGCGGTTCTATCAATTCCTCCACAGTAATTTGTTCACCCACCATAATATTTGCTATTTTGAGAGAAGCCTCTAGTGAACACTATGGCCCCCTTGTCTACTTCACACCATATTTTCAGCCTTACTCTTTTACTTCATTGCACTTTCCGCCTTCAGATCTCACTTTGCAATCAATCTTGAAGGGATTGACAACCCCTTTATAGCATTGGGTGCAAGCTCTTTTGTGTTTGCGCAGGTACTCTGGACTTGACACGATTCTCCTACTGGATTGATACATTGGTTCTCAAACTGAGGGAAATACTTAGTGCTCCTGTGCTGCATCATCCTTTCCTCTTCAAGGGAAAAACCAACGCAAGCTCAAGAGGCAGTAGAAGGATTTCTGGCGCCGTTGCCGGGGATTTCTGGTGCCGTAGTGATACGTCTCCATCGTATCTACTTTTCCGAACTCTTTTGCCCTTGTTTTGGACTCTAATTTGCATGATTTGAATGGAACTAACCCGAACTAACGTTATTTTCAGCAGAATTGCCATGCTATTGTTTTTGCGCAGAAATAGATGTTCTCGGAATGACCTGGAAATCTACGAGGAATTTTTGTGGAATATATAAAAAATACTGGAGCAAGAATCAACTGGAGGGACGGATCCAGGAGCCCACAAGCCCACCAGACCCCCCCTGGCCGGGGCTGGCAGGCTTGTGAGCCCCTCGGAGCTCCGCCGCCCCCAATTCTAGCTCTATATAACCTCTTTCGTCCGGAAAAAAATCAAGGAGAAGAGTTCATCGCGTTTTATGATACGGAGGCGCCGCCACCTCCTATTCTTCATCTGTAGGGCAGATCTGGAGTCCGTTCTGGGCTCCGGAGAGGGGAGATCGTCGTCATCGTCATCATCAACCTTCCTTCATGGCCAATTCCGTGATGCTCTTCACCGTTTGTGAGTAATCTCATCGTAGGCTTGCTGGACGGTGATGAGTCGGATGAGATCTATCATGTAATCGAGTTAGTTTTGACGGGGATTGATCCCTAGTATCCACTATGTTCTGAGATTGATGTTGCTACTACTTTGCCATGCTTAATGCTTGTCACTAGGGCCCGAGTGCCATCATTTCAGATCTGAACCTATTATGTTGTCGCCAATATATGTGTGTTTTAGATCCTATCTTGCAAGTTGTAGTCACCTACTATGTGTTATGACCCGGCAACCCCGGAGTGACAATAGCCGGAACCACTCCCGGAGATGACTATAGTATGAGGAGTTCATGTATTCACCAAGTGTTAATGTGTTGGTCCAGTTCTTTATTAAAAGGAGAACCTTATTATCCCGTAGTTTCCATTAGGACCCCGCTGCCACGGGAGGGATGGACAATAGATTTCCTGCAAGTTCTTTTCCCGAAGCACGTATGACTACATACGGAATACATGCCTACATTAGATTGACAAACGGGAGCTAGTTACACATCTCTCCGTGTTATAGCTGTTACATGATGAATCACATTCGGCATAATCATCCATCACCGATCCAACGCCTACGAGTCTTTTACTACTGGTCCTTGCTACGTTACTTTGCCGCTACTGTTGTCACTGCTGCTACCGTTACTTTGCCGCTACTGCTATCACTGCTGCTACCGTTACTTTGTTGCTAGTGCTGCTATCATACTACCTTGCTACTGATACTTTGTTGCAGACCCTAAATCTTTTAGGTGTGGTTGAATTGACAACTCAACTGCTAATATTTGAGAATATTCTTTCGCTTCCCCTTGAGTCGAATCAATAAATTTGAGTTGAATACTCTACCCTCGAAAACTGTTGTGATCCCCTATACTTGTGGGTTATCACGTAGCAACGTCTCCAGCACCTTGAACCAACAAGGAGGGAGGAGAGGTTGAGGGAGAGCTCCGGCAGCACGACGGCGTGGTGGCGGTGGAGCTACGTGGAACTCCGGCAGGGCTTCGCCAAGCACCGCGGAGGACGAGGAAGAAGAGAGGTAGGGCTACGCCGAGAGAGAGAGGTTTGTCCGTCTCAAAACATCCCCAACTCATGGGTATATATAGGAGAAGAGGGAGGAGGGGGCGCCACCTCTAGGGTTCCCACCCTAGGGTGGCGGCAGCCCCATCTGGCGACAGGAGGTGGCGGCCAGGGCATGGAGAGGGAGGGGTGGCGCGCCCGGTGGGCCTGGGCCCCCTCCTGCACTAGGGTTGCCCCCCCTTCCCTCCTTTGCCACGCCTTGGGCCAGGTGGGAGGCGCACCAGCCCACCAAGGGGCTGGTTCCCTCCCACACTTGGCCCATGTACCCTCCCGAGGCTGGTGGTCTGATACGTCTCCGTCGTATCTACTTTTCCGAACTATTTTGCCCTTGTTTTCGACTCTAATTGCATGATTTGAATGGAACTAACCTGGACTAACGCTGTTTTTAGAAGAATTGCCATGGTGTTGTTTTTGTGCAGAAATAAAAGTTCTTGGAATGACCTGAAAATTTACGGAGATGTTTTTTGGAATTAATGAAAAATACCTGCGCAAAGATCCACCGGAGGAGGTGAGCCAGTGGGCCACAAGCCCAGGGGGCGAGGCCACCCCCCTCGTCGCGCCATGAGGGCTTGTGGGGCCCATGAGGCTCCACCGCCTACAAACTCAGCTCTATTAATTCCGTTTCACCCGGAAAAAAATCAGAGAGAAGGATTCATCGCGTTTTATGATACGGAGGCACCGCCACCTCGTGTTCTTCATCTGGAGGGCAGATCTGGAGTCCGTTCTGGGCTCGGAGAGGGGAGGTCGTCGCCATCGTCATCATCAACCTTCCTCCATCGCCAATTCCATGATGCTCTTCACCGTTCGTGAGTAATCTCATCGTAGGCTTGCTGGACGGTGATGAGTTGGATGAGATCTATCATGTAATCGAGTTAGTTTCGACGGGGATTGATCCCTAGTATCCACTATGTTCTGAGATTGATGTTGCTACTACTTTGCCATGCTTAATGCTTGTCACTAGGGCCTGAGTGCCATGATTTCAGATCTGAACCTATTATATTGTCGCCAATATATGTGTGTTTTAGATCATATCTTGCAAGTTGTAGTCACCTACTATGTGTTATGACCCGGCAACCCCGGAGTGACAATTGCCGGAACCACTCCCGGAGATGACCATAGTATGAGGAGTTCATGTATTCACCAAGTGTTAATGCGTTGGTCCGGTTCTTTATTAAAAGGAGAACCTTAATATCCCATAGTTTCCATTAGGACCCCGCTGTCACGGGAGGGATGGACAATAGATGTCATGCAAGTTCTTTTCCCTAAGCACGTATGACTACATACGGAATACATGCCTACATTAGATTGACGAACGGGAGCTAGTTACTTATCTCTTCGTGTTATAGCTGTTACATGATGAATCACATCCGACATAATCATCCATGACCGATCCAATGCCTACGAGTCTTTTACTACTGGTCCTTGCTACGTTACTTTGCCGCTACTGCTGTTACTTGCTGCTGCTGTCACTACTGTTGTTACTTGCTGTTGTTGTCACTACTGTTGTTCCTTGCTACTGTTATCACTACTGCTGTTACTTGCTACTTTGCTGTTACCTGCTGCAAGACTTTTCTGGCGCCTTTGATACAACAAGTCAGGAATAGTTTGTCGTCAACAGACCTTTTTCTGGCACCATTGCTATCATACCACTTTGCTACTGATACTTTGCTTGCAGATACTAATCTTTCACGTGTGGTTGAATTGACAACTCAGCTGCTAATACTTGAGAATATTCTTTCGTTTCCCCTTGAGTCGAATCAATAAATTTGGGTTGAATACTCTACCCTCGAAAACTGTTGCGATCCCCTATACTTGTGGTTTATCAAGACTATTTTCTGGCGCCGTTGTCGGGGAAGCACAGCTATATTCTCTGAGTCACTTGGGATTTACGTCTGCTGATCACTATGAGGAATCCGATAGATCCAAGAACTAAAGTCTTGCCTTCCACTACGAGGACGGGTAAGGAACTGACATCTAGCTCTGCACTTGATTCACCTTCAGTTATGAGTAAGTTTGCGACATCACCTCCTGCTAGAAATCTTGATATGTCGCATGTGCTTGATGGTGCTACTTCTGCTGCCCATGATGCTTATGATGAAGCTATGCTTGATACTATGCCTGATGATGCTATGCTTGATACTATGCCTGATGATGCTATGCTTGATACTGCTTTGCCACTAGGTGCATTCCTTGATGCACAAATTTCTAGAATTGCTGCTAGATGTGATGATACTTCTGAAACTGTTGATGCCATTGAAGTAGAACCTGCTATTTTGCATGCTAGAACTAGCTCTCCTGATATGCCTGAATTGCCTGTTATGCCTGTAAGTTATGTTATGGAGGGAGAGATAGCTGAGGACTTTCTTCCGTGTAAGGATAGTTATGATGTTGAGAAATTACTGCGCAAGTGGAAAGAAAAATCTCTGAATGCTAGGATGAAATATGACCCGAAGTTTGCTACTTCGCCTATCTTTGTGACCGATAAGGATTATGAATTCTCTGTCGACCCTGAGTTAATCACTCTAGTCGAATCTGATCCTTTTCACCGTTATGAGTCTGAAACGGTTGTATCCCATCTTACCAAACTGCACGATATAGCCACCCTATTCACTAGTGAGGAAAAGATCCACCACTACTATATCCTCAAGTTGTTTCCTTTCTCGCTAAAGGATGATGCTAAGACCTGGTTCACTTCTCTTGCTCTTGGTTGTGTGCGTAGCCCCCAAGATATGGTCCACTACTTCTCTGGAAAAATATTTCCCTGTCCATAAGAAGCAAGCTGCCTTGCAGGAAATATACAACTTTTCTCAAGCTCAAGAAGAGAGTCTCCCACAAGCTTGGGGGAGGCTTATCCAGCTGTTGAATGCTTTGCCTGATCACCCTCTTGAGAAGAACGAAATACTTGATATCTTCTATAATGGACTTACCGATGCTTCCAAAGACCACCTAGATAGTTGTATCGGTAGTGTTTTTAGGGAACGAACTGTAGAACAAGCTGAGATTCTATTGAATAACATCTTGTGCAATGAGAATGCTTGGACTATTCTCGAACCACCTCCTAAGCCAACTCCGAAGAGAAGAGGTATTCTATTCCTCGGTCCTGAAGATATGCAAGAAGCTAAGAAATCTATGCGAGAGAAAGGCATTAAATCTGAAGATGTCAAAAAACTACCACCTATCGAAGAGATCCATGGTCTCGATAACCCGATACAGGTAGTAGAAGTAAATTCTCTACGTAGGTTTGATGAGAGTGATATTCCTTTTGATAAACCTGCTAGCTTATGCTTGGATGAATTTGATAACTTTGTTGCCAAACAACAGAGTTTCAATGATTATGTTAGCACACAATTGGAACAGAATGCTCGTATGCTTAGTCATTTAAGTGCTTGTGTGGACAGAAAGGTTAATGATCTTAAGCTTCTAAGTAAACATGCCTCTATGGTTACTACTCAGGTAGAACAAGTACTTAAAGCTCAGAATGACTTGCTCAATGAGTTGAATGACAATTCTGTCAGAGTCGCCACTAGAGGCGGTAGAATGACCCGGGAACCTTTGTATCCTGAGGGTCATCCAAAGAGAATTGAACAAGATTCTCAAGGAGTTAGCACTGATGCACCTAGTCATCCTAGGAAGAAGAAGAAAGATGATAGGAACCTGCACGCTAGCAACCCTGTTGCTGCTACACGTGAGAGTCCAAACGATGTCTCTATCTCTAATGCTGAAACACAATCTGGTGATGAACATGAGCCTAATGATAATATCAATAGTGATGTTCATGTTGATGCTCAACCTAGCAATGATAAGGATGTGGAGATTGAACCTGTTGATCTTGATAACCCACAGCCTAAAACTAAGAGATACGATAAGAATGACTTCGCTGCTAGGAAGCACGGTAAAGAAAGGGAACCATGGGTTCAGAAGACCATGCCCTTTCCTCCCAAACCATCCAAGAAAAAGGATGATGAGGATTTTGAGCGATTCGTTGAAATGATCATACCCGTCTTTCTGCAAATGCGTTTGACGGATATGCTCAAGATGACTCCGTATGCTAAGTACATGAAAGATATTGTGACTAATAAGAGGAGGATACCTGAGGTTGAGATTTCCACCATGCTCACTAATTATACCTTCAAGGGTGGAACTCCTAAGAAACTAGGTGATCCCGGTGTTCCCACTATACCTTGCTCGATTAAAGGGAACTATGTTAGAACTGAGTTATGCGACCTTGGAGCCGGTGTTAGTGTTATGCCTCTTTCTCTTTATCGTAGGATTGAACTGGATAAGTTGACACCCACTGAAATCTCTCTGCAAATGGCCGACAAATCAACTGCTTTCTCTATCGGCATTTGCAAGGATGTGCCTGTTGTGGTTGCTAACGTCACTATCTTAACAGACTTTGTTATCTTGGATATTCCCGAGGACGATGCCATGGCTGTCATCCTCGGAAGACCCTTTTTAAACACTGCAGGGGCTGTTATAGATTGCAACAAAGGCAATGTCACTTTCCATGTCAACGGTAATGAGCATACGGTGCACTTCCCGAAGAAACAATATCGAGTACATTGCATCAATGCTATCGAAAAGACTTCATCGATTCTTATTGGGAGCTTTGAATGCCCTATTCCTCCTATTAAGATGAAGTATGATTTGCTTGTTGGGGAGATTCACATCCCCATTGAGGTGACCTAGTGACTATTCTAAAATTCTCCGTTCTCTTTTGCGATTCGAAAAGTTTTGTCGAGGGGATTTGATCAACCCCATTGACGGATTTCTTTCGATGACCATGAGATGGATGAATCAAGGAGTCGCAAACCTCTGTTCCAAGCTTTCACTTTAGGTTGCTTAGAAGAAAAATGATAGATTTAGTTTAGTTTTCGCTGTTTTTTGTTTTAGCGTCCGGTAGAAAAGTACCCGGAAAATAAAAGTTCTCCGAACATCCTGAAAATCAAGTATGATATTTCTGGATTTTTGAAAAATACTGAGATGAAGAGCTTGTCTGGGGGCGGCACCAGTGGGCCACAAGCCCAGGGGGCGCGGGCACCCCCTGGTCGTGCCATCCAGGCTTGTATGGCCCACAGGCACCCCCTCCACTTATTCTTGCTCTCATCTGGTTCTCCTACCTCCAGAAAAACCGTTTCGCAGCTCAAACCCATGTTCTTGCTCCTCTTGCTGGGATTTTCAATCCTTTTGCTCAAAGCACCGTTCTCCGAACTGTTTTGGGGAAATTACTCCTTGGTAAGTGACTCCTCCATTGGTCCAATTAGTTTTTGCTCTAGTGCCTTATACTTCGCGTATTTTTGCTGCCCTGGTGACCATGTTCTTGAGCTTTGCATGCTAATTTAACTGGTCCCAAGTAGTTTTGATGCGTAATATGGCCTCTAGGCACTTGTGGGAGTAGTTGCTACTAGTTTAGTTGAGCCTTGTTCATTTTTCCTTTGGGTCACTGAAAATTTCAGAGAAGCAAGATGTTTAGGAGAAACTATTATGGTGGTTCCTCAAGCAAGAGAGTTCCCCGTCTTGTGATTCGGGAGCCTGATCCTTACCAACCAAGGGATGCGCAGGTACAACCATGTGAATGGCCTTCTGATGAATTTATGATTGAGGCAGGTTTCAAAGACAAGTTTGATGCACTTGTTTGCAACGTCGGACTCGAGGAATTCATCTTCGATAAATGTGAACAGTGTGTTGCTCTCACTGCCTCTTTTGTTCGTAGATTCAAATTTTCAGTTGGCCATGACACTTCGGTACTCTTTGATCTCTATGATAAATCGTATACCATGGATTTAGAGGATTTTAATAGAATTTGCAAAATACCTATTTGGGGTAACCTCAATGATCCTCCTAAATCTTTGGTTAGAGATTTTTTTTCTCTGGTATTACTGTTGCAGAAACCAGAGACATTACGCAAGCTACCATGGGGAGTATTCATTTTCCTGCCTTGCATTACTTTGCCCTCTTCATAGGCAGATGCATTAACAGCAAGATTGAGCATTGTCACCTCTGCGCACCCAAGCTTAGTATCCTTAAGAGCGCAGTGACGGGTGACAAGAGTTTCAACATGGGAGCTATAATAGCAAGGAGGCTGAATAAGAATGCTAATGAAGGGGATTTCTTTGGTGGGATCTATGCCACCCACATAGCAAATTTTCTTGGAGTACCCATCCGCGAAGGAGATCCCCCACTTCATACGGCTTTCCTTGATCGCACCGCTTTGACACGCTACCAGTTCCTTGAAAGGGATGATGAATCCCTCCTATACCGTTTGATATTTACCCGGTAGCGTGTTTTCCATATTACCCTTCCTGCTCCTGCCTTCTTTGACTTTCAGGTAAAACGGAGATATTACATAACCAGAGGAGAGGCAGAGGAGTATGAGAGGGAGGCAAAGGCTGCTCGTCTCCGTGAGGCAGCTATTCACGCAGTGGTTGCAGCGCTCCCGTATAACCCCCATTATGATTTTGGGTGTCGCCAGGACCATCCTTGGGAGTAGACCAACTTAGGTCAAAAGCCTAAGCTTGGGGGAGTACGTGTTTCTCACCGACTTTACATTCTTGCTTATGCTTTCACTTTGTTCGTCGGTGTTCACACTTTGCCACTGTATCATCCATGCTAGTTTATTTTCTTTTTCTCGTTTTCTTTTCGTCTGTCTGTCTAGTTTGAGAAAACCGAAAAATATTTTATTTTTCTTCTTTTGCTTGTTGGGAGTTTTCCCGTGTAAATAGTTTTCTTTTTCTTTGGGTCAAGGTAGACGACCATGGTTACAATGTTTAGTGGCTCTTGCAGGCATACATGTTTAGCTTTCAAAGAGCCATATTACTTTGTCTTCTCCTTTGTGTTTGCCTGCAGATTCCAGCCTAGTCCAATGCACGAGCATGCTTATTATTGTTCCTATCGTTCGATCGTGCAAGTGAAAGGCAATAATGACGATATATGATCAAGTGACTGGGCCTGGAAAAGCTGGTATGAACTTGATCTGTTTTGTTTTTGTAAATATGACTAGCTCATCATGCCTGATTCAGCTTTGTTGTGAGAGAAACATGTTTGCAATGAGAACTTAGAGATCATAGTTGCTTATGCCATGCTTACTTAGCTAGGAGCTTATAATGGTTTGCCTTGGTTGCCCACATAAATTTCGAGATGACTATGATGTAGTATGATAGGATGGTATCCTCCTTTGAATGATTCAAGTGGCTTGACTTGGCGCATGTTTACGCATGTAGTTGAAACAAAATCAACATAGCCAATACGATATTCATGTTCATGGTGATTTATGTCCTACTCATGCTTGCACTCAATGTTGGTTAGTCTCAATGCATATTTATGACCGTTGTCGCTCTCTAGTTGGTCGCTTCCCAGTCTTTTGCTAGCCTTCACTTGTACTAAGTGGGAATACTGCTTGTGCATCCACTTCCATAAACCCCAAAGTTGTTCCATATGAGTCCACCATACCTACCTATGTGCGGTATCTACCTGCCGTTCCAAGTAAATTTGCATGTGCCACTCTCTAAATCTTCAAGAAATAATTTGTTTTGCATGCCCGAACCACTCATGTGGTGACAGGGGGCTATTAGTATCTTCCATGCTAGGCGTGTTATCCTTGATATGTGTTTATTCACTATCATTCATGAGAAAGGGGCGGTAATTGGAATGCCCAGTTCCATGCTCAAATCGGAAAGATAATTGCAAACAAAACTCCCCCAGGATTGATGTTGGTATGGACGGTACCCGAGGATTCGGCTAGCCATGGAATGTGATTGATTGGTGGTGGGGGAGTCAAAACTTTACTTTTCTGTTTGGGAACCGCCTATAGCATGTGTAGCATGGAAGATGTTGAGAACTCTTAGTCATTGCGTTGACAATGAAAGCATGCCACCCAAAATTATTATCTCTATTTTCAAAGCTTGAGCTCTGGCACCTCTGCAAATCAATGCTTCCCTCTGCAAAGGGCCTGTCTATTTATGTTCCTGTTGAGTCATCCTCCTCTTATAAAAGCACCGATTAGAGAGCACCTCTGTCATTTTTATGTTTTGCTTTTAACTGTGTTGAGTATGACTGTGACTGGATCTTCTTTGCCATGAATTACAATGTTTAGTCAGCCCTTGGTCTTTGAAAGTGCTCTGCATTTATGTTTTGCGGTCTCAAAAAGAGCTAGCGAGATACCATCTGTTCGCACTGCTTCATGTTGTTTTGATTGAAGTGTTGACATTTGAGGCTTATTATTATTTGCTTGCTAGCTGATTATGCCATTCATATGAGTTTACCGTGAGACCTAGATGTCATTTGCTTATGTGGTTTCCTTGTGATCTTGCTGAAATTCTGGTTATGAGTTAGACATAGTTACAACAACAAGATCAAACAGAGTTTGTCAAAGTTTTTATTTTGTCTCTTTCAGTTTGTCAACTGAATTGCTTGAGGACAAGCAAGGCTTTAAGCTTGGGGGAGTTGATACGTCTCCGTCGTATCTACTTTTCCGAATTCTTTTGCCCTTGTTTTGGACTCTAATTTTCATGATTTGAACGGAACTAACCCGGACTAACGTTGTTTTCAGCGGAATTGCCATGGTGTTGTTTTTGTGCAGAAATGAAAGTTCTCGGAATGACCTGAAAATTTACGAAGAATTTTTCTGGAATCAATGAAAAATACGTGCGCAAAGATCCACCGGAGGAGGTGAGGCAGTGGGCCACAAGCCCTGGGGGCGCGGCCATCCCCCTGGCCGCGCCATGAGGGCTTGTGGGGCCCACGAGGCTCCACCGCCTCCAAACTCAGCTCTATTTATTCCGTTTCGCCCGGAAACAAATCACAGAGAAGGATTGATCGCGTTTTACGATACACAGGCGCCACCACCTCCTGTTCTTCATCTGGAGGGCAGATCTGGAGTCCGTTCTGGGCTCCGGAGAGGGGAGATCGTCGCCATCGTCATCATCAACCTTCCTCCATCGCCAATTCCATGATGCTCTTCACCATTTGTGAGTTATCTCATCGTAGGCTTGTTGCACGGTGATAAGTTGGATGAGATCTATCATGTAATCGAGTTAGTTTTGACGGGGATTGATCCCTAGTATCCACTATGTTCTGAGATTGATGTTGCTACTACTTTTCCATGCTTAATGCTTGTCACTAGGGCCCGAGTGCCATGATTTCAGATCTGAACCTATTATGTTGTCGCCAATATATGTGTGTTTTAGATCCTATCTTGCAAGTAGTAGTCACCTACTATGTGTTATGACCCGGCAACCCCGGAGTGAGAATAGCCGGAACCACTCCCGGAGAATACCATAGTATGAGGAGTTCATGTATTCACCGAGTGTTAATGCGTTAGTCCAATTCTTTATTAAAAGGAGAACCTTAATATCCCGTAGTTTCCATTAGGACCCCGCTGCCACGGGAGGGATGGACAGTAGATGTCATGCAAGTTATTTTCCCTAAGCACGTATGACTACATACGAAATACATGCCTACATTAGATTGACGAACGGGAGCTAGTTACTTATCTCTCGATGTTATAGCTGTTACATGATGAATCACATCCGGCATAATCATCCATCACCGATCCAATGCCTACGAGACTTTTACTACTGGTCGTTGCTACGTTACTTTGTCGCTACTGTTGTTACTTGCTGCTGCTGTCACTACTGTTGTTACTTGCTGCTGTTGTCACTACTGTTGTTCCTTGCTACTGTTGTCACTACTGTTGTTACTTGCTACTTTGCTGTTACCTGCTGCAAGACTTTTCTGATGCCATTGATACAACAAGTCAGGAATAGTCTGCCGTCAACAGAGCTTTTCTGACACCGTTGCTATCATACGACTTTGCTACCGATACTTTGCCTGCAGATACTAATCTTTCAGGTGTGGTTGAATTGACAACTCAGCTGCTAATACTTGAGAATATTCTTTCGCTTCCCCTTGAGTCGAATCAATAAATTTGGGTTGAATACTCTACCCTCGAAAACGGTTGCGATCCCCTACGCTTGTGGGTTATCATGGTCCCACCCGGTGGACCCCGGGAACCCTTTCGGTGGTCCTGGTATGTTACCGGTGATGCCCGAAACATTTCCGGTGTCCAAAATCTCACTTCCTATATATAATTCTTTACCTAAGGACCATTCTGGAGCTCCTCGTGACGTCCGTGATCTCATCCGGGACTCCGAAAAACCTTCGATAACCACGTACACTATTTACCTATAACACTAGCGTCATCGAACCTTAAGTGTGTAGACCCTACGGGTTCGGGAGACATGCAGACATGACCGAGACATCTCTCTGGCCAATAACCAATAGCGGGGTCTGGATATCCATGTTGGTTCCCACACGTTCCACGATGATCTCATCGGATGAACCACGATGTCAAGGATTCAATCAATCCTGTATGCAATTCCCTTTGTCTATCGGTATGATACTTGCCCGAGATGCGATCGTCGGTATTCCTATACCTTGTTCAATCTCGTTGCCGGCAAGTCTCTTTACTCGTCCCCGAGCACATCATCACATGACTAACTTCTTAGTCGCATTGAGCTCATTATGATGATGTTCTACCGAGTGGGCCCAGAGATACCTCTCCGTCACACGGAGTAACTGAAAGTGCAGTCATGCCCTTAGTCATGTTTTGGTGTTGCTGACAACACACATATAGATAACTAATCACTAATCCCCTTTAAGCTATTGTTAATGGTTATGTGTTGATAAGGACAAGCTCATGTGCTAACAAGGACAAGATCAAGATAAGCATTCCTGAGCACCACATGCTTGAGTCTTGTGGATGTTCACATGGTGGACAAATGAAGCTGAATACATAAGCTAGGTTTTCCACATTGTGTATGAGAGAGCTACTTGAAGACTTCATTGTGTCGTGCTTTCAACTTGAGCCAAGAAGAAACAACAAAATCAAGCTCAAGTGAAAGGGCTAACTCAAAGGTATTAGTTCCTTTGATGTTAGTGGTGCGGAGTGATGATCAGCGAATAAAACTATACACTCACGTATGGATCATCGGTACCCTTTTATAATTTTTGAGTCCTTAGGGATCCCGCACTATTAAGAGGGGATCACATGTTTTGCGATGAACTTGCTCAAACTACATCTCCATTGTTCTGCTCAGACCACATCTCCACTGCTCTGCTGTTATCTGAAAACAGAACACATGCCTCGGACATCCGGCTTCCTTCGGACGTCCGAGGGCCGGACGACCGACTGCTTCGGAAATCCGGAATCCTATACCAGAGAAATCAGAGCCATATAACTCGGACTTCCGGCTCCCTCCGGACGTCCGAGGGCCGGATGTCCGACCAGCTTCGCAAATCCGGAGCTTTGCACCAGAGAAACTTGAGCCATATAACTCGGACTTCTCACTCCCTCCGTACGTCCGAGGGCCGGACGTCCGACCACTTTCGGAAATCCGGAATCCTGCACTAGAGAGGTTTGAGTCGAATAACTCGGACTTCCGGCTTCCTCCGGACGTCCGGTCTCTATTCAACTACACAGAGGCTCCAGATATATACATCCCTCGGACGACCGACCCCTGTTGGACGTTCGGCTCCTTGTGGACGTCCGGACATCCGAGAACTGTTGGATGTCCGACCCCTGTCTGACTTAAAGTGTCCTCAACGGCTGTTTTACTCTCCCCACTATATATACCCCCCTCCCACTTCGTGAGAGGGTGCCCAACACAGCCATATCCTCATAAGAACACATTTCTACCCCCACATACATTTTCTCACACCAAATCTTAGATCCCAAGAGCATTTGTGAGCCCCTTTGAGAGTTGTTCCAATCAAAAGATAGATCGTCTCCCTCTCCTTCTCTCAACCCAAGCTATTTGAGATTTGAGCATGTTTTGAGCATTCCCCGTGATCTTGTTACTCTTGGAGCTTGGAGACTCGCTGTCGGGACCCCGATCCTAAGCCATAGGAATCCAGCCTGTAACACATCGCATCTCTTTGTGGTCTCACGCAGGGTTAACTCCACGACTGCAGCCTTACCTTAGCCAGGACCATTTGCGTCTTTTGACTCACGTATGCGATAGTGTCGCTAGCATTCCAATGTCAAAGAACCCGGATCGACATGTCTAGTCATAAACCAAATTGGCAGTTCCGCACAAGGACATGCATACATGACCCAACAAAGCAGGTGTCGGTCATCAACGAACGTAGACGAGTCGTAGCAAGCTACAAGGACTCCATTACGTCGCGTGACATTTCCCCAAAGGGGACAGACACAGCAGCCAAGAAGGACACATGCCGGTCAACCAATGCGTCCGGAGCAGTAGCGAACTACCAAGGCTCGATGGATCACAAAGGGGCATTTCCTTGTAAGGAGTGCTACTAAAGTTCACGACTAGGTATTCGAACCCCATACATATCAAGTAAGACACACGTACGCATGGCATACCGATATGTATAGATACATCGATGGCATCACAACATAACCATAAACATACAAGCTTTATTTAAGAGGCTCGGAAGAGCCACACACATATTATTACACATTAAGGGTCTCACGACCCATAATATCAGTCACACAATAAAAGCCAGCGGAAGAGTTATAAACTGTCTGGGTACAGACAGAGCAACTAGAAGGCACATGGCCTGACTATACTACAGAGCCGACGTAGAGCCAGATCGTAGCTGGGACACCAGCTACTCGTCGTCGTCGATGTCTACGAAGAACCCTCCATTAGGGTCATTAGCAACCTCTGCAACATTATTAAGCAAACATGAGTACGAAGGTACTCAGCAAGACTTTAGGATGGCTAACTACTCATGCAAGGTATCAAGAAGGTATTGTGGGGTTTCATGCGGGAAGCCAGCATTTGACTCGTGGCTAGACAACTTGCTTTTGAAATTAGTTTTGACAACTTGATTTCTCGCACACGAGTCCACTAACACCACAACAATACACTATCGTGGAATCATTCCATCTCCATACGGAAATGCCGTCCACGACACTCACGCTTATCTTGACAATTTTAGGAGTAGCCATTGAAATTATCTATGAACAACATATGTCTCCAAGTAGTCCATATCCGCGGACACGGCTATTCGAATAGATCATAACCCTGCAGGGGTGTACTTCGTCACACACGCTCCCGCCACTTATCGCCATGTGCACGTCATGCACCTCGGCAACCTTCAAGCGGAAGCCCAGCGAGGGAGTCGGCCACGACCGTTAACCACACTAGTACCTAGTCCAGGTTTATCGCCTATCTGAGAGTAACCCGTACGGAAGTCCGGCCGAGGTTTCCGCCACGGCCTCAAACGATGTGCGCAGGGTTCCCAAGCCCACCATCCGGGTGCCACTTGGTACACCGTGCCACTGCCTACCGCATCACGGTCCACCTCTCAGGTCAGCACCATGCACGGCCTCCAGCATTTCTATAAACACCAGAAACTACTTGCAACTCCTGGACCGAGTACTACGCGATTAATAGGCCGAGCGGGGTCATATTTCAGGGCCCAGCATGTGGTAGTATCTAGTCTTGGATTACATACACGGAACTCAGTTCCTAAGGACGGTTCCAATGAAACAACCCGCCATGTACTCCTACATAGCCTTTCACCGGTACCTTTACCAAATCAAGTTCAACACACGACCTTTGCTCACCGAACACATTCCACATTTCTGTTCATCTCCCAGATGACAGACCATACACAACTCTAAGCATAGCATGCATAGCAGGATAAGGCACATCATAGCTCAAGCAACTACCAGGTATGCTAGGTTGCAAGGTTCGGCTATTTACTGTGACAAGGTTAAGTCATGCAAAGGAAGTGGGTCCAACTATCGTGGCAAAAGCAGTTGAAGCATTTGATCCTAATGCATTAAATAGGTGCAGGAGCAAGAACATAGGTGTTATCGGGATGATCAAAAGGGGTGCTTGCCTTGTTGCTCAGAGGAGGAACGATATCCGTCGGGCGGATATTCGGTGGAATCCGGGGGTGCGGAGCCTACCGAAATGAACGGCAACATTCAATAACAATCATATGCAATCAAAATGATGCATGAGCATGGCATGAGAATGCAAAGTGATAAGTTATTATATTCAAGATGTTTTAGGTTTAGAGTTGATTTGAATCACATTCGAATAGCAATTCAAACGGGTATTCTTGGATACCGGTTTAATTGATTCGACCTGATGCTCAGATCAACCTAATGTTAACATGCATGAAATGTCATGTTATGGTACTGATTTATATCTAGGGCAGTGTTTGATCATTGCATTTATAATGAAATTTGGATATTTTTGCAAATTCCATTTATAAAGTGATTAAAAGAATTGAATTATTCCTTATTTCACAATTTAGGGTTCTGTAACTTTTTCAAACATAGCTGAAAACAGCATAATCAGAATCCTTGAATTTTTCTGATACTTTTTCATATATAAATTATTTTCATTGGAGTTACAGATTAATTTCTATGATTTTTGCAATTTTTAGCAATTTCCTGAATTATTTTTATACTGGAAATTCCATTTATTGCATCAGGCTGACGTCAGCAGGTCAGCCGACCTGTGCAGGTCAAACCTGACAGGGGGGCCCCACTAGTCAGCCTCTCTAGGACTAATCCCGCGCTGACCAGCCCCTAATTGGGGTTTGACCAGGCGTGGGGCCCTCTGTCAGCGACTCAGAGGAGGGCGATTAGGCCCTAATGGCCGGCCACGTCGACGACCACCGGAGGGTGGTCGCCGGCGACCAAACCTGCGTCGGAGGGCTCGCCGGAGACGACCTAGACGGCGCTGCACAGCACCAAATCGCACGCGGATGGCAGCTACAGCAAGCTTGCGAAGCGGCCGATCTGGCAGGACCAACTGGGGAGGCTAGGGTCGCCGGAAGAGGCGTCGGCGATGAGCCAGAGCGGCGGCCGAAGCTCGGGCGTCGTCGGGGGGCTTGAATCAGAGGGTTCCACACTTAGATCTTTGCTGATACGGCATCTACGCGTCGTCCTGGATCTTCTGGTGCTCACGGGAGGACGAGCTGGACATCGGAGGGCTACCGGCGACGAGCGGCAACGGCGGTGCTCGTCGGGCTCCGGTGGAACTAGGGCTTAGAGGAGGGGATCGACGGGGAAAGCTTAGGGAAAACCACCGCATGCTCACAAGGAGTGCAGAGAAGAGCTCAGACGGCTCGGGGAAGGCCTGGGGGCGACGAATCGACGGGAGAGGTCCGGCGGCCGGAGGAGGAAGACGACGGCGTTGCGGGCGTTGCAGGGCTCGAGGGGACTTCGGCTTCTGCAGAGACGACCAGGGCGACGAGGCGGATCTAATGGCGTGCTCGGGGAGGGGTTCCTATGGCCAGGGCAACGGCCAGCTCGAGCTCGAGCTCGGCTCTAATGGCGGCAGCAGGGAGAAGGAGGGGATCCGGGCGGAGGAGGAGAACCGAGGCGGGGAATGGATAGGGGAGGCTCTGGGGAGCTTATCCCCGCCGTCGCCAGCGCGAACCGGCGGCCAGGCAGGCACGCAGGTGCGTGGCCGCGCCGGAGGAGGCAGCGGCCACCTCCTGCTCCCTACTGGCGCGGGGAAGGGGACGAGCGGCGAGATGGGCTGGGCCTGGCGTGGGCGTCAAGTAAGTCTTTTCCTTTTTCTTCTGCTTTTGTTTTTCTGTTTTGCTATTTATTGCTTTGCTAATTATTTCAGCTCCAAAACAAAAAGTAAAAACTATTTAAACCTCCTGAAATATTTGTTATAATGTCCCCACTCATTTCCAAGACTTTCAACATTTTTGGAAAATTATAGCTTCTGTTTTCAAATTTTTAAATTTGAAACCAGTGGCTTTTGCATTTATTTAAAATGCTTGAAGTGCCAAGGAAATAGTTTTCTCCAATGCTCATTTACTTTCATGATTTATCAGAAAGTTTGAACATTTCTTGAGGCCATTTTGGGTTCATTGATTTTGAACTAGTTTGAAATTTCCTTTAATTGAAATGGTGGCTAGGGTTTTGAGTTTTTCCTTTGCCACTTTGTTGTTTTTGTTGAAACTTCTTAGATGCAAATGCAAAGAAGACATGAGCACAATGCTATCTAGCTTAAGTTTTAGGGATGTGACACTCCTAGGCGGTACGAGTTCTTCGGAGAGGAACCAATCCGTGTGATTACCCCCGGAAAAGTTTGTGAGGGTTTGGAAGCCACCTCAAAGGCTTACCACTAGTGGTTGAGAAACGCCTTCGTGGTGTTATCTCAAAGGGAGAATAGGGTGAGCCTTCGTGGCATTGGTGTGCCTTCGTGGTAACATCCACCTCTCAAACGGTGACTAGCTTCCCTCCAAGGAAGTGAACATCGGGATACATCTTTGTCTCAGTGACCTTGGTTATCCTTAACCCTAACTCCTTACTTGTGGTTCACTTGTGTTACTTGAGCATACATACATTGCATATTGTTTGTGCTCATTATATTGTGTTGTCTATTTCTTGTACAAGATTAATCGTTCAAGCATACCCTCTATATCCACACGTTCACACTTGCAGCTTTTGATATATCATGTGCTATAGTGTGATCTAGTATCTTGTGTCCTTCACCTACTTGTCGGGTGATATAGCTCAAGTAAGTTTGTGTAACTTGCTTGTGCTTGTTAGTAACTGTATTATGTCCATCTTGGTAGATCGTGTTGTTGATACACGTTGCGGTGCCTATTGCATTTAGGATTTGTGCTTGAAAAGTATCCTCTTAGTTTATTTCCGCACTAGGTTTAAGCCAAATCCGAAGAAGTTTTTAAATAGCCTTGTCACACCCCCCCCCCCCTCTAGGCGTCATCGAGGTCTTTTCAATTGGTATCAGAGCAAGGTCTCTCTTTAATTAGGTTTCATGACCTAGAGAGTATCGATGTCGACTATTGGATTAGTGCACAATGACACCTTTGATTTTGATGGGACAAATTATACCCTTTGGAGAATTCGTATGCTTCATCACTTTCGGGCCATGGGCCCAAATACTTTACGAATTGTTCTTGTAGGGATTGCCGAAAAAAAGGATGATGCATCTTCATCTACTGATGAAATGTATCTTGATTGTGAGGCTTTTCTTGCCATTCATCGAACCATAAGTCCTGAAGTGTTTAAGTCTATCTCGACTTGCAAGTCAGCTCATGAAGTTTGGACTAAACTTGAAGATATAAATGGTGGGTCCAATCTTGATGAAGACGATATTATGATGAAGGAGTTGATTCATGATCTCTTCACTCTTTTCGATCATAAAGAGTCCACCACTACTTCCATATCCGATTGCTTGCACACCTCAGCATCTTCAATCTCACAAGGTAACGACATGGTGAGTGAAGAAATACATGTTGATGAAAATGGCATAGCCTCCATGGACACGAGCATATCTAGCACCACACATAGTGTAAATTATTGTGCTGATAGGTCATGCATTTCACCTAAAGATCCCTCGACAAATGTATGTGGTGATATGCCTGCTTTCCCGTGTCCTCTTGATCAAAATATCTTGTTTCTCCCTAGTTGTTATATGACTAATCATTTAGGGGAAACCAAGAAATATGAAGTACTTTTGACTAATGAAGAATCCGATTCACCAAAAGAATCATCATCAGCTCCTCCAGTTCACATGTGCCTCATGGCAAGAGGTAATAATGAGGTATCATCTTCCCTGTGCAATAACGATGATATTTGCGATGGGGATGATGATGATGACTTGACTGAAAATATCTATGTGATCAGTAAAATTCTTCATAAAGCTAAAAATAACGCTCTTCAAAGATTCCAAGATGTTCTTGCTTACTTTGAAAATTGTAATGATTCACTTAATCATGAACAACCTCAAAGTGAACAACTTGAACATGAACTTGAGAAGAGTCATCAAGCATGTAGAGACTTGAGATCTTCAAAAGGAGAGATTGAAGTTGCTCATGATAAACTTAAAAAGGATTTTGAGGTCCTTCTCCTTGAATGCAAGAATGTCAAGGGAGAGCTCATCAAAACCTCTAAGATCTATGAGGAGCTTCAATCTACTCATGAGAAGTCTCTAATCGCTACTTACTCCTCTCATATTGTTGATGATACTTGTACATATAACCCTTTCTCTTTTGAAGTATCAACATTGAAGGAGAATGTTGAGCTACGTTCTCAACTTGATTTACTAACTAGCAACTATGGGAAGTTGGAAGAACACCATGTAATGCTCACAAGCTCTCATGCCGATCTTCTAACATCCCATAATGTGCAAAAGTTAGCTCATGAGGCTATCATCACCAAGGTAACATCGAGTGAGCCTCATGTGGACAATGGCACCACTTCTAATCAAAGTACTATATTTCCATGTGCTAGTCCTCGTAATTCGTCTACTCATAATGTAGCTACCTCGTGTGATGAATTACTTTCCTTGCCTTTTTGCTCTAACAATGAAGCTTACACTTCCTCTGGTACTTGCTTTGACACTAACCCTGCAGAGGAAATCGAAGAGCTCAAGGCCCAAGTCACTTCTTTGAAGAAAGACTTGGAACAGTGGCATGAAGGGATGTCCACACTCAACAACGTCCTGTGTGAGCAAACATCTCCGAATGACAAAAATGATGTTGGAGTAAACTCAAACAAGAACAAGAGTGGCCTAGAACGAGTTAAGAATTCGGCCAAAATCATTTGCTTCAAGTGCAAAGTTAAAGGGCACCATGTTAGATCTTTCCCTCTGAAGACGAAGTCTCAAAGTCACAAGCAATAAGGGAAGCGGCCACAAACTCAATCACACACTCAACTACAAGTTGAAGGAAGGCCTCTTCCCAATAAGACCCAAGCCAACATTCCCCGAGGTGAGAAATAAATTGGGAAGAAAACAAAGGGTAGATGTTGCTACTTATGTCGTGAGAAGGGTCACGTCGCTTCGTCTTGCACGAGAGGTAACTTATCCAACCCAATCACTATTGATGATAGCTATTCCCTTGGGAAGGATAAGGTTGGCAATGTGTTTGCCAAGTTTGTTGGTACTCAAAATGGTGTCAAGAAAAGAACCATTTGGGTTGCCAAGCCTATTGTGACTAACCTCTTAGGATCCAACGTAGTTGGGGACCAACAAGCTCAAACTTGATCAATAGGTGACTTTGGAGGACATTGGAGACTTGGATACACAATGAATATTTGAGGACTCTTCATCATTCGTATCATCTCAAGCCAAGTCACTTGGATTATCGAGTGCATATCTCATATCCAATGTGCCTCTTTGCGGTGACTTGTACTTAAATTGTTTACATTAAAAGTTTCCTGCCCCACTCCTTCTCATGTCTAGGTTTGGTACCTAGCATGTACTTTGACATGTTGCGCCTACTAGTATGATTGTTATATGTTATCTATCATGTGTAGGTCGTTATGTATGTCATATAGTTGTGTGTAGTCTTGATCATTACTTGCATCCGAGTTGCACCGTTGTGTGGGTCTTTTGAGACGTTAATAGCTCATCACATTAAGGGGGAGTGTTCTGCTCTACGCACACCACTAACCCAAAATGTGTATATATGTATTGGACTCCATGTAGTATTCACGGTGCAAGATTATCCAATCAATTAGTTTGATGTCAAAGCCATCCGAAGTTTAAATTGGCATCCACTTATCACCTTAGTTGGATGATTGATTGCCTTGTATGATAAATACATGGATTATCACATTATGGGAGTATGATATGCTTTGTGCATGTCACATCCCCTGGTAAGATAAAACATCCGATGTATGCCACTCAGAATCTACCACATGGGGTTATCCTATAACTGTGTGGCGTGTCATGCTCCACATATCTTAATTCGCATAATAAGCCATGTTGGTATCTAAACCCCTTAGATGTGCATGAGTGTAACGTCCTACTACACCAATACTCATGGCTTAGCCGCTAGATCGTATCTAAGAGAAGGGCATAGTTGGTGCATGCCTTTCGAATTATTTCTCCACACTATGATCTAACTAATTGGGATGTTAACGTATGACATCTAAACATTATGCTTATGGTTGAACTCCCATATCACACTTGTGTGAGTATAAAACGATCTTTGTGCTTGTTTGGCACCTACCACCACTGATAACTCTAAATGCCATTGTGTTCTCTCAACATGGTATCTCTGGCTTGGTAGTGTTTTTCATGGTCATTTTATTTCGGCTTTATCTTCAGTTGACCTACATAACGTGCCGAGAAATTCATGTGTCTCCCGGTAATCTCCCATGCATGTCTTTGAGCTCGCACTATTTATTTCATAATGTTGTGGGAGTTATAATCATATTACCTACACTTATACATCTACTGGGGTGAGACATGCATGTAAGGTTGTGCAAAATGCATGCCTTACATGGTTTGATGCCTTGACCGGTTCATGTGTTGAACTTGGGGTGCTACCATATGTTGATTTGTCACCCTGATCCATTTTGGACGACATGAATGTTCTGTAATAGAAAATTATGTGTTCATTTTTCCAAATTGTATATCCTTGGATTTTGATAGGATTGTGTAGGCATATCTACTATGTGTAGATGCACATGTCGTGTCTATCGTATCTTTGATCCAATATATGTATATGGTAAACCAGACGTATCCATTAAAAGGTTAGGGTGTGCTTGAAAGTAAAACTTATATCTATATGCACATAATTAAGTGATCTTACCCTATATATATTGTAGTTGGACTAACTACTTCGGACCCAATAAGTTTGGGGACCATATTGTGCTTAATTGGTGGTTTAGGTACTTTGGAGAAGCATTGCTATCTTGACTTATTCTCAGAAGAAGATGGTGCTGGTCATGAAGGAATTAGAGTCAAGACAGGACTCGGCTACTTCTACGCCATACCAATGCTTTTCCGGTAACAAGTATTTACTTCATGCATGTACAACATTAGAGTCAACACTGTGTAGGTTGCATCATGGCATGAGCATAATACTTTTTCCACTTTGTAATTTCCTGCATGTCCTTGTCAATCACATTGATGAAATGCTTAGTGTTGGTGTTCTCTTAGCTCTTCATGGTCATATGAATGAGACAAATTTGTGCCATGACCCTTGTGTCATGTGCCTTGCTCTTATAAGAGGATAACTTGTGCATGATTCTATGCACTCATGCGTTTGACGGTATTTTGGACACACACTTATCATTGTAATCGTATTAAAAGATGTACATCATACCATGTCCAAAATATGTTAGTTGAGAGGCCCCTTTGGTTGCTACACATGCGAGAATACTCCTTATCACCTCATCATCCAAATCCCAGAAATTGCCTCTGCCTTCTCTCTCTCGGTCATCCGACGAATCTCGGATGTCCGACGGCTAAACGCACTCCGGACGTCCGGCACATGTGGGTCGTCCAACGGCTAAACACACTCCGGACATCCGACGCCCTTCGGACGTCCGACACTTCGGGACCTCTATAAATAGAAGGGTGTGGGCTGGGCCTTGCCCTAGCCCCCACCCGCCTCCTTTTCTCCCAGCCGCCACCACAGCCACTGCCGCCAGCGCCAGAGGTGCTCACCGGCGCCGCCACCAGGGGCCCTGCTCTGCGATCTGACTGATCTCCTCCACGGGATCCGATCTCCTCCGCGGGATCCATCTTCCCTTCCTCTCCTCTCTCGATCTGCAGGTATCCCCTCGGTCTCACTAACGTTTGGTTCCCCTTTCTCCCAAGATTCATGTGTTCGTTCATGTGGTTTGACCGTGACCGTTCCCCATTGGGTTTCCAACCATGTAGGCCTTGTTCATCATGCCCAAGATTAAGCACACCGCCCGGAAGAACACTGCTGGCTCATCCACTCGTGCCCCTACTGGCACGGGGTCGGATGACTCCGATGGGCAACGCCGTCCCTTCAAACGGCTCGCCCGGTGTCCTCCTCCTCAACAGCTCCCCTCGTCGTCTGATGGCTCTGACTTCGAGGATGAGCTTGCAGCTCAGGACCGTGCTGAACAGCCCGCCGTTCGGAAGTCTATGCCGAAGCCCGGGACTCGCATGCCCTCCTATATGCCACCACCTCCTCCTGAACAGCCTGAAGGTGAAGCTCGTCGCATCTCTCTTGAACCTCCTGCTACTTTAGGTCGTGAAGTCAAGAACTTCACCACGAGTCCTAAGTCTTCCTACTTCACTTTCCGCCGCGACGTTGACCAATTCTCTGTTGTACATGACTCTATGGACTCACGTTTCCGCACAAACGTCTAGGCGGACATCTTTACTACGGTCATTGTTCCTAAGGGTCTCTCTGTCCATCACTTTATTGATCTTGAGCACATTCGCACGGACCCGGCGAAATACCCGGGTGCCATTGAGCTCATTGAGTCATCAGGGCTTGCTGCCCCCTTTGCTTTTCGGTGCGATTTTAACGCTGCTGCTATTCACCAATTTTATGCCACATGTTTCTTTGGCCCAAAAAACACTGTTAGCTGGATAACCTCTGACGCTCAGTTCACAGCCTCTTATGATGAGTTTGTTGCCGCACTCGGTTTCCCCGACTCCGGTTTCAAAATCCATAAGAATGATCCTAACCATGCACATAAGCCAATTGAGGCGTGTGGGTATCTCCTCAAACCACTCCATGAACTTGATGCAGACGAATGGATGAAGGATCTTAACCAAGTATCCATCTGGCGCTCTCCCTACTTTATCATCTTTCAGTGTCTTATCCGCACCATCTATCCCAAGATGGGTGATAAGGGATCCTACAGTGGCTACTGTATTGACATCATGTCACATATGCATGAGAACCCCAAGGGCAAAATTAATGTGCCTCACTTTCTATGGCATGAGATTCGGCTCGCTAGTTTTCAATACAAGCGAGCCTTCCCTCATGCCCCCTTCATCCAGGCTTTTATTAACCGTGTTGCTGAATTCACTGTTGCTGTCACTCACATGCATCACAAGTGGGTCATTCCCGCTCACATGGAGGATAACTATGCTCCCAAGAAAACCCCACCATCCACCTCCACTCGCCGAACTGCTGCCCGGACAACAACCCCTTCATCCAGCTCAGCTCCTCTCGGTCGCTTTGCCAAATTCATTGGCAAGGCACATTCTGCTATGATGAAGGCCTTGTCTTTCCAGTGCGGTCAAACTCATGATGTGGTTTCTCGCCTCGTCTCCTCCAAGAATGCCCTCAAGGCTCGTCTGAGAGACTCGGGTGCTCTTGATGTGAGTGACGATGAGGCCCTTCCTGCTGCTCCTCCTTCTGACTTTGGCTTCCCATCTGGTCCTGAGTGGGCTGATTTTCTTGATGAGGCTGGTGGCAGTGGTTTGCCTGAGGATGAGTATGATGAGGATGATGCATGATGATGATGATATTGACGAGGGTGATATTTGAGCATGTGATAGCATTGCAAGGTTTCCCTCCTTTTTCGTCCTTGATGCCAAAGGGGGAGAACATTATCTTATCTTAGTTTCGATTTTAGTTTCTCTCATAATGTATGGTATGATGTATTATGTCGAACTTAATGATGTGTCATCATGTAACGATATTTATGGATGATGTGCTATGCCATCACTTATGGATGATGTATTGTTGAACTATCATGTGGTGATGAGATATCATGATATTATCGTTGTGTCATATGATGATGAGTTTTATGCTATCCTATTGATTCATATGATATGCTATGTATTGTTGAACTATTATGGTGTTATATCATGCTATTATCTTCATGCACACATTAAGGGGGAGCTCCCGCACTTACCTATTTTACTATGCATATAATAAGGGGGAGCTTCATAAGCATCATAACAAATCTCTCCTAAGCCACACATGTTTATTACTATTTTTGAGAGCTATATGTATGTTGTCATCAACTACCAAAAAGGGGGAGATTGAAAGTGCAGTCATGCCCTTAATCGTGTTTTGGTGTTGCTGACAACACACATATAGATAACTAATCACTAATCCCCTTTAAGCCATTGTTAATGATTATGTGTTGATAAGGACAAGCTCATGTGCTAACAAGGACAAGATCAAGATAAGCATTCCTGAGCACCACATGCTTGGGTCTTGTGGATGTTCACATGGTGGACAAATGAAGATGAATACATAAGCTAGGCTTTCCACATTGTGTATGAGAGAGCTACTTGAAGACTTCATCATGTCCTGTTTTCAACTTGAGCCAAGAAGAAACAACAACATCAAGCTCAAGTGAAAGGGCTAACTCAAAGGTATTAGTTCCTTTGACGTTAGTGGTGCGGAGTGATGATCAGCGAATAAAAGTATACACTCAAGTATGGATCATCGGTACCCTTTTATAATTCTTGAGTCCTTAGGGATCCCGCACTATTAAGAGGGGATCACAGGTTTTGCGATGAACTTGCTCAAACTACATCTCCACTGTTCTGCTCAGACCACATCTCCACTGCTCTGTTGTTATCTGAAAACAGAACACATGCCTCGGACATCCAGCTTCCTCCGGACGTCCGAGGGTCGGACGACCGACTGCTTCGGAAATCCGGAATCCTATACCAGAGAAATCAGTGCCATATAACTCGGACTTCTGGCTCCCTCTGGACGTCCGAGGGTTGGACGTCCGACCAGCTTCGTAAATCCGGAGCTTTGCACCAGAGAAACTTGAGCCATATAACTCGGACTTCCGGCTCCCTCCGGACGTCCGAGGGCCAGACGTCCGACCACTTTCGGAAATCCGGAATCCTGCAACAGAGAGGTTTGAGTCGAATAACTCGGACTTCCGGCTTTCCTCCGGACGTCCGGTCTCTGTTCAACTACACAGAGGCTCCAGATATATATACATCCCTCGGACGACCGACCCCTATCGGACGTCCGGCTCCTTGTGGACGTCCGGACATCCGAGAACTATCGGATGTCCGACCCCTGTCTGACTTAAATTGTCCCCAACGGTTGTTTTACTCTCCACACTATATATACCCCCCTCCCACTTCGTGAGAGGGTGCCCAACACAGCCATATCCTCATAAGAACACATTTCTACCCCCACATACATTTGCTCACACCAAATCTTAGATCCCAAGAGCATTTGTGAGCCCCTTTGAGAGTTGTTCCAATCAAAAGATAGATCGTCTCCCTCTCCATCTCTCAACCCAAGCTATTTGAGATTTGAGCAAGTTTTGAGCATTCCCCGTGATCTTGTTACTCTTGGAGGTTGGAGACTCCTAGGCGGTACGAGTTCTTCGGAGAGGAATCAATCCGTGTGATTACCCCCGAAAAAGTTTGTGAGGGTTTGGAAGCCACCTCAAAGGCTTACCACTAGTGGTTGAGAAACGCCTTCGTGGTGTTATCTCAAAGGGAGAATAGGGTGAGCCTTCGTGGCGTTGGTGTGCCTTCGTGGTAACATCCACCTCTCTAACGGTGACTAGCTTCCCTCCAAGGAAGTGAACATCGGGATACATCTTTGTCTCGGTGACCTTGGTTATCCTTAACCCTAACTCTTTACTTGTGGTTCACTTGTGTTACTTGAGCATACATACATTGCATATTGTTTGTGATCATTATATTGTGTTGTCTATTTCTTGTACAAGATTAATCGTTCAAGCATACCCTCTATATCCACACGTTCACACTTGCAGCTTTTGATATATCGTGTGCTATAGTGTGATCTAGTATCTTGTGTCGTTCACCTACTTGTCGGGTGATATAGCTCAAGTAAGTTTGTGTAACTTGCTTGTGCTTGTTAGTAATTGTATTGTGTCCATCTTGGTAGATCGTGTTGTTGATACACGTTGCGGTGCCTATTGCATTTAGGATTTGTGCTTGAAAAGTACCCTCTTAGTTTATTTCCGCACTAGGTTTAAGCCAAATCCGAAGAAGTTTTTAAATAGCCTATTCACCCCCCCTAGGCGTCATCGAGGCCTTTTCAGTAACAAATCCTGGTCTCGATTCGTACCAACTCAACAGATACTTTCGGAGATACACGTAGTGCATCTTTATAGTCACCCAGTTACGTTGTGATGTTTGATACACCCAAAGCACTTCTATAGTATCCGGGAGTTGCACAATCTCACGGTCCAAGGAAATGATACTTGACATTGGAAAAGCTCTACAGACGAACAACACGATCTAGTGCTATGCTTAGGACTGGGTCTTGTCCATCACATCATTCTCCCAATGATGTGATCCTATTATAAACGACATCCAATGTCCATGATCAGGAAACCATGATCATCTGTTGATTAACAAGCTAGCCAACTAGAGGCTTACTAGGGACATATTGTGATCTATATATTCACACATGTATTACTGTTACCGGTTAATACAATTATAGCATGAACAATACACAATTATCATGAACAAGGAAATATAATAACAACTACTTTATTATTTCCTCTAGGGCATATTTCCAACTGTCTCCCACTTGCACTAGATTCAATAATCTAGTTACATTGTGATGAATCGAACACCCATATCATTCTGGTGTTGATCATGTTTTGCTCATGGAAGAGGTTTAGTCAACGGGTCTGCAATATTCAGATACGTATGTACTTTACAAATATTTATTTCTCCTTTCTAGATGTAGTACTGGATGGAGTTGTAGCGGCGTTTGATGTGCTTGGTCTTCCTGTGAAATCTGGGCTCCTTGGCTATGGAGATAGCTCCAGTGTTGTCAGAGAAGAGTGTTATCGGGCTTGATCCACTTGGAATCACTCCAAGGTCGGTGATGAACTCCTTCATCCAGATCCCTTCTTGAGCTGCTTCCGAAGTAGCTATGTACTCCACTTCACATGTAGATGCTGCAACTACGTATTGCTTGCATCTGCACCAGCTGACTGCCCCACCATTCAAAACATACATGTATCCAGTTTGTGACTTGGAGTCATCCGGATCCGTTTCGAAGGTAGAATCGGCGTAACCCTTTACGATGAGCTCTTGGTCACCTCCATAAACGAGAAACATCTCCTTAGTCCTTTTCAAGTACTTAAGGATATTCTTGACCGTTGTCCAGTGTTCCATACCGGGATCACTTTGGTACCTCCCTACCAAACTTATGGCAAGGTTCACATCAGGTCTGGTACATAGCGTGGCATACATAAGAGAACCTACGGCTGAAGCATAGGGGATGGTACTCATCTTCTCTTTTTCTTCTGCCGTGGTTGGGCATTGAGTCTTACTCAATCTCATACCTTGCAATACAGGCAAGAACGCCTTCTTTGACTTATCCATATTGAACTTATTCAATATCTTGTCAAGGTATGTACTTTGTGAAAGACATATGAGGCGTCTTGATCTATCTCTATAGATCTTGATGCCCAATATGTATGCAGCTTCTCCAAGGTCCTTCATTGAAAAACTTTTGTTCAAGTAGGCCTTTATGCTCTCTAATAACCCTATATAACTTCCCATCAACAATATGTCATCCACATATAGTACAAGAAACGCTACAGAGCTCCCACTCACTTTCTTGAAAATACAAGCTTCTCCATAAACCTCTATAAACCCGAACGCTTTAATCTCCTCATTAAAGCGAATGTTCCAACTCCGAGATGCTTGCACCAGCCCATAGATGGAGCGCTCGAGCCTGCATACTTTGTCAGCACATTTAGGATCAACAAAACCTTCTGGTTGCATCATATACAACTCTTCCTTAAGATATAAATTAAGGAATGCTATTTTGACGTCCATTTGCCGAATTTCATAATCATGAAATGCGGTAATTGTAACATGATTCGGACTGACTTCAGCTTCGCTGCGGTAGAGAAAGTCTCATCGTAGTCAACTCCTTGAATTTGTCAAAAACCCTTTCGACAAGTCGACCTTTATAGACGGTCACATTACCGTCCGCGTCACTCTTCTTCTTAAAGATCCATTTATTTTCTATGGCTCGCCGATCATCGGGCAAGTCCACCAAAGTCCATACTTTGTTCTCATACATGGATCCTATCTCGGATTTCATGACCTCAAGCCATTTGTTGGAATCCGGGCTCGCCATCGCTTCTTCATAGTTTGACGGTTTAGTGTTGTCTAACAACATGATTTCCATGACAGGGTTGTCGTACCACTCTGGTGCGGAGCGTTCCCTTGTCGACCTTCGAGGTTCAATAGCAACTTCATCTCTAGCCGGTGCAGACGCCTTAGAAACATTTTCCTGCGTTGCGCCACTCTCCGATTCGAGAGGAGGTACGATTATCTCATCAAGTTCTATTTTCCTCCCGCTTACTTCTTTCGAGAGAAACTCTTTCTCTAGAAAGGATCCGTTCTTAGCAACAAAGACTTTGCCTTCAGATCTAAGGTAGAAGGTATACCCAATAGTTTCCTTAGGGTATCCTATGAAGACGCATTTCTCCGCTTTGGGTTCGAGCTTTTCTGGTTGAAGTTTCTTCACATAAGCATCACAGCCCCAAACTTTCAGAAACGACAGCTTAGGTTTCTTTCCAAACCATAATTCATACGGTGTTGTCTCAACGGATTTAGACGGTGCCCTATTTAAAGGGAATGTTGCGGTTTCCAACGAATATCCCCAAAATTATAGCGGTAAGTCGGTAAGACACATCATAGATCGCACCATATCTAATAAAGTGTGATTACGATGTCCAGACACACGATTACGCTGCAGTGTGTCATGCGGCGTGAGTTGTGAAACAATTCCACATTTCCGTAGGTGTGTGCCAAATTCATGAGTCAAATATTCTCCCCCAGGATAAGATCGTAGAACTTTATTTTCCTGTCACGTTGATTTTCCACCTCACTCTAAAATTCGTTTAACTTTTCAAAAGTTTCAAACTTGTGCTTCATTAAGTAGACATATCCATATCTACTTAAATCATTAGTGAGGGTGAGAACATAACGATAGCCACCGCGAGCTTCAACGCTCATTGGACCGCATACATCAGTATGTATTATTTCCAACAAGTTGGTTGCTCGCTCCATTATTCCAAAGAATGGAGTCTTGGTCATCTTGCCCATGAGGCACGGTTCGCATGTGTCAAATGATTCAAAATCAAGAGACTCCAAAAGTCCATCAGTATGGAGTTTCTTCATGCGCTTGACACCGATATGACCAAGGTGGCACTGCCATAAGTATGTGGGACTATCATTATCAACCTTACATCTTTTGGCACTCACACTATGAATATGTGTAACATCACGATCGAGATTCATCAAGAATAAACCATTGACCAGTGGGGCATGATCATAGAACATATCACTCATATAAATAGAACAACCATTATTCTCTGACTTAAATGAGTAGCCATCTCACATTAAGCAAGATCCCGATACAATGTTCATGCTCAAAGTTGGTACTAAATAACAATTATTAAGGTTTAAAACTAATCCCGAGGTAGATGTAGAGGTAGCGTGCCGACGGTGATCACATCGACCTTGGAACCATTCCTGACGCGCATCGTCACCTCGTCCTTAGCCAACCTTCGTCTATTCCGCAGTTCCTGCTTAGAGTTGCAAATGTGAGCAACAGCACCGGTATCAAATACCCATGAGCTACTACGAGCGTTGGTAAGGTACACATCAACAACATGTATATCATATATACCTTTGACGTTGTCGGCCATCTTATCCACTAAGTATTTGGGGCAGTTGCGCTTCCAGTGACCGGTTCCCTTGCAGTAGTAGCACTCAGTCTTAGGCTTGGGTCCATTCTTTTTATTATTCCCGGCAAGTGGCTTACCGGGCGCGGCAACAGCTTTGTCGTCTTTCTTTAAGTTCTTCTTACCCTTACCTTTCTTGAAACTAGTGGTCTTATTGACCATCAACACTTGATCCTCTTTCTTGATTTCTACCTCTACAGATTTCAGCATCGAGTACAACTCGGGAATGGTCTTCTCTATCCCTTGCATGTTGTAGTTCATCACAAAGCTTTTATATCTAGGTGGAAGTGACTGGAGGATTCTGTCAATGACGGCATCATCCGGAAGTTCGACTCTAAGCTGAGTCAGACGACCTGCAACCCAGACATTCTGAGTATATGCTCACTGACAGAACTGTTCTCCTCCATCTTACAGCTAAAGAACTTGTCGGAGACTTCATATCTCTCGACCCGGGCATGACGTTGAAAAACTAGTTTCAGCTCCTGGAACATCTCATATGCTCTGTGTTGCTCAAAACGCCATTGGAGCCCCGGTTCTAAACTGTGCTAGATCGTGACTGACGCGCGTTGTTGCGTCCATGTATTATGTATTTTTTATGAAACGGGTTTGCAATGTTTATGTAAAATCATGTATTTTGTCTATTTTTGATTAATTGTTGGACCGGTATGGTCCACATAATATGGACCTTTCCTTGCCAAGTGTGCATGCAATCACATGAGTAGACCATGCTAAGGCTATTTCCATGGATGAACATTACCATCTCAATCTCTTGTTCTTCTATGTCAATATCATTTGCGTTTTGCACATACGCGGTGCAAAAGAAAATGTTAATCTACTCAACATCCATCAATTCACCATCATAAAATTAGACATACAAAGCAAGAGGATTTAACATCATTCAGCAACATCACATCTTAATATGTGGACTTTACAACCACCGGTAGCAATATTTCCATGACATGTGCTTGTACCTTGGAATGGTGTCCTTTCAATCTGGACCTTTTGGTCCTTCCACTTGTGCTTGTCATAGAAATGTCCCTTCCCAACCTGGATCTTTCGATCAAGTGCCGCTACATCCTACATTAAGATAGCACAAATCATTAACATGTAGCAATATGATGTGAGAAAGCATGTACATTTACTCGTTACGTGTCTTTGATTTTTTTTATATAAAATGAAGATATCTTAGCTTGCGTTGTATAGAAATAAACAAAGTGGTCTAGTCCCTCTAATCCTATTCCTACACATGGTGAAATAGTTTTTCAACTCTCTAATTTGTGGAATAAGGGGGGTGCATAGATTAACAAAAATCCCACAAAATGAGGGAGCTCAACAGCTACAGAAAAGTGTTGTAGCAAAACTTCAGAGTGTCGAAATTGGTTAATTCAGAGTCTATCCTAAACAGGGAGAACAAAGAGCTACGAATAGTTCCAACTGAAATGATGTGTCCACTTGGTACTTGTCGCGGAATTAGTAAACTACATTTACCAATAAGAACAAGAAGTCCACCACAAATATAGCCGAAAAGGAGAAATGTTCATTTTGTTCTTGTCATACATGTTCATGATGATCGAAGCTGGCCAAGCTTCAGAAAGGACAATCTCACAACTTGAAAAATATTACTCTTTACTTATTTTCTCTAAGGATAAATATTTTCTTTCTACAATAAAAATAATGTTCGGAAATAATTTGCTACCATGGTGGTAGCTACACATGGCACCATTTTTTTAGCTCTAATTCAATTGGTAAATTATTTTGGACTATGAAAAATAACTCTATAACAAAAATATCATGACTTTGGACCAGCCACGCAAGCAAACATGCAATTATACGAAGAAGGCAAGCAAAAGGACCGAGAGAAGTGAGAAACACCCTTTCTACACAACAAAAGACACTTGTGTTAAAAAGATAATAGAAAAGACAAAGAGAGGTGATAAAAACTCAATTCTATACATCAAAAATGCACTTGTGCAATTGCCATTGAAACCCAACTCCTCATATATCAAAAAAGCAATTATACCTAAGGGTGTGTAGCTACAACCATGCATAGGAAATCGCCTCTCAAATAATGTTTAGTGGGCTCAGGGCTCAGGCTGCCTAGCGGGATAAAATCTTAGTCGGGTTAATGGTTCAACTCACTGATGAACAATAAAAAGAACAAACCACAGAACTGCAAGCAAAAGTGCTCATGTGTGGCTACATCCGTATCTAGACAAATTTGAGTCAACTAATTAGGGATGGAGGTAATATATATCAACGGTTAGCTCTGCTTAGAAAATTTTCCTAGAGGAAACATGCAAGTGCAGAGTGACAAAAATATGTGATACTGTAAGTGCATCTAGTGCCCCTTAGTGATTTTGGTGGTTTGAAGACTTATAGGTTAAGTATCTAATGTGTTTATGAGTGTACACAGGATCTATAAGTCATTGAGGAGTTTGAGATATTTGAAGAATATCGACCCCTAAAAATGTATATCTTTGGTTGAAGAAATTGGCCTGAAGCTGAAGAAATGAATCGCGAGGAATCTGTGATGAAATTGATATTCCTCATAAAGATACTGATACTGAGGAATCCGGTGTGTCCTGAAGAAATTCACACTGAAGAATTCGAAGCACGAAGATTTACACTTTCTGTTTTATTTTCTTCGCATTTGAGTAATAGGAACACCGTACTGTTAAAGGGGGTCGAAGTTACGCTATGGAATGAATTTCCTCATGATGCTCAACCCAAGCCAAATCCTACCAAAAGCCTCAAGTGAGGAATATGAGTGACATGAGGACTCTCACAGTTGAGGGTTCCGACCGTTTCGACAGCCACGCCAAGTCATTGGTCTTATCCACTCCAACGGTCATATTATTTAAGGGCATTAGTGTCAAATCATGTCGGGATGCTCCCAGGCTATAAATAGCCACCCCCCACAACCACTAGCTGGTTGGCTGCTCCGTTAGAAACTGACACTTGTCATAAGAGCAACCCAATTCCTCAAGAGTCTTCGAGAGTAATTCATCAGTGAGGAAATACACCATACACCGAAACCACAAACCAAACCTAGTGATTGAGCATCACTTAAGAAGTTGTTCCTGTGTGGGACTGAAGCCTTTTACCTTTGAGGAATGTGCATCCTCCAGACGGTTAGGCGTCATGGTCTAGAGCTTTCCAGCAGTCAATTGTGGATCATTGGGTGACCAAGTTTGTGAGGGTTTGGAAGTCTGCCCTGAAGACTTACCACGAGTGTTGGGCGAGGACTGTGTGTCCTTAGCTCAAGGAGAATACGGTAGGGACTGTGTGTCCCGGGACTGTGTGTCTTTTGGTTTCAATACCAAGCCACTCCAAACCAGATGTACGACTGTCACGGCAGTTGGAACTGGGTCATCAACGACTGTCTTCACTAAGAAACGGGTTCTAATTCCTCAACTCCTTACTTTCCTCGTATTATGTGTTGATGACTTTCACTGCGACTGTTTGAAGAATTTGCTGAAGACTTTCTCTGAATTTCCTCAACCCAAATTCTTCACGTCAGTTAATCCTCATCTGTATTCTGCGTGCCTTCTCACTATGCAATCTGTTTTCACATTCTTCACTCTGAAAAACTATTGTTGTGAAACTTTGCACTTCTGATCCTTTACTGTTTCCTCTGTAAGTTAGTCATCAGTGAGGAATTTCCTCAAAAGGAATTTCCTCAGTGATGAAATTCTAAAAATCTCCTATTCACCCCCCCCCTCTAGTCGATATAACGCACTTTCAATTGGTATCAGAGCAAGGTACTCCCTTGTTCTGTGTGATTTTGGTTTAACCACCTGGAGTTTTAGTTATGTCGACTGCAGGCATGTTTAAGGTGACTGCAGCATGTCCTACCTACGAAGGAAAGAACTTTCCCTTCTGGAAGAACAAAATGCAAATGCATCTACAAGCTATTGCTAATGATCTCTGGTATATTGTGGAACATGGCGTCCCCATCATCTCTGCCAATGTCTCTGCTGCTGATGTGAAGAAATTCAAGCAACTCGATTCTCAAGCTAAGAACATCATCTGTGGCCATCTGAGCCCAGGCCAGTTTGGAAGAGTAAGTGCTTTGGGCTCTGCAACACTGATCTGGGAGAGATTGTGCAAGGTAAATGAAGGAGTATCAACCCAGCGTGACTCTCGTGTTGATGTTCTTCGCAATCTCTTCAATCGCTTCAAGAGACATGACAATGAAAGCTGCCAAGACACCTTTGATTGCCTCACTGACATATCAAATGAACTACAAGCACTGGGAGGTCGAGACATCACTGATCATGAAGTTGTGAAGAAAATGCTGAGATCTTTGGATTCTTCATTTGATACTTTAGTTCTGATGATTCAAGAAAGACCAGACTACAAGATGCTTGATCCAGCTGATATACTTGAAATGCTAAATACTCATGAATTCCAGCTAGAAGAAAAGAAAGATCTATATGGACCAAGCTATTCCGGACCACGTGCACTGAAGGCTAGAGCAATTTCCTCATCTGAAGAAGAAGACACAGATGACAGCTTTGGTGACCCTGAAGAATTTGGACAGGAGCTTGCAATGCTCGTGAGGAAATTCCAGAGATTTACATGACATGGTCAGTTCGGTAAATCTTCAAGAAGAGACATGAAGAAATCAGAATCAGAATCTGAGGACTACAAGAAATGAACATGCCACAAGTGCAAGAAATCAGGTCATTACATTGCTGATTGTCCCCGTTGGGGAAAGGAATCAAAGAAGAAGAAATACAAGGATGACAGTTCTGATGACTCGAAGAAGAAGAAGAAATCTTCAAAATCCTCATCTTCAAAGCCCTCATCGCACAAGAAGACTAGTTTCAGAAAGGCTCGGGCACTTATTGGCAAGGAAATGGACTCAGAAGCAGAATCAGAGGAAGGTGATGAAGAAGAGGGTTCTGATGAAGACTCAGAATCCGGACAGCCTAGTCTTGCACTGGCAACCACCTTCGTCAACAAGTCAATCTTCAATCTTGAAGAAAATGATATCACCGTCCACACTGATGACTATGCTGATGACTTCGCTCCAACCTATTGCTTCATGGCAAAAGGTTCGAAGGTACCAAATAATGCCTCCTCCTCTGATTCAAGTGACTGTGAACCTGATGATGATAAGAAACCCAGTTACAGTAAACTTGCTATCATTGCTACTAAACAACAAACTGCCCTGGAAAAGCTTCACAAACTACTAGATAAAAGTGATGATCTGTTGAATGATGAAATGAACCTTACCCAAATCCTCACTGAAGATGTGAAAAGTCTTCAGTCTAGATATGATAATCTTCAGGATCGTTATGATACACTCCTCACTGATCATGAGAAGCTTTCCTATGAATTTCTTCAAAGAAAGCTTGATCTTGAGAAGCTGAGGATGTCTCATGATGATCTTCGTATGGAAAATGATTCATTACTAGCTCAACAGATCAGCGCTAGTCAAGTTGAATTTATTCCTCCATGTCTTAAATGCATTGAACGCGAAACTGCTAATTCCTCACCAGAATCATCAAATGCTACCATTGCTACAAATTCTTCAACTGCACCTGTTGTGTCTATTTCCTCACTTGAGGAAAACACAAATGTTACTGATGAAAATGCAGGGTTGAAGGAATTGTACGTGACAGGCATATACAAAAGTCTTAAAGGACATCAAACCCTTTGTGATGTGCTCAAAAAGCAGATCTTGAACAGGAAACCGAGGAAAGAAGGAATTTCCTTTGAGAGGAAATTAAATGTTGATGGATCTTATTGGAAACCTGAGCAGTATCCCAAAACCTCATGGGTTGCTGCTACCGGGCCTCCTTATGATCCATCTAATCTAACTGGCTTTTCATGTGAATTATCCTATTCCTCAGATGAGTCATTTGACTCCAACTATAAACTGTTCAAAAATCAATCTGGTGAAGTATTTGCTCGATATGTTGGAACTAACTGCAGGAATGGCCCTCCCTTGAGGAAAATCTGGGTTCCCAAAAGCTGTCTTGAAAATCTTCAGGTGAATGTCCTCATGACACCACCACTGAAGAATCGGAACCCCAGACCAAATTCCTCAGGAGGACCAAAGTCTTCAAGAGGATCAAAATCCTCAGCTGGTCAAAACTATGCTCGTACCTATGCTAATGCATCTAACATGCAGGGAAACTACAAGGAATATGAATATGAGTGTTACTCCTCAAATCATTATGTTCATAAATCCTCAAACCAGTTCTCTGCATATTCATATGAGTACTTTAATCCCCCTACTGTTAAGAGAAGTGCATTGGCCTCAATGCCATCGTTCTCATATGGTGCTCGCAGGATGATGAATGCTTTGCCACCCCTTTAGATGTGGGTGGTGAAGAAATCGAACTAATCACTTCTGCGGGTCTGGTCTCCACATGAAAATCATCATCTGAAGAATTTGCTGGAGACCTGAAGAAATGCTTGATAGGACGCAAGCTAATGATTGATGAAATAGAAATATTTCACACATTACATTTCTGCTATGATGAAATTAATGATCTGATGAAATTAGTATCATATTCTTCAAATCTGAAGCATATGAGATGGTAAGCCGTACTAATTCATCTGCAGGATGACAAACCCAAGAATACTGAGTGGGTTCTTGATAGTGGTTGTACGCATCACATGACCGGTGATAAAAGCTTACTGATGAATATGCCACTAACTCCATCACCTCTGAAGCAAATCACATATGCTGACAAAGGTAAAAGCAAGGTATTGGGACTTGGCAAAGTGGCTATTTCCAAGGATAGGCATATGGATAAAGTGATGCTTGTTGAATCCCTTGGTTTTAACCTCATGTCAGTCTCGATGCTTTGTGATCCTGATATGATTGTTATCTTTGGTAGATATAGATGTGTAGTCATCATGGAATCTGACAGATCCAAAGTCTTCGAAGGTGTAAGAAGAGGGGATTTGTACATTGTTGATTTCTCTACAGGTCCTCAACCAGCCACTTGCTTACTAGCAAAAACCTCAGAAGGATGGCTGTGGCACCGAAGACTAGGTCATGCAGGCATGAGGAATCTGCACACGCTCGCGAAGAAGAAGCATGTCATCGGCATCGAATCAGTCAAATTCCTCAAGGATCATCTCTGCGGTGCTTGTGAATCTGGGAAAATGACCACATCCAAGCATCCCTCGAAGACTATCATGACCACTACACGTCCATTCGAATTGCTAAATATGGATTTATTTGGACCTACTCGCTATGCCACACTAACCAATGCAGCATCTTTATATGGCTTCGTCATAGTTGATGATTATTCCAGATATACTTGGGTGCATATCATAGTGTATAAAACTGAAGTGCAGGAAATCTTCAAACGATTTTCTTCAAGGGCCTCGACAAACTTTGGCATCAAGATCAAACATATCAGGAGTGATAATGGAACCGAGTTCAAAAACACTGGTCTTGATGATTATCTTGATGAACTTGGTATTACTCACCAATTGTCTGCTCCTTATACTCCTCAGCAGAATGGTGTCGTCGAAAGGAAGAACGGGACTCTAGTTGAAATGGCAAGAACTATGCTTGAAGAATATCAGACTCCTCGTCGCTTTTGGCCTGAAGCAATCAACACTGCATGCCATATCATCAAGAGGGTATATCTTCACAAATTCCTCAAGAAAACCTCATATGAACTCCTCACTGACCAGAAACCCAATGTAAGTTATTTCAAAGTCTTCGGTGCAAAATGTTGGATTAGAGATCCTCACCATAGCTCAAAATTTGCACCTAAGGCACGTGAAGGTTTTATGCTCGGTTATGGAAAGGACTCGGACACTTACAGAGTCTTCAACAACTATCACAACAAAGTTGTTGAGACTGTAGATGTGCGGTTCGATGAAACTAATGGCTCGCAAAGAGAGCAATTTCCTTCTGATCCAGATAAACTGTCGCCTGAGGAAGCAATAAAGCTCAAACCTACTAAAGACATTGTCCCCACTGAGGAAATTGGTGAAGAAACGATTCCCATCACTGATGAAAATCAAGAAGATGCTCCTGAGGAAATTGCACCAGAACCACTTCCTCAGCCTAGACAAAATCCTCAACCAGCTCATCCAAGGATTGCAAACGAAGTAGAACTTGACAAAATCCTCAACGACATCAACGCGCCAGGTCCTCTCACTCGCTCAAAAGCTTCACACTTAGTTAACTTTTGTGGGCATTTTTCCTTTGTATCCATCACAGAACCCACAAAAGTTGTTGAGGCTTTTCTGGAACCGGAGTGGATCCAAGCTATGCAAGACGAACTTCTTCAGTTCAAGCTGAATGACGTATGGGAGCTCGTCAAACGACCAGATCCTCGCAAGCACAACATCATCGGCACCAAGTGGATTTTCCGAAACAAGCAAGATGAGGACAGTCAAGTGGTGAGGAACAAGGCACGACTTGTAGCCCAAGGCTACACCCAGGTTGAAGGAATAGATTTCGATGAAACTTTTGCACCTGTTGCTAGACTTGAAGCTATTCGAATACTACTTGCTTATGCTAATCATCATAACATCATCTTATATCAAATGGATGTGAAAAGTGCATTCCTCAATGGTAAGCTTGAGGAAGAAGTATATGTTGCTCAGCCCCCAGGTTTTGAGGATCCAAAGAATCCAGACAAAGTCTTCAGACTCAAAAAGGCTCTTTATGGTCTCAAGCAAGCCCCTCGGGCATGGTATGATACATTGAAGGAATTCCTCATGAAGAAAGGCTTCAAACCGGGTTCACTCGATCCAACTCTTTTCACTAAATCCTATGATAATGAGCTATTTGTGTGCCAAATTTGTGTCGATGATATCATATTTGGCTGTACTGACAAATGATACAGTGATGAATTTGCCTACATGATGATTGAAGAATATCAGATGTCCATGATGGGGGAGCTGAATTTCTTCTTAGGTATTCAAATTCGTCAACAAAGCAATGGAATCTTCATATCACAGGAGAAATACCTCAAGGATGTTCTGAGGAAATTCGACATGCATGAATGCAAAGGTGCCAAGACTCCAATGCCTACCAACCGCCACCTCGGCGCTGATGAAAATGGTAAAGATTTCAATCAGCAGGTATATCGTTCTATGATTGGCTCTTTATTGTATCTATGTGCATCTAGGCCAGATATAATGCTTAGTGTTTGCATGTGTGCACGTTTTCAAGCAAAACCGAAGGAATCACACCATAAGGCTGTGAAACATATTCTTCGATACTTAGCTCACACACCAACACTAGGATTATGGTATCCCAAGGGCTCAAATCTTCATCTGGTTGGGTATTCTGATTCTGACTATGCTGGTGACCGTGTGGATCGCAAGTCAACTTCTGGCACATGCCATTTCCTCGGAAGATCACTAGTTTGCTGGTCCACAAAGAAGCAGAATTGCGTATCACTCTCCACTACCGAAGGTTAGTACATTGCTGCTGGTTCTTGCTGTGCTCAATTACTATGGATGAAGCAAACCCTCAAGGACTACGGCATCAACATGAAGAATGTGCCTCTCTACTGTGACACTGAGAGTGCTATCAAGATTGCATACAACCCAGTACAGCACTTGAAGACCAAGCACATCCATATTCGTCATCATTTTCTTCGGGACCATGTCCTCAAGGGCAATACCCTCATCGACCATGTGAAGACTGATGATTAACTCGCAGATATCTTCACTAAGCCCTTGGATGAGAAAAGGTTTTGCAAGTTGCGGTGTGAGCTAAATATCTTAGAATCTTCAAATGTTTTGTAAAAACATGCACACATCCTAACACTTATGCAAAATTGATGACTTAGATGTGCAACACATGATGAATCGATTTTCTTCAACTGATGAAGAATGTCACTCTGAGTGTGAAGAAATTAACGAAGAAATTGATTCTCAGAGCCCTACGACAATTGTACGCGGCGTCTGTAATCAACATTCTTATATGGTGGGTCACGCCACCGCCCAATGTGAAATTCCTCAAGTTGATTTTCTTCAAATGTTCTATTTCCTCAAAATGTGTTTTTCTTAAAAACAGTTGTTCTTCATTGTGACGATTTATCACAAAATCTTCAAAAACACTTGATGACTTTCATTTGACTAGATAGACTGTGATTTCAAGTCCTCAATAGCATTCACTTATTGATAATTCTTCAAGTTGATATTTCTGCTAAGTGAATGTGATCGGACCCTACTTTCCCTCTATGCTATACTCATCCAGTCTATTCAATTCCTCATATGCGTTCTACTTGAAACTTTGTTCAAAATCCTCACTGCGTCCTTGTCAGCTGATGATTTTGTAACGAAAATCCTCAAATCTTCAAAAAATGTTTCTTTAATACACAGTAACTGAACCCCACTTCCCACGATCGGATAAGCACGATCTCTACTATCTCCACCGCAGTGTTCGGGAGCTACACATGTCCTGCGGAGACGTAGAGGCAGGGGTTGTTTGGTCCAAAATTTTCGTGCCAACAGTAACTGTTTGGCTATAAATATGTCCTTATCCCCCTCGGCATACTCTTCTTTGCTCCATCGCTCTACTGCCACAGCAAACACCACCGAACCCTAGCGCCATCGCTGGAAGTCTCGTCGCCGGTGAGGAAGAGCTTCACTGCCTCGACTTCTCCGTCGCTGGAACCACGCCGGAGTCGGACCATCTTCGTCTGCCGCCGCCGTAGACGTCCTCTGTCGCCGAGTTAGGGTGCATTGGACACGCAACCGAAGAGCTTCTCCACACACCTTTATGTGTTCTTCGTGCGCACCTTCCAGGGTAAATAAATCCCATTTTTACCGCAAGTTAGATCTAAAATTTTACATCTTCCATGTGAAATCTGTTTTTCCTCAAGAATCGATAAGCACTTGATTCCTCAAACACTGCCTATCACCACATCATCGATGAACCATGCTAAGTATCTAAGCTTTTCATGAGATTCCTCAATTGTGTGAATTTTCGGATCTGTACAACTCTGGAACCCAAGAACAGTATGCTTAGGCAGATTCCTCAACCACTGGTTATATTCCTCAAACTGTCAAACTTTTTCATTATCTTCAAATCTGAGAACGCATATGACCTCTCCAAATTCCTCGCAACTATACTCTGTTCACAGGTACACACATGTCAGCTAATGAATCTCTCGGTTCTCATCACATTAACTCATTTGCAGCGTTTCTGGAAGAAAATCTTCAAGTCTCATCAGAATCCTCAAGAGTTCAATCTCATCAGCAAAATCCTTAGCTGAAGAAAATGGAGGATGACAGAAAACAGAAGGGAGGAAAGAAACTTGAGCAAAACACAGCTGCGGATATCCCTGAGGATATTTACTTAGACTATTGCACGCCTGATGAAAATGAGACAATGGCCAAGAGAAAGATACGGCTGCAGAAGATAGAACATCGATGGGCCAAGGAATGGAAGGAATACAGGTTTGTGACTCCCAAGTATACGAAGAAATTCGCTCTGAAGCCCCCTGGCAGACGGGCCCCACTTGAGGATCATCAAGTAGCACATCCCTCAAGCCTCATGACCATTGATGACTATCCAGATGAGAAGGAAAAGCATCTAGCTAAGCTCAAGAAGCCGGCAGAAGCTGCAGTGAGGAAATTCAATGAATCCTCAGCTGCTGCTACCTCCTCTGCCGCTGAGACTTCTGGTTCAGAAATTCCTCAAATGCCGTCTGTACCGTCAAAGCCAAGGGCTCCAAAGCCTCAAGATAAGTCTTCTCAGGCTTCTGCCACAAAACCTTCAGCACCAAAATCCTCAGTGCCAATCTCCTCAGCTCCAAATTCCCTGGCTCCACCTCCAAAGCCTCAAGAAAAACCAGTACAGAAGCAAGTCATGAAGCCTATGACCGCCAGCTCTAGCTCCTCACTCCCAGCTGCAACCAGCTCGGAGACAAAGTCTTCACCACCTCATGCGACGACTCAGGTATCTACTGAACGTGCACCTCTGCCAAGCCCCAGCAAAATCATCACCGTCCCGTCTGCATCAGAGGGCAGTGATGAATTTGATCATCAAACCCTGCAAGCCATCATCAGAAACAAGCAAGAAAGAGTAGCTCAAGCATCAGGCAGTGCCATTCCTCTGGCAATGGACCCCAAGGTCCTCCTTGACTACATCAACATCTGGTATGAGGACCCAAACACTCCACTTGATGATTTGAAGCTTCCCCCTGGCATCAGCCACATGGTGACCACTTTCATCAATGAAGCCAAGTGGAAAGAACAGCAGGCCAGGCAGGCCAAAGTTGCAAAGATTAAAAAGGAGAAATTCCTCAAGCAGAATCTCCTCAAATTGACTCCTGATGCACTGGTGTCAACACAGGCAGAGCTGAAGAAATTGACTGACAAGTACTCCAAGCTGTCAGATCGTAAAAGTCTCAAGAGCAATTTCATCAAGCTGGCCACTAGTGCTGTTGATGACTACAATAAGAAGGCCACACCCCCAGCACCAACTTCTCAGCCCTTGATTGAGGAGCCAGCAGATGAATCTCCTCATGATGAGGAAACTCCTAAAGCTGAGGAAGTAGACCAAGAAAGCCGTGCAGATGCACCGGCTATTGAAGAAATCATCATGGAAGCTCCAGCTGATGAATTTGCTGCAGCTGATGAGACTGCCCCTGACCCAGCTGCTTCGTCAAAGCAAGCTGATGACTCTGTTCCAGCTGGTTCCTCAATACCAGCTGAAGAATCTGTCAAGAGAACCCCCTCACCAAAAGTTTCAACGATGAAGAAGATGACTCCGTCTGCATCAGACGTGAAGAAAACCAGGGCTGCTGAGAAGGAAGCCAAAAAGAAAAAGGCCTCCTCAGCAGAAGAAGAAACAGAGGCCAAGTGCCTCAAAGCACTTGAAGAAACTGCTCCTCTGGACCCTGTGCCCCTGAATGTCACTCCTTCCTATGAAATGATAATCATTGATGATCCAGCAAAAAAGGCAGATGAGGAAATGAAGGATGACGCCTCTGAGGAACACACTAACGAGGAAATTCACATAGACGACATTACTCAGCCTTTCATTCCTCAGAAAGACACTGCTCAAGAATCAGCTGCACCAGCTGATGAAACTGCATGTGCCACCAAGCCAGCTGAGGAAGAACAAACTGAAAATCCTCAAGCTGATGAAATTCAACGCTCTGAGCAAAATCCTCAAGATGAGGAACAGGCTGACCCAACTCCTCCAACTGAGCAAGAAGAAGCAATTCCTCAGCCTGATGCACAGACAGAGCAAGCCCCTCAGCCCGACGCCCAGCAAGCACCATCTCCTCAGCCTGAAGTACCAGCTGCTGAAATTCCTCACCCTGAGGAAAATGCTGAGGAAAATGCACTGAACCAAGACAATGCATTCATCGTGCTCAACCCAGAGACTGCCATTTTTGTCTCCCCTCTTGTTCCTCAGCAAAATCTAAAGCCAGTTCAGCATCATCCATTCTCCAAGCGTCCTAAGTTTCAAAAGGAAAATTTCTTTGAAGAACGCATGTACTTCATTGGAGAGAACCCCTATGACAAACCTCAAATGAGGCATCTGAAGTTTTGGACTAGGACTCAGATGAATTACTATGGCTCTGTGCTATGTGGACGAAACAAGATATTCCAGCACAGGCATATTCCTCATGTTGAACTTGAAGCAATACCGTGCCTTGAGCCAGTCCTCAGTGTACTCCATGATGTTGGTTTACTCCCTATGTGCTCCGACATCTCTGACTGGAATAGCGAGCTAATTCTTTAGTTCTATGCCACTCTTCACATATCCGGCAACCCTGAAGACATTAACACTTGGGTGTTTGATTGGATGTCACAAAACACTCACTACAAGGCTCCTGCTACTGAACTCCTCCGAGAACTGCCTGTACCAATTCGCTCAGATGAGGCTGTGAAGCTTTATGGTGAGCGTGAGCTGCCCAATGGGATGATGGAAGTCCTCATGAAGCCTTTGGCTGAAGGAAAATCTCCTAGAACAACCTTCCTCATCCACGAGCTCAAGTACACACCCAGATCTGTTTACAGAATCCTCTGCAGTGTGCTCGCGCCGATCAAAGGCCATGATGATGAAGAAGATGTCGTAGGCCTCATGAAGAATATCCTCTTCAACATCATTCATGGTATTCCTATCAACATCCATGATTTCTTCTTGAGGACTTTGGCTGACAATGCAATGTGTCCTTTTGATCACAAGATATATGCCCCATGGATCATGAGATTCATCAGGACAAGGACAGGCATCAACTTACACGCTGTTTTCCAAAACCATGTTGGTTATATGCCTCCTATCCGGGTCAACAAGAATACTTTCGAGTCCATTGAAGGAAAAGGCAAATCCGTGATTGAAGAAGGTAGTAGGCCCCTTGATGGCCAGTTCAGAGAGCCAGAAGCTTATTCTTCATGGGATGATACTGAGACTCGTCCGGCAAGCCCCGTTCCTCCTCGCGTGATGAATACCAGAGAGCTCCTCCTCAGTCTTCACCAGAAGGTGGATCGCAACCACAAGTGGGTCAAACGCCAGTTTGGTGCCATTGTGAAAACCCTCATTGAAACACAGACTCTGTGAAGCTCAAACATCACTATCTGCATGAGGTTTTTGATCGCACCTGGGCTACGCTTGCACATCTGAAGACTCAGACTGAGCTTGAAGAAATGGACTTTGAACGAGACTTTGAATGGTCGTGGCCGCCCAAGAAGAAGTTCAGGCCTATTCCAGTTCCAGACCTTGAAGACGGCTCCTTTTCTTCATTCCGCACTGCTGAAACTGATGAAGAACAGCTCGACACTGCTACCGGTCCAAGGAAGAAGACTACTCCCAAGAAGCATCACGGCTTTTCCTCAACCGCCAAGAAGTGAAGTCTTCACGGGCGTTAGTCCTCAGTTTGTCCCTCTTTGTCACTTGATGACAAAGGGGGAGAAACTTGAGAGTTAGTCTTCAAGCGGGATATTTTTGGGTCTTATGAACTATATTTAAGTTACAAACTCTTGGCTCTTCTGAAGTTTTTATGTAATGAGTTGTAACTTAAGCCTGATGGTACTCTGACGCTTTTGAACGATTTTCTTCGCATGCTTATTCCTCAAGTTTTAATGCACACATGCTGGAATTCGTCAAATACCATTTGTCATCATGCATTTTCATTTTCTTCATATGATATGTTACATGTATGCATGATTTACAAGACTCAGGGGGAGATCTCCATGATATAAATCATCAATGTGCACTTGCTGTCAAAAGCAAAATCCTCAAGATATGCACATCTTCAGGGGGAGTTTCTCTGAATCTTGATTTCAAATTCCTTAAATGAGTATTTACTCTTCATATTTTTGATCCCTGTTGAAGACTTTACCTAATTGTCATCAACCACCAAAAAGGGGGAGATTGTAAGTGCATCTAGTGCCCCTTAGTGATTTTGGTGGTTTGAAGACTTATAGGTTAAGTATCTAATGTGTTTATGAGTGTACACAGGATCTATAAGTCATTGAGGAGTTTGAGATATTTGAAGAATATCGACCCCTAAAAATGTATATCTTTGGTTGAAGAAATTGGCCTGAAGCTGAAGAAATGAATCGCGAGGAATCTGTGATGAAATTGATATTCCTCATAAAGATACTGATACTGAGGAATCCGGTGTGTCCTGAAGAAATTCACACTGAAGAATTCGAAGCACGAAGATTTACACTTTCTGTTTTATTTTCTTCGCATTTGAGTAATAGGAACACCGTACTGTTAAAGGGGGTCGAAGTTACGCTATGGAATGAATTTCCTCATGATGCTCAACCCAAGCCAAATCCTACCAAAAGCCTCAAGTGAGGAATATGAGTGACATGAGGACTCTCACAGTTGAGGGTTCCGACCGTTTCGACAGCCACGCCAAGTCATTGGTCTTATCCACTCCAACGGTCATATTATTTAAGGGCATTAGTGTCAAATCATGTCGGGATGCTCCCAGGCTATAAATAGCCACCCCCCACAACCACTAGCTGGTTGGCTGCTCCATTAGAAACTGACACTTGTCATAAGAGCAACCCAATTCCTCAAGAGTCTTCGAGAGTAATTCATTAGTGAGGAAATACACCATACACCGAAACCACAAACCAAACCTAGTGATTGAGCATCACTGAAGAAGTTGTTCCTGTGTAGGACTGAAGCCTTTTACCTTTGAGGACTGTGCATCCTCCAGACGGTTAGGCGTCATGGTCTAGAGCTTTCCAGCAGTCAATTGTGGATCGCCGGGTGACCAAGTTTGTGAGTGTTTGGAAGTCTACCCTGAAGACTTACCACGAGTGTTGGGCGAGGAATGTGTGTCCTTAGCTCAAGGAGAATACGGTAGGGACTATGTGTCCCGGGACTGTGTGTCTTTTGGTTTCAATACCAAGCCGCTCCAAACCACATGTACGACTGTCACGGCAGTTGGAACTGGGTCATCAACGACTGTCTTCACTGAGAAACGGGTTCTAATTCCTCAACTCCTTACTTTCCTCGTATTATGTGTTGATGACTTTCACTGCGACAGTTTGAAGAATTTGCTGAAGACTTTCTCTAAATTTCCTCAATCCCAAATTCTTCACGTCAGTTAATCCTCATCTGTATTCTGCGTGCGTGCTCACTGTGCAATCTGTTTTCACATTCTTCGCTCTGAAAAACTGTTGTTGTGAAACTTTGCACTTCTGATCCTTAACTGTTTCCGCTGTAAGTTAGTCATCAGTGAGGAATTACCTCAAAAGGAATTTCCTCAGTGATGAAATTCTAAAAATCTCCTATTCACCCCCCCCCCTCTAGTCGATATAACGCACTTTCAGATACAAAAGGTTTGAGAATGGTAAATCACTAATGTGTAAAGCAACTATGATATCAATTTTAAAAAGTTCTAGATAGAGATCGTAACTCTGTGGACTCGAAAAATTGGAAGAAAACACTCTGTAATGATAGATTAGCATGAACTCACTCACGGTTAGTTAGGACAATATCTATTGAACTAAAGCTCCCCTCAAATGTCCAATATATGTATTCCTTTGTACAAAAAGAGCTTTGAAGAAGCAATCTATCATCATATAAACCAGATCAATCAACATTTAACATACTCTCTTCCTGTTATTGACTTAAACCTATCTCAGAAGTTAAAATTTGACCAATTATTTTGTGCTAATGCATTTATTAAATGTTAATGGAATCCATGGTAAAAAAATGTAGGAAACCTGTAACCACGCCAATCACAAGCACCTATTTAATTCCATATAATCTCTACTGGACTTGTACTCTCCTTGATCATGATTTCTGCTAGAATAAACAATGTAAATAAACGACCAAATCAGCAAAAAGCAATTACTCTAATCCATGTCGTCAATGAATTTTCGAACATCTTTTATTCAAAAAAGCAACATGCAGCAGAAAAATAGGCCATAATCATGGCTACAGAAATTGGGAACCTGAAACAAAATAAAAAGAGAACAGTTAAGCAAAAATAATGATACAATGACTATCCGTGCAGTGCCATGAGAACAACTGCATCAAAAGCCAAGACAATTTTAGGAAGAGAAAGGCAAAGCAGTTGCTCAAACGGTAGCAAGTAGCCAAGAAGTAAAGTCTGAAATTTGCATAAAACGGTGCCCTCCATTGCCCAGCCAGTACCGTAAAAAATTCTGGGCACCGGAAGATCTACTTGCTCCAATGCCAAATTTTCAAAGCAGCGGAGAATTAGCTCGGTGGCCCACGTAAGGAAGCAAATTACACTGAAGGTACTCTCGCAAGGAAGCAGTTGATGGCTCACTTGAGTTCTTCTATTCGCAAATTGTTGACATGAATCATTACTGTCAATTTTTGTTGCAAGATGACGATTCCATTTGTCTTCAAACTCCATGTCGGGCTTGGCGGTGGAAGCCCAATGCCGAGAGGGTACACTACTGCAATTTTCTGGCTCACCTGTGTCATCTCCTGCGACCTTAGTTAGTCAAGGTTCACTGAGCTGGTCATCACTTGGGGACTGATACGTCCATTTTGCATCATGTTTTCATGTTGTTATTTATCGCTTCTTTGGCTGTTATTTCACTTCACGGTACTATTCTTATGCCTTTTCTCTCTTATTTTGCAAGGTTTACATGAAGAGGGAGAATACCAGCAACTGCAATTATGGCCTGAAAGTGGAGCAAAGTTGAGATACCTATTCTGTGCAACTCCAAACGCCGTGAAAATCAACGGAGATTTTTTTCCCAATATATAAAAAATACTAGGCCGAAGAAGTGCCGGAGGGGCACCAGGGGGTGCCCACAAGCCTGCACGGCGCGACCACCCCCCCCCCCCAGGTCGCGCCATGGGGGCTTGTGGGCAGCCCACTGGCCCACTGGCCCCCCTCTTTTGCTATATGGAGGGTTTCGTCGAGGAAAAAATCAGAAGGGAGCTTTTTCGTGGTTTCACCGCCGCCACGAGGCGGAACTTGACAACAACCAATCTAGAGCTTCGGCAGGACGATCCTGTCGGGGAAACTTCCCTCCCGGAGGGGGAAATCGTCGCCATCGTCATCACCAACACTCCTCTCATCGGCGGGGACTCGTCACCATCAACATCTTCGTCGGCACCATCTCATCTCCAAACCCTAGTTCATCTCTTGTAACCAATCTCCGTCTCGCGACTCCGATTGGTACTTGTAAGGTTGCTAGTAGTGTTGATTACTCCTTGTAGTTGATGCTAGTTGGATTACTTTGTGGAAGAGTTTATGTCCAGATTCTTGATGCTACTCATTACACCTCTGATCATGATTATGATTATGCTTTGTGAGTAATTACTTTTGTTCCTGAGGACATGGGATAAGTCATGCTAATAATAGTCATGTGAATTTGGTATTCGTTTGGTATTTTGATATGTTGTATGTTCTTTTTCCTCTAGTGGTGTTATGTGAACGTCCACTACATAACACTTCACCATTATTTGGGCCTAGAGGAAGGCATTGGGAAGTAGTAAGTAGATGATGGGTTTCTAGAGTGACAGAAGCTTAAACCCTAGTTTATGCGTTGCTTCGTAAGGGGCTTATTTGGATCCACTAGTTTAATGCTATGGTTAGAATTTGTATTAATTCTTCTTTCGTAGTTGTGGATGCTTGCGAGAGGGGTTAATCATAAGTGGGATGCATGTCCAAGTAAGGGCAGTACCCAAGCGCCGGTCCACCGACATATCAAACTATCAAAGTAACGAAAGCGAATCATATGAACATGATAAAACTAGCATGACAGAAATTCCCGTGTGTCCTCGGCAGCGTTTTTCCTCCTATAAGACTTTGTCCAGGCTTGTCCCTTGCTACAAAAGGGATTGGAGCACTTTGCTGCACCATTTCTACTTTTGTTACTTGTTGCTTTCTACGAATCATCTCACCACACAATCACTTGTTACTGATAATTCCAGTGCTTGCAGATATTTCCTTGTTGAAATCCACTTGTCAGATGCTTCTGCTCCTCGTCGGGTTTGATACTCTTACTTATCGAAAGGACTACGATTGATCCCCTATACTTGTGGGTCATCAAGACTCTTTTCTGGCGCCATTGCTGGGGAATGAAGCGCCTCTGGTAAGTGGAACTTGGTAAGGAAACATTCATATAGTGTGCTGAAATTTATTGTCACTTGTCACTATGGATACTAATCCTTTGAGGGGCTTGTTCGGGGTATCTTCACCTCGAACGGAAGCACAAAGAGTTGCTCCTCAACCTGCTGCACCTACTGAAAATATTTGCTTTGAATTTCCTTCGGGTATGCTTGTGAAACTGTTGGCTAATCCTTTTACAGGAGATGGAACATCACATCGAGACTTGCATCTAATCTATGTAGATGAAGTTTGTGGTTTATTTAAGCTTGCAGGTGTGCCCGAGGATGAGGTCAAGAAGAAGGTTTTTCCTTTATCTTTGAAGGATAAGGCGTTGACATGGTATAGGCTATGTGATGATACTGGATCATGGGACTACAATCGGTTGAAATTGGAATTTCATCAAAAGTTTTATCCTATGCATTTAGTACATCGTGATCTTTCATCAAAAGTTTTATCCTATGCATTTAGTACATCGTGATCGAAATTATATTTACAATTTTTGGCCTCGTGACAGAGAAAGCATCGCTCAATCTTGGGGGAGGCTTAAATCAATGCTATATTCATGCCCAATCATGAGCTCTCGAGAGAAATTATCATTCAGAACTTCTATGCTTGGCTTTCTCATGATGATCGCACCATGCTTGACACCTCTTGTACCGGTTCTTTTATGAAGAGAGATATTGACTTCAAATGGAATTTATTGGAGAGAATTAAACGCAACTCTAAAGATTGGGAGCTTGAAGAAGGTAAGGAGTCAGGTATGAATTTCACTTTTGATTGCGTTAAATCCTTTGTTGAGACAAATACTTTTTGTGACTTTAGCGCTAAGTATGGACTTGACTCTGAGATAGTAGCTTTATTGTGTGAATCTTTTGCTGCTCATATTGATCTCCCCAAAGAGAAGTGGTTTAAATATCATCATCCGTTAGAAGTCAATGTAGTTAAACCCACTCCAGTTGAAGAGAAAGTAATTGCCTATAATGATCCTGTGGTACCCAGTGCTTACATTGAGAAACCACCTTTCCCTGCTAGGATAAAGGATCATTCTAAAGCTTCAACTGTGATATGTAGAGGCTATATTAGAACACCTACACCCCCTGAGCAAATTAGAGTTGAACCTAGCATTGTTATCATCAAAGACCTTCTGTCTGAAGAAGTTGAGGGACATAATATTCACTTCTGTGAAGATGCTGCTAGAATTGCTAAACCTCACGCTAGAGACAAACATAGGCATGTTGTTGGCATGCCTATGGTTTCTGTTAAGATAGGAGATCATTGTTATCATGGTTTATGTGACGTGGGTGCTAGTGTTACTGCAATACCTCAATCCTTATACGATGAAATCAAAGATGAGATTGCACCCGTTGAGATAGAGCATATTGATGTCACTATTTAGCTTGCCAATAGAGATACTATCTGCCCTGTGGGAATTGTCAGGGATGTTGAAGTCTTGTGTGGTAAAATGAAGTATCCTGCTGATTTCCTAATTCTTGCTACCGCTCAAGATAGCTTTTGTCCCATCATATTTGGCAGACCTTTTCTCAATACCATCAATGCTCATATTGATTGTGAGAAGCAAACTGTCACTGTTGGCTTTGAAGGAGTGTCACATGAGTTCAATTTCTCTAAGTTTGGTAGACAACCTCATGAAAAGGAGTTGCCTAGTAGGGATGAAACTATTGCCTTAGCCTCTATTGTCGTGCCTCCTACTGATCCCTTAGAGTAATACTTGCTTGAGCATGAAAATGATATGCATATGGATGAAAGGGATGAAATAGATAGAGTTGTCTTAGAACAATATCATATCCTTAAGAATAACTTGCATGTTGAACTGCTTGGGGATCCACCCGCACCAAAGGGTGATCCTGTGTTCAAGCTTAAACAGTTGCCTGATACTCTTAAGTATGCCTATCTTGATGAAAAGGAGATATATCATGTTATTATTAGTGCTAGCCTCTCAGAGCATGAAGAAAATAAGTTACTAAAAACTCTGAGGAAGCACCGTGCTTCTATTGGATATACCCTTGATGATCTTAAGGGAATCAGTCCTACTCTATGTCAGCACAAGATTAAAACTGATCCTGATTTCAAACCAGTTGCTGATCATCAAAGGAGATTGAATCCTAAGATGAAAGAAGTAGTGAGAAAAGAAATACTAAAGCTCCTGGAAGCATGTATCATTTATCCTGTTGCTCATAGCGATTGGGTGAGTCCGGTACATTGTGTCCCTAAGAAGGGAGGCATTACCGTTCTCCCTAATGATAAGGATGAATTGATCCCACGGAGGATTATTACTGGCTATAGGATTGTGATCGATTTTAGGAAATTGAATAAAGCCACTAGGAAAGATCATTACCCTTTGCCTTTTATCGAAAAAATGCTAGAAAGGCTGTCTAAACACACACATTTCTGCTTTCTAGACGGTTATTCTGGTTTCTCCCAAATACCAATTGCACAATCTCATCAGGAGAAAACCACCTTCACCTGCCCTTTCGGTACCTTTGCTTATAGACGTATGCCTTTTGGCTTATGTAATGCACCTGCCACCTTTCAAAGATGTATGATGGCTATATTCTCTGACTTTCATGAAAAGATTGTCGAGCTTTTCACGGATGACTTCTCCGTTTACGGGTCTTCCTTTGATGATTGCCTCAGCAACCTTGATCGGGTCCTACAGAGATGTAAAGACACCAATCTTGTCCTGAATTGGGAGAAGTGCCACTTTATGGTTAATGAAGGCATCCTCTTAGGACATCAAATTTCTGAAAGAGGTATTGAAGTCGACAAGGCTAAGGTTGATGCAATCGAGAAAATGCCATCCCTCACAGATATCAAAATGATAAGAAGTTTCCTTGGTCATGTTGGTTTCTATAGAAGGTTCATTAAAGACTTCTCTAAGATTTCTAGGCCTCTTACCAATCTTTTGCAAAAGGATATTCCTTTTGTCTTTGATGATGATTGTGAGGAAGCCTTCGAAATACTTAAGAGGGCTTTGATAACTGCACCTATTGTTCAACCACCTGATTGGAACTTACCCTTTGAGATCATGTGTGACGCTAGTGATTATGCTGTTGGTGTTGTTCTAGGGCAAAGAGTTGACAAGAAGCTGAATGTTATTCACTATGCTAGTAAAACTCTAGACGGTGCCCAGAGAAACTATGCCACTACGGAGAAGGAATTTTTAGCAGTCGTGTTTGCGTGTGAAAAGTTCAGGTTTTACATAGTTGATTCCAAAGTCACTATTCACACTGATCATGCTGCTATTAAGTACCTCATGGAGAAGAAGGAAGTTAAACCTAGACTTATCAGATGGGTTACCTTGCTACAGGAATTTGATTTGCACATTGTCGAGAGAAAGGGTGTTGATAACCCAGTAGCAGATAACTTGTCTAGGTTGGAGAACGTTCTTGATGACCCACAACCTATTGATGATAGCTTTCCCGATGAGCAATTGAATGTCATCAATGCTTCACGTAGTGCACCATGGTATGCTGATTATGCAAACTATATCGTTGCCAATTATATACCACCTAGTTTCACGTACCAGCAAAAGAAGAAATTCTTCTTTGACTTGAGACATTACTTTTGGGATGATCCTCGCCTTTATAAGGAAGTAGTAGATGGTGTTATTAGACGTTGTGTACCTGAACATGAACAAGGACAGATCCTACAGAAGTGTCACTCTGAGGCCTACGGAGGACACCATGCGGGAGATAGAAGTGCACACAAGGCATTGCAATCAGGTTTCTATTGGCCCAATCTCTTCAAGGATTCCCGTAAGTTTGTCTTGTCTTGTGACGAATGTCAAAGAATAGGTAATATTAGCAAACGTCAAGAAATGCCTATGAACTATTCACTTGTCATTGAACCATTTAATGTTTGGGGCTTTGATTATATGGGACCTTTTCCAAAATCCAATGGGTATACTCGTATCTTAGTTGATGTTGATTACGTCAATAAGTGGGTAGAAGCTATCCCCACTAGTAGTGCTAATCACAACACCTCTATCTAGATGCTGAAAGAAGTTATCTTCCCTAGATTTGGAGTCCCTTGATATCTAATGACCGACGGTGGTTCACACTTCATTCATGGTGCTTTCCTTAAAATGCTTGCTAAGTACGATGTCAACCACAGAATTGCATCTCCCTATCACCCTCAGTCCAGTGGTCAAGTAGAGCTAAGTAATAGAGAGATTAAACTGATTCTGCAAAAGACTGTCAAGAGGTCTAGAAAGAATTGGTCTAAGAAGCTCGATGATGCACTGTGGGCTTATAGAACTGCTTATAAGAATCCCATGGGCATGTCTCCGTACAAAATGGTGTATGGGAAAGCATGTCACTTACCTCTTGAGCTAGAGCATAAAGCTTATTGGACAATCAAAGATCTCAACTTTGATTTCAAACTTGCCGATGAGAAGAGGTTATTTGATATTAGCTCGCTTGATGAGTGGAGAACTCAGGCATATGAGAATGCCAAGCTGTTCAAAGAGAAGGTTAAGAGGTGGCATGATAAGAGGATACAAAAGCGTGAGTTCAATGTAGGTGGTTATGTCTTGCTATATAACTCTCGTTTAAGATTCTTTGCACGCAAGCTTCTCTCTAAATGGGAAGGTCCCAATATTGTTGAGGAAGTATATCGTTCCGGTGCTATCAAGATCAACAACACGGAAGGTAATTGTCCGAGAGTGGTAAATGGGCAGAGAATCAAGATTATATCTGAGGTACTACCATAAATGTTGAAAGCAATATTATCAATACCATAACTCCGGAAGAATACCTAACGGACATTTATGAGCCTGTTTCAGACTCCGAAAATGAAGAGGTATGTGATTCGGTAAGAAAACAGAGTCCAAAACTTTTCCAGTAGGAAATTTTCTCCGTTTTGGAATATTTGAAAAAATACAAAAATTGGAAGTAGTCCGGAATGTGCGCGAGGAGGCGACAAGCCTACACGACGCGGGCCCACCCCCTGGCCGCGCCATGAGGGCTTGTGGCCACCTCGTGCGCCTCCCGGACTCCGTTTTCATGCAGGGTACTCCTTCTGGTCTGGAAAAAATCATTATATATACTTCCTTTTGGTCTGACCCCTGCATCATGCAGATTTCCTCTGTTTTTCGTTTCGAGCCTGTTTCTGTTGCAGATCTAGATCGCTATGACTTCCTCAAAAGCTCCAAAGGACAAGATCTTCGAGAAGGTCATCAATACCTACCTCACGGAAGTGCTGCAACACCCTCAATCTATCGAGATGCGTGAGGGGATGTTGCACATCCGTGATGTTGAGGAGCCTAAGAAGACCGAAAGCATGGAGACGAGGCTCGAAGCAATGGAGCAACAAGTCTTCAAGTGCCAAGGGATGGTGGAGCGTGGACTCAACGCCAACCACATGATGATCACGGAGTTCACCAACAAGCACAGGATTGATTTCAATGACATTGGGAAGCACCTCTCCAGGCTCTATGACAGGGTTGATCAACTCCAGGGCCAGATCAATGACCTGCAGAACCAAAACTGTGAGTATGAGCATAGATTTAAATCAATAAGGTTGGCTGCAGATCTGAGGATTCCGGAGACTCGCTCATCTTTCCATGATGGAGCACCTATGCCTTGGAAGACGGAGGATCAAGCTCATGTTGCAACAACTCCACCATCACCACCAAAGGAAGACAACTTAGCATTGGTATGGGCAATCCCCTTGGCTTGTGCCAAGCTTGGGGGAGTTGCCCCGGTATCGTATCACCATCACATCTTTTGCCTTTACCTTTGTTTTAGTTTTCCTTTTCAGTTTTCTTTTTCTCTTTTAGTTTAAAAGTCTTAGTGTTTTAGTCTTGAGTTTTGCTTTGTGTCACCCCCGATGTATTCTTTCTCATGAGCCATATAATAAAGAGTGTCTTAGTTGAAGGGCTTTGCCTCTTGCCATGATCAAAAGAGTGAGAATAGAACAAATGCATGAAAGATCATGTAATGATCTTATGGGAAGTGATGGCTTCACATATAAAAAGAATGAGGATTGAAACTTGTTGAGGGTGGGAAAACGTAGACCTTGGTCATTGTTGCAATTAATAGGAAGTGATAACGAAGGAGAGGTTCACATATAAATATATCATCTCTGACACCATCTATGATTGTGAACACTCATCAAACTATTGCATGCCTAGAAGTAGATGTTGGACAAGGAAGACAACATAATGAATTGTGTTTGCTTGGCTCTGAACAATGTTATATGATTAGAGATCCCTTAGCATGTGATGATTGCTTCCACCTCATATTAGCCAAAAACCCCGCACCAAGTAGAGATACTACTTGTGCATCCATGAACCTTCAAACCAGTTTTGCCATGAGTGTCCACCATACCTACCTATGGATTGAATAAGATCCCTCAAGTAGGTTGTCATCGGTGCAAGCAATAAAAATTGCTCTCTAATATGTATGATCTATTAGTGTGTGGAAAATAAGCTTTATACGAACATGTGATGAGGAAGACATAAAAGCGACAGACTGCATAATAAAGTTCTTTATCACAGGAGGCAATATAAAGTGGCGTTCCTCCGCACTAAGAGGACACGCATCCAAACCTCAAAAGTGCATGACAACCTCTGCTTCCCTCTGCGAAGGGCCTATCTTGTACCTTTACTTTTTGCCCTTGAAAGAGTCATGGTGATCTTCACCAATTCCCTATTTCACCTTTATCTTGGCTAACGTCATATGCTTGGGAAAGATCTATATTCATATGTCAACTTGGAGGTAGGCATTCATGAATTATTATTGTTGACATTACCCTTGAGGTAAGCAGTTGGGAGGCAAAACTATAAGCCCCTATCTTTCTCTGTGTCCAGCTGAAACTTTGATCTCATGAGTACCACGTGAGTTGTAGCAATTGTAGAGAACGAAGCAATGATTGAGTATGTGGATTTGCTTTACAAGCTCTTATTTGACTCTTTCTGGTGTTGTGATAAATTGCAATTGCTTCAATGACTAAAGGCTATCGGTTGTTGCTTCTCGGTAAGGTTCTTGATCCATGCTTTACTTTGTGAAGGAATTATCACTTTAGCATCAGAGATAATATGTTGGTATTGTTGTTCTGATCTTGATCATGATGCATGCATGTTCGTATCTTGTTTCGTTGACACCTCTCTCCCTAAACAAGTGGAAATATTTATTGAGCTCGGCTTTCGCTTGAGGACAAGCAAGGTCTAAGCTTGGGGGAGTTGATATGTCCATTTTGCATCATGTTTTCATGTTGTTATTTATCGCTTCTTTGGCTGTTATTTCACTTCACGGTACTATTATTATGCCTTTTCTCTCTTATTTTGTAAGGTTTACATGAAGAGGGAGCATACCGGCAACTGGAATTCTGGCCTGAAAGTGGAGCAAAGTTGGGATACCTATTATGCGCAACTCCAAACGCCGTGAAAATAAACGGAGATTTTTTCCCAATATATAAAAAATACTAGGCCGAAGAAGTGTCGGAGGGGCACCAGGGGGTGCCCACAAGCCTGCACGGCGCGGCCACCCCCCAGGTCGCGCCATGGGGGCTTGTGGGCAGCCCACTGGCCCACTGACCCCCCTCTTTTGCTATATGGAGGGTTTCATCCAGGAAAAAATCAGGAGGGAGCTTTTTCATGGTTTCGCCGCCGCCACGAGGCGGAACTTGAGCAGAACCAATCTAGAGCTCCGGCAGGACGATCCTGCCGGGGAAACTTCCCTCCCGGAGGAGGAAATCGTCGCCATCGTCATCACCAACACTCCTCTCATCGGAGGGGACTCGTCACCATCAACATCTTCATCAGCACCATCTCATCTCCAAACCCTAGTTCATCTCTTGTAACCAATCTCCGTCTCGCGACTCCGATTGGTACTTGTAAGGTTGCTAGTAGTGTTGATTACTCTTTGTAGTTGATGCTAGTTGGATTACTTGGTGGAAGAGTTTATGTTCAGATTCTTGATGCTACTCATTACACCTCTGATCATGATTATGATTATGCTTTGTGAGTAGTTACTTTTGTTCCTGAGGACATGGGATAAGTCATGCTAATAATAGTCATGTGAATTTGGTATTCATTCGGTATTTTGATATGTTGTATGTTTTTTTCCTCTAGTGGTGTTATGTGAATGTCGACTACATAACACTTCACCATTATTTGGGCCTAGAGGATGGCATTGGGAAGTAGTAAGTAGATGATGGGTTGCTAGAGTGACAGAAGCTTAAACCCTAGTTTATGTGTTGCTTCGTAAGGGGCTTGTTTGGATCCACTAGTTTAATGCTATGGTTAGACTTTGTCTTAATTCGTCTTCCGTAGTTGCGGATGCTTGCGAGAGGGGTTAATCATAAGTGGTATTCTTGTCCAAGTAAGGGCAGTACCCAAGCGCCGGTCCACCCACATATCGAACTATCAAAGTAACGAATGTGAATCATATGAACATGATGAAACTAGCATGACAGAAATTCCCGTGTGTCCTCGGGAGCGCTTTTTCCTCCTATAATACTTTGTCCAGGCTTGTCCCTTGCTACAAAAGGGATTGGGCCACTTTGTTGCACCGTTGCTACTTTTTTTACTTGTTGCTTGCTATGAATCATCTCACGACACAATCACTTGTTACCGATAATTTCAGTGCTTGCAGATATTTCCTTGCTGAAAACCACTTGTCGGATCCTTCTGCTCCTCGTTGGGTTCGACACTCTTACTTATAGAAAGGACTATGATTGATCCCCTATACTTGTGGGTCATTAGGGACAGCTCTGAATTTCGCTCTCTGCTTTGCCCATATGTTGTACTTCCTGATGATGTGTGGTGGCTGAAGAATGCCACCCTTACGTACTATGCCATATGCATTTGGTCATGATTAAATTAAGTTTGGCTCAGAAACCATGGCTAGATCATTGTGTCATGGAGTAGTTCAGTGGGTCTAAATCTGACGCCCACTCTTTTCATGCTAGGAGCACAAACATTGTCAAGCCGGTGTCAAACAAATTTCTTACGGCATCGCTGCCCAGCCAACAATATTTTAATGTACTCGGCATCGACCACGTCGATTTAGGCAAAGATCGAACCTGTAGAAGACCTCGTCCTCTTGTCCTCCGGTTCCAGATGGAATGGACCATGGTGTCCCTGTTCCAGATCGAATCTTCTTCCCATCCTCCCGTCCTGATCCTCTCCTATTCCTCTCACCATCGAAAGGCACAGAGGAGAGGGACAGGAAGGCGGAGATGAAAGGGAGCATACAGAAAGAGAGGATCGAGCCCCTGCCTAGCTAGGTGTGGAAAGATCGAGATAAGGGGAAGGGGCAGCGCTGCTTGAGGTTCCTACATCAGCGGCGCTGTCGGGGGCTCAGGGCGGCTGTTGCGCTCAGGTCGCTTGGAGGGAGATCTCACGAGAAGACGATCTGATGTGAGAGAGCGAGATGGGCTAGATCGAGAGGGAACGGGACGAGTGAGGCTAAATAAATGGGCTTTGTACGATACAGGGCCCAATTAATCATAGGACTCAGTTTTTTCTTTCGGAGCAGCAGCCCCTTAGGACAGGAGATCTGATGGCCAAAAACGTTCACATCGAAAAAATGGACGGTCGAAAATGCAAATCGCTGAGAGAGCTTGCATTAGGCTCAGTTTTACTGTTCTAAATAGCATGCCACACTGAACCAGAGAGTAGTCATCACTCTGCGACTGTGAGGTGTTCTGAACGTCCTGGGCTGCCGGGGGAGCGGGAGGATCACCTAGCACCGCATCAAGGACATAAGCCTTCTTGGCCGCAATAAGGATGAGCTTTAAGTTACGGACCCAATCCGCATAGTTGCTGCCATCATCTTATAGCTTTGTTTTCTCTAGGAACGCGTTGAAATTCAGGTTGACAGTGTGTTGGCCATTGGATCTACAATACTTGTAAAGACAACTTTTAGACTAAGTTCATGATAATCAAGTTCATCTAATAAAATTATGTAATGAACTCCCACTTAAATTGACATCCCTCTAGTCATCTAAGTTTTACATGATCCATGTCGACTAGCCCGTGTTCGATCATCACGTGAGACAGACTAGTCATCAATGGTGCGCATCTCCATGCTGATCGTATCCTCCATACGACTCATGTTCGACCTTTCAGTCTCCCGTATTCCAGGCCATGTATGTACATGCTAGGCTTGTCGAGTCAACCTAAGTGTTTTGCATCTGTAAACTGGCTTACACCCGTTGTATGCGAACGTTAGAATATATCACACCCAATCATCACGTGGTGCTTCGAGACAACGATCCTTCGCAATGGTGCACACTTAGGGAAATACTTTCTCGAAATTTTATGAGGGATCATTTTATTAAGCTACCGTCGTTCTAAGCAATAAGGTGAAAAACATGATAAACATCACATGCAATCATATAGTGACATGATATGGCCATTATCATTCTTGCTCCTTTGATCTCCATCTTCGGGGCATCGCATGACCATCATCATCACCGGCGTGACACCATGATCTCCATCATTGTGTCTCCGTGAAGTTGTTACGCCAACTATTACTTCTACACTACTATAGCTAACTTTTAGCAATGAAGTAAAGTAATAAACACATGGCGTTGCATCTCATACAATAAATTAAGACAACTCCTATGGCTCATGCCGGTTGTCGTACTCATCGACATGCAAGTCGTGAATCGTATTACAAGAATATGATCAATCTCATACATCACACATGTAAAATCACATCCTTTGGCCATATCACATCACATAGCAAACCCTGCAAAAACAAGTTAGACGTCCTCTAATTGTTGTTGCAAGTTTTACCTGGCTGATTTGGGTTTCTAGCAAGAACGCCTTCTTACCTACGTGACATCCACAACGTTGATATGCCAAAGCTATTTACCCTTCATAAGGACCCTTTTCATCGAATCCAGTCTGAATAGAGTGGGAGAGACACACACCCGCTAGCCACTTTATGCACCATGTGCATGTCTGGTGGTGGAACCAGTCTCACGTAAGCGTACTTGTAAAGTCGGTCTGGGCCGCTTCATCCCAAAATTCCGCCAGAAAAGACAATACTAGTAACGGTAAGCAATTGACAAAATCAGCGCCAACAACTTTTGTGTTCTACTCGTGCATTGAATCTACGCATAGAACCTTGGCTCGGATGCCACTGTTGGGAAATGTAGTAAATTCAAAATTTTCGTACGCCATACAAGGATCTATCTATGGAGAGACCACCAACAAGCAAGAGGGAAGAGCATCTTCATACCTTTGAAGGTCGCTAAGCGGAAGCGTTACTAGAATGTGGTTGATGGAGTCGTACTCGCAGCGACTCAGATCGCGGTGTGATTCCGATCTACGTGCCGAATCACGGCACCTCCGCGTTCAACACACGTACAGCCCGGTGACGTCTCCAACACCTTGAAGTAGAAAGGAGGGAGGAGAGGTTGAGGGAGAGCTCCGGCAGCATGACGGCATGGTGGCGGTGGAGCTACGTGGAACTCCGGCAGGGCTTCGCCAAGCACCGCGGAGGATGAGGAAGAAGACAGGTAGGGCTGCACGGAGAGAGAGAGAGAGAGAGGTTTGTCCGTCCTAAAACAGCCCCAACTCATGGGTATATATAAGAGGAGAGGGAGGAGGGGGCGCCACCTCTAGGGTTCCCACCCTAGGGGTGGCGGCAGCCCCATCTGGCGCCACGAGGTGGCAGCCAGGGCAGGGAGAGGGAGGGGTGGCGCGCCAGGTGGGCCTGGGCCCCCTCCTGCGCTAGGGTTGCCCCCCCCCCTTCCCTCCTTTGCCACGCCTTGGGCTGGGTGGGAGGCGCACCAGCCCACAAAGGGGCTGGTTCCCTCCCACACTTGGCCCATGTAGCCTCCCGAGGCTGGTGGTCCCTCCCTGTGGACCCCCGGAACCCTTCCGGTAGTCCCGGTACGTTACCCATGACGCCCCAAACATTTCCGGTGTCCAAAATTTCACTTCCTATATATCATTCTTTACCTACGGACCATTCCGGAGCTCCTCGTGACGTCCGAGATCTCATCAGGGACTCCGAACAACCTTCGGTAACCACATACACTATTTCCCTATAACCCTAGAGTCATCAAACCTTAAGTGTGTAGACCCTACGGGTTCGGGGGACGTGCAGACATGACCAAGACATCTCTCCAGCCAATAACCAACAGCGGGGTCTGGATATCGATGTTGGTTCCCACACATTCCACGATGATCTCATCGGATGAACCACTATGTCAAGGATTCAATCAATCCCGTATGAAATTCCCTTTGTATATCGGTATGATACTTGCCGAGATTCGATCGTCGGTATCCCTATACCTTGTTCAATCTCGTTACCGGCAAGTGAAAGTGCATGCTATGCCCCTAATTGTCTTTTGGTGTTAATGACAGCACATACATAGGAAACTAATCCTATTTGTTGAGTGTATCTCAGGACGGCAAGTACTTTAGTAGATTAAGATTTCTGTGCCAAAGGCTGCCTGAAAAGATTGGTGAGTTATATTTCGAGAAGACTCGAGATTAAGAAGAGATGCTGTAGAATAGTCTTTTGGGTTTACTGATATTGAGTATAGGGATCCCGCACTATTAAGAGGGGATCACAGGCTTTGCCAGAAACTTGCTCATACCACATCTCTACAATCATATCAAACATCACATAATATCCACTCTCTACAATTCAACATATGTCCAATCTCCTCAAACATCCGGCTCCCTCTTGACGTCCGAGGGCCGGACGTCCGGCTGGCTTCGGAAATCCGCAGCCAGACACCAGTAGTTTGTACACACTATAACTCGGAAATCCAGCTTCCTCCGGACGTCCGAGGTCCGGACATCCGGCCAAGCTCCGGAAATCCGGAGGCCAACACCAGTAGGTTGTACACACTATAACTCGGAAATCCGGCTCCCTCCGGACGTCCAAGGGCCGGACATCCGGCCAAGCTCCGGAAATCCGGAGGCCAACACCAGTAGTTTCTGTGCACTATATCTCGGACATCCGGCCTCCTCCGGACGTCCAAGCTCCGGATGTCCGACCCCCGTCGGAAATCCGGAAGCCACCACCAGAAGAAATTGTGTTGTATAATACGGACTTCCGGGCCACTTCCGGACGTCCGGCTGCTGATGTATTCGAATAGGTTCAGGCTCACCTACAGGCCTCAGACGTCCGACCCCTGTCGGACGTCCGGCCGTTGATAAATTCAGTTGAGCCCGAGTCATGCCTACAGGCCTCGGACGTCCGACTCCCTCCGGACGTCCGGCTCCTCGCGGACGCCCGGACGTCCGGCAAGTTTCGGGCGTCCGGACCCTGTGTGACTTATTGCACCTCCAACGGCTGGATTTCACTCCACACTATATATACTCTTCTCCCACCTCGTGAAAGGGTGTTCAACACAGCCAAGATACATCCAAGAACACCTTTCCTCTCACTCACTCTTGTCTACACTAAATCCTAGATCCCAAGATCATTTGTGAGTCCTTTAGAGTGTTGTTCCAATCAAAAGAAAGATCGTCTCCCTCTCCTCCTTCCCACCAAAGTGATTTGTGATTTGAGCAAGTTTTGAGCAATCCCCGTGATCTTGTTACTCTTGGAGGTTGGAGACTCCTAGGCGGTAGGATTCTTTGGAGAGGAATCAAACCATTGTGATATCCCCCGGAAAGTTTGTGAAGGTTTGGAAGCCACCTCAAGGCTTACCACTAGTGGTTGAGAAATGCCTTCGTGGAGTTATCTCAAAGGGAGAATAGGGTGAGCCTTCGTGGCGTTGGTGTGCCTTCGTGGTAACATCCGCCCCTCTAACGGTGACGTAGCTTCCCTCCAAGGAAGTGAACATCGGGATACATCCTTGTCTCTCCCGGAGTTTCGGTTATTCCTAACCCTAACTCTCTACTTGTGTTAATCCTTATTACATACTTGTATTTGCTTATTGTTTACCGCTTGCCTTGCTTCACTCCTAATAGCTTACTCTTTGTCATAGCAATTATTAGGCTTACACTTATATTCCGCACTTTAGCTTAAAATTGCTAAGTAATTGTTAAAATTTGGATTCGTACCTATTCACCCCCCCCCCTCTAGGTCCATCTCGATCCTTTTCAATTGGTATTAGAGCCTCGTGCTCTATTTGTGTGGCTTAACCGCCCTAGAGCGAGATGGACATGGATCCAACTGCAGTAGCTCCAGTGCAGAGGGACGGGACTTCCGCGGAAGTCAAGTCTTTCACCTCTGAGGACCTGGAACGGGCCCTTGCCAAGCAAAAAAGAGGAGCATGATGCTTCTCTTGAGTCCATGATCCAAATGAGACTAGCAGCACAAACCATGGGGACAACCACGTCCCCGAGGGCCTCAGGGCCCCACGTGCACGGTACTTCATTTGGCCAACCTCCTCCGGAGAGGAACCAAACCAGTGTTCCATGGCTTTATGCTAAGTCTCAAATTGAGAAACCTAAGTACAATCCTGGAGGAAAACCTCCCTTGCTTGATGACAATTCTGATTTTGCTTTGTGGAGAGTTGGTATGCAGGATCATCTTAGGTACGCCAATGATGAGATGCTGGACATCCTCGAGCATGGGTACAATCCTGTTGATCCAAGATGCCTCACGCCTAGAGAAACTTATGAAAAGCATCTCAATGACACTGCAATCATGTGCATAAGAAAGGGGATGAATGACAAGCAACGAAGACCTTACATTCACATCACAAGTGCCAAGGAATTGTGGGACAGCATCATAAGGACCAAGACCGGTACCTCCACTCTTCGGCTTGCTCAATATGAAATTGCCAAGGGGCAATTACAGAATTTCTGTATGGAAAAGGGTGAATCTCCCAAGCAACTACTAGAACGGCTCATGACTCTCGCCGCAGACATTGAGTCATGTGACTATGACAAGACGCAAGATGGTTTCAATTTGACCAAGAGATTTCTTGTGGACAAGTTACTTCACGCTCTTGCTCCATATCACCATCAAATGGTATGGGACATGAGACAGCATCATGCCTTCAAAGAAATGACTCCGGATGACATCATATCCACTTTCCAACTATTTGAAGAGTCAAAGGCAAATGCAACAAAGCACCTAGCCATGCATGGCACTTCAACATCAAAGATCAATCTTGCTTTGAAAGCCAAGCATGAGTATGACGAAGAAGAAAGTGAAGAAGAAGAAGGTGATGATGACTGTCAAGATGGTGATGATGTTGACTCTGATGAAAGCCCATCTTTTGAGGACATTGCCCTCTTTGTGAAGAAGTTCAGTGCAGGGAAGTTCAAGGGAAGATTTCCAAAGAAGAAGGTAAGAAAATGCTATAACTGTGAGGAAACCAACCACTTCTCCAACGACTGCCCTTATGAGAAGAGAGAAGACAAACCAAGGTTTCCAAAGACCTTCGTAAAGAAGAAGTTACCAAACCCCATGAACTCCAAGTCCAAAAGGACAGATGGAAGAGCAATGGTTGCTCAAGAAGAATCAGATCCAGAAGATGTTGGTGGAGTTGCCGGAGTAGCTCAAGATACACAGAGCACCTTGAGGCTAGTCAACAAAAGTGGTGATGTTGTTCACTACAACTATATGAAGGACTAGAAGGGCAACTCTCACAAGTGTCTGATGGCAAAGACTACCATGGGAGATGGGGAAGACCAAAGCTCTCATGATAAGGTTAAGGTAACCCCACGGCTAAACTCCTTCAGTCTAGCTTCTACCCCTTCTGATGAGTATCTTGATGCGGAAGATCATTATGAGGATAACAATTTAGATCATCCCATGTTTGCTAAAATGAACAGATTTATGGGCTCTCTCAAAGGAAAGAAGCTCACTATGTTTCGTATACTTATGGAAATGGTGAGTAAGCACACCAATACCATCAAGGAACTCGAAACCCTCATCACTGAGGAGAAGGAGAGAAATGAACTCCTTGAGCAGAAAGTCCTTTATGAGGAAGCACAAAATGATGCATTATGTTTAAAAGTAGGTGAAAACCTTGATAAACATGCTAATGATCTTGCCTCCTTGAAAAAGGCTGAAAATGTGTGCAGAGAATTACTAAATGATAAAGACCGACTTGTGAACTCTCATGCTTCTCTTTCTAAGGACTGTGAGCGTCTATCCTTGTCTCTCAAAGACAAGGAAGAAAAACTCACTGCTCTTACAAAGAGCTTTGAGGCACTTAAGGTCACTTATCTTGACACTCTAGCTAAGGCCTACTCCTCACCTATTATCAATGTTGATACCTGCACTACTAACCCTAGTAGTGAACTGACATCTATCCGTGAGGAAAACTGTTCATTAAGGGCACAGCTAGACAGAGGTCTCATGACATGTGCACAAGGACAAAAGACTCTCAATGAGATCTTAAGTCGACACAATGGAGGTGTCGCAAAGGAAGGGCTTGGGTTCAACCCAAGTACTGCCAAGAAAAGTGCATCTCCTCTGAAGTGTACCACTCCTCTTAAGGAAATATTTGTACCAGAGGGACACACGGAGAAAGGTAAGGTTGTGAGTGGATCGGCCACTAGGGGTCCGTCTGCTCACAACAAGACAACCGAATTCATGCCGCCATCCTATGTACTACGCAAATCAAAGGAAGGAGAGGTCTATGCTAAATTCGTTGGTCCCCGTAATGCACTTCGATTCTATGCTATTTGGGTCCCTAAGACTCTTGTAACTAATGTGAAAGGCCCCATGACAAAATGGGTACCTCAAACCAAGTCTTAATTCTTTAGAGGCTATTTTCTCCGGTGGAGCAAAATGGGTGATCGACAGTGGATGCACAAATCATATGAACGGAGATAGTAACTTGCTCTATGACTTCATGCAAGCCATTCGACCATACATGAGCATTGTATTTGGTGGAGGGTCGAAAGGGCAGGTAATTGGGTTGGGCAAGGTGGCAATCACTAATGACATGTCTATTGCAAATGTCATGCTTGTTCAATCTCTTCAATATCATTTACTTTGAGTTCGCCAATTGGCTTCCGTCGGTTATGACACACTATTTGGACTAACGGATGTGAAAGTCTTTAAGAGAGACACTCTTGAAGTGGCTTTTGTTGGAGAGTTGGATGGCAACCTTTACACGGTTGATTTCTCGAAAGAGAGCACTTTCCATACAACTTGTCTAATGGCCAAGGCCGACATGGGATGGCTGTGGCATCGCCGGCTCGCCCATGTTGGCATGAAAAATCTTCAAAATCTCTTAAACAGTAATCACATCCTTGGACTAACAAATGTATCTTTTAAGAAAGATCGTGTGTGCAGTGCATGCATAGCTGGGAAGCAACATCAATCAAGACATCCACCCAAGAACGTTGTATCCACTTCGAGGCCGTTAGAGCTCCTTCATGTGGATCTATTCGGGCCTCCTTCATGGGCAAGTCTTGAAGGGAAAAAGTATGGCCTAGTCATTGTTGATGATTACTCAAGATATACATGGGTGTTCTTTCTCAAGTCCAAGGACGAGACAAAGGCCACTTTCATTGATTTTGCCAAACAAGCCCAGCGGAAGTTTGACAAGCACGTTAAGGCAGTAAGAAGTGATAATGGCTCTGAGTTCAAGAACTACACCCTAGAAGAATTTCTGAGTGATGAGGGGATTGAACATCAGTACTCCGCACCCTACACTCCCCAACAAAATGGTGTGGCAGAAAGGAAGAACCGGACACTTGTGGAAATGGCAAGGTCCATGTTAGATGAATACAAGTCACCACATAGCTTTTGGGCTGAGGCCGTCAACACAGCATGTCATGCATCAAACCGGCTCTTCCTCCGATCAATATTGGAGAAAACTCCGTATGAGCTCCTAACTGGGAACAAGCCCAATGTTAAGTACTTTCGTGTGTTTGGATGCAAATGCTTCATCCTCAACAAACGAGAACGTTAGGAAAATTTCAATCCAAAACAACTGAGGGGATTTTTGTTGGCTATGGATCAAACTCTCACGCCTACAGAGTCTACAACAAATCCACTGGATGTGTTGTAGAAACCTGTGATGTGATGTTTGATGAATTTAACCGCTCCCATGGGGAGCAGGTTGATCTAAATGATGCAGGTGAAGAAGACTCCCCACAAGATATCTTAAACATGGGTGTAGGTGCACTTTTGCCTATGGAACAACGACCCCATGATGATGATGAAGATGATGAGAACATCTCGCATCCTCAAGACGGTTCACTACCCGTACCTCCACAAGATACTAGCACACCCATCATGTCAGTTGCTGAGGATCAAGTAGGAGATGACACTCAAGAACAAGTTGATCCTCAAGAGATAGACCAAAGTATGGGCATGCTTGATGATGAACCTCAACAGGTGCAACGCGAAGAGGAATATCTTCCTCCGCACATAAATGATCCATATGTTGAGGACATTGATGATGGAAACGAAGTAGAACCTCGTGAAACCTTGACCTCCATCATGCCACGTGTGGCCGGTCGTGTTGATATTGATCAAATCCTCACAGGCGTATCGGAAGGTAGAGTGACTCGTAAAAAATTAACAAACTTTTGTGCTCACTTTTCGTTTGTCTCTAGTACCGTGCCACACAGGGTTCAAGATGCACTATGTGACAACGACTGATACTTGCTATGCAAGAAGAGCTAAACAGTTTCACACGAAATGAAGTATGGTCATTGGTAGAACGACCAACTGAAGAACATAATGTTATTCGAACTAAATGGATCTTCAAGAACAAGGAAGATGAGAACGGGACTGTTCTACGCAACAAGGCAAGGTTAGTAGCACAGGGGTACTCCCAAGTTGAAGGTTTGGACTTTGGTGAAACTTTCGCCCCTGTTGCTCGTCTTGAGTCCATTCGCATTTTATTGGCCTATGCTGCTTTCAATGGTTTTACCTTGCATCAAATGGATGTGAAAAGTGCTTTTCTTAACGGTCCTCTACAAGAAGAGGTATATGTATCACAACCACCTGGGTTTGTTGACCCTCATCACAAAGACCATGTATATAAACTTCACAAGGCACTTTATGGTCTTAAACAAGCACCCCGTGCTTGGTATGATCATCTTAAGAAGTTCCTACTCGATGATGGCTTTGTGGTGGGGGTGATCGATCCCACTCTTTTTACTAAGAGGGAAAATGGTGATTTGATCTTATGCCAAATATATGTAGATGACATCATTTTTGGTTCTCCTAACATCCATTTGTGCAATAAATTTGCGGCCTCCATGACCAAGACCTTTGAGATGTCACTCAACACGGACTTGAAGTTCTTTCTTGGTTTTCAAATACAACAATTTCAAGAAGGGATTTTCTTGTCTCAAACTAAGTATCTCAAGGACATTCTTGAGAAATTTGATATGACAAATGCTAAACCAATGAAGACACCCATGGCCACCGATGTAGTTCTAAATGAAGACTCAAACGGTATTCCTTTTGACCCATCTACTTATCGCTCCATGATTGGTTCGCTGCTTTACCTTTGCGCATCTAGACCGGACATCATGTTAAGTGTAGGAATATGTGCTAGATTTCAAGCTTCCCCTATGGAAAGCCACCACACGACGGTTAAGCACATTCTTAGATACCTTGTTCACACCCCAAAGTTAGGCTTATGGTACCCTAAGGATGCAAAGTTTGATCTTATTGGGTATTCTGATGCGGATTGGGCCGGTGATAAAGTGGGACAGAAATCCACTTCCGGTGCATGCGAGTTTCTTGGACGCTCGTTGGTAAGTTGGTCCTCGAAGAAGCAGAACTATGTTTCTCTCTCCACGGCCGAGGCCGAATATATTGCAGCCGCAAGCTGTGCTACTCAATTGCTATGGATGAGGCAAACACTGAAGGATTATGGTATCATGTATCGACACGTTCCTCTTCTCTGTGATAATGAAAGTGCCATAAAGATCTCCGTAAACCCCATTGATCACCCTCGCACAAAACATATTGATATTAGGTATCATTTCTTGAGAGACCATGTGCAAAAGGGTGACATTGATATTACCCATGTGGGTACCGACATGCAGTTAGCCGACATTTTCACCAAGCCACTTAGCGTAGCTAGGTTCTGTCAACTTAGGCGTGAACTTGGTATCTTGGAGCTTGACAACATATCTTGAAATCTTGCACACATACATACACTCACATTATGGTTGTGTCTTGATGTGCGCATATATTTAGGGGGAGTGCGTCGTAATTCTATGTGTTTTTAAGCTTACAACGTACACACAGATCATTTCATGCATGTAGTGCTTCTAGAAAAACCAGTGCTCATAGTTTGTTTTATATATATATACCATGAAAGTCATCATCATCACAACATAATTACCAGAACTGCCCCCCTCTCTATCTCGGACGTCCGGCTCACTCCGGACGTCCGGCGCCAGATCATCCACCGGCCGTCCGACACCTCTCGGACGTCCGACCTCCGGACGTCCGAGGCCTCTCGGACGTCCGACGCCTCGGGGACCCTATATAAAGCTGGGCGCGGGGCTGGGTCTTTTACCCTAATCCCCTGCGCCCCACTTCCCCCAGCCGCCGCCGCCAGCCCTGGGAGCAGCTCGAGGAGCTCCTCCCCAACGCCGTCCTCCTCGAGATCGAGCGATCTCCTCCGCGGATCCCCTTCTCCTTCGTCCGTACCCTTTACGGGATCCCTCTCAGGTTGCTCCTTCGTCCTTTCTCGCGTGGATTTGATTTATCCCTTGTCTTTCCTTGTTCGTTCCTCATTTGGGGATTCTTCATCCGCGTAGGGCTCCATGGGCAAGACCAAGCACACCGCTCAGAAGACCGTGGCCGCCTCATCCTCTCGCATCCCTATGAACACGGGGTCGGAATCGGATGAGTCACACCGTCCCTTCAAACGGGCTGCCCGGCGTCCTCCACCCCGGCAGTCGCCGTCTCCATCACCATCTGATGATGCTGACCCCGACTTCGAGGAGGAGATTGCCGCCGAGGAACTTCCTCAACCCGTCGCTCGAAGGTCCAAGCTCGGGTCTCGCCGGGCCTCCTACATGCCACAACCGCCTCCTGCCCAGCCTAAAGGTAAAGCTCGCCGCATCTCTTTAGAGCCCCCTGCCACGTTAGGTCGTGATATCACCAAGTTTACCACTCTTGGGGCTGCTTCCTATTTTACTTTCCGCCACGACGTAAATCAATACGAGGTCGTCAGTGATTCTATGGATTCACGTTTTCGCACACACGTCCAGGCTGACGTCTTTTCCACGGTCATAGTTCCTAAGGGTTTATCCAATCATCTTTACATTGACATTGAGCATATTCGCAAGCATCCGGCAAAATATCAGGGTGCCCTTGAGCTTATTGAGTCTTCGGGGCTTGCCGCCCCGTTTTCTTTTCATTGCGATTATAATGCTGCTGCCATTCACCAGTTCTATGCCACGTGTCATTTTGGCACCGACAACACTGTCACTTGGATGACCTCTGATGTTCACCTCAAAGCCACCTATGCTACTTTTGTTGCCGCTCTGGGTTTTCCCCATTCCGGTCATAAAATACATAAGGATGATCCTAATCATGCACCTAAGAACATTGAAGTGTGTGGGCACCTCCTCAAACCACTGAGTGAGCTTGATGAGGATGAGCACCAGAAGGACCTTAACCAGGTATCCATCTGGCGCTCACCTTTCTTCATTATCTTTCAGTGTGTCATCCGCACCATCTATCCCAAGATGGGTGATAAGGGTTCTTGCAGTGGCTATTGCATCGATATCATGTACCACTTGTTCGAGAACCCCAAGACCAAAATCAATGTGCCCCATTTCCTATGGCATGAGATTCGGCTTGCTAGCTTTCAGTACAAGCGAGCCTTTCCTCATGCTCCTTTTATCCAGGCACTTATTAACCACGTTGCTGATTTCTCTGTGGCTACCACTCACATCCATCGCAAGTGGACCATTCCCGCTCACATGGCGAATGATTTTGCTCCCAAGCACGCCCCGTCTTCCTCTACTACCACTCGTCGCACTGCTGCACGTGCCGCCACCCCTTCATCTAGCTCCGGGTCTCTCAGTCGCATTGCCAAATTCCTTGGCAAAGCTCACTCTGCTTTGATGAAGGTTGTCTCCTTTCAGTGTGGTCAAACCCATGATGTGGTTTCCCGCTTAGTTTCCTCTCAGAATGCCCTCAAGGCTCGTTTGAGAGCCTCGGGCAATCTTACTGTGAGTGATGATGAGGCCCCTCCTGCTGCTCCTTCCATTGATTTTGGCTTCCCTTCTGGTCCTGAGTGGTCTGAGTTCTTTGACGAGGCTGGGGGCAGTGGTTTGGCTGATGATGCTAATGATGATGATGAGCTCTGAGCTTGGTTGGTGTTATTGATGGCTCCCTTTTTGGTCCTTGGTGACAAAGGGGGAGTAATGTATCATAGTTAAAATTTTATTCTCGCCATTTTTAGTCTTTGGAGATTTAATGTAATGGATACAATTCATGTATGGCTACTTATGAATGGTTGTGATTTGCTATGATATCATCATAGACTATTATGTCTTGACTCTTTTATTTCTATGATGATCTATTATTCTTCCATGATTGATCCATTTGGAGCTTCGATTTCCTTATCATGCATATCCTAAGGGGGAGCCCCGTACTAAAATATCTCCTAGACTATAATGTATAGTTCATATTTTTGAGACCTATGTATATGTTGTCATCAACTACCAAAAAGGGGGAGATTGAAAGTGCATGCTATGCCCCTAATTGTCTTTTGGTGTTAATGACAGCACATACATAGGAAACTAATCCTATTTGTTGAGTGTATCTCAGGACGGCAAGTACTTTAGTAGATTAAGATTTATGTGCCAAAGGCTGCCTGAAAAGATTGGTGAGTTATATTTCGAGAAGACTCGGGGTTAAGAAGAGATGTTGTAGAATAGTCTTTTTGAGTTTACTGATATTGAGTATAGGGATCCCGCACTATTAAGAGGGGATCACAGGCTTTGCGAGAAACTTGCTCATACCACATCTCTACAATCATATCAAACATCACATAATATCCACTCTCTACAATTCAACATATGTCCAATCTCCTCGGACATCCGGCTCCCTCCGGACGTCCGAGGGCCGGACGTCCGGCTGGCTTCGGAAATCCGCAGCCAGACACCAGTAGTTTGTACACACTATAACTCGGAAATCCGGCTTCCTCCGGATGTCCGAGGTCCGGACATCCGGCCAAGCTCCGGAAATCCGGAGGCCAACACCAGTAGGTTGTACACACTATAACTCGGAAATCCGGCTCCCTCCGGACGTCCGAGGGCCGAACATCCGGCCAAGCTCCGGAAATCCGGAGGCCAACACCAGTAGTTTGTGTGCACTATATCTCGGACGTCCGAGCTCCGGATGTCCGACCCCCGTCGGAAATCCGGAAGCCACCACCAGAAGAAATTGTGTTGTATAATACGGACTTCCGGGCCACTTCCGGACGTCCGGCTTCTGATGTATTCGAATAGGTTCAGGCTCACCTACAGGCCTCGGACGTCCGACCCATGTCGAACGTCCGGCCGCTGATAAATTCAGTTGAGCCCCTGTCATGCCTACAGGCCTCGGACGTCCGACTCCCTCCGGACGTCCGGCTCCTCGCGGACGCCCGGACGTCCGGCAACTTTCGGGCGTCCGGACCCTGTGTGACTTATTGCACCTCCAACGGCTGGATTTCACTCCACACTATATATACTCTTCTCCCACCTCGTGAAAGGGTGTTCAACACAGCCAAGATACATCCAAGAACACCTTTCCTCTCACTCACTCTTGTCTACACTAAATCCTAGATCCCAAGATCATTTGTGAGTCCTTTAGAGTGTTGTTCCAATCAAAAGAAAGATCGTCTCCCTCTCCTCCTTCCCACCAAAGTGATTTGTGATTTGAGCAAGTTTTGAGCAATCCCCGTGATCTTGTTACTCTTGGAGGTTGGAGACTCCTAGGCGGTAGGAGTCTTTGGAGAGGAATCAAACCATTGTGATATCCCCCGGAAAGTTTGTGAAGGTTTGGAAGCCACCTCAAGGCTTACCACTAGTGGTTGAGAAACGCCTTCGTGGAGTTATCTCAAAGGGAGAATAGGGTGAGCCTTCGTGGCGTTGGTGTGCCTTCGTGGTAACATCCGCCCCTCTAACGGTGACGTAGCTTCCCTCCAAGGAAGTGAACATCGGGATACATCCTTGTCTCTCTCGGAGTTTCGGTTATTCCTAACCCTAACTCTCTACTTGTGTTAATCCTTATTACATACTTGTATTTGCTTATTGTTTACCGCTTGCCTTGCTTCACTCCTAATAGCTTACTCTTTGTCATAGCAATTATTAGGCTTACACTTATATTCCGCACTTTAGCCTAAAATTGGTAAGTAATTGTCAAAATTTGGATTCGTACCTATTCACCCCCCCCCTCTAGGTCCATCTCGATCCATTTCAGCAAGTCTCTTTGCCCGTTCCATAGCACATCATCCCATGACTAACTTCTTAGTCACATTGATCTCATTATGATGATGTTCTACCGAGTGGGCCCAGAGATACCTCTCCGTCACACGGAGTGACAAATCCCGGTCTCGATTCGTACCAATTCAAAAGATACTTTCGGAGATACTCATAGTGCATCTTTATAGTCACCCAGTTATGTTGTGATGTTTGATACACCCAAAGAACTTCTACGGTATCCGGGAGTTACACAATCTCACGGTCCAAGGAAATGATACTTGACATTAGAAAATCTCTAGCAGACGAACAACACGATCTAGTGCTATGCTTAGGATTGGGTCTTGTCCATCACATCATTCTCCCAATGATGTGATCCCGTTATCAACGACATCCAATGTCCATGATCAGGAAACCATGATCATCTATTGATCAACGAGCTAGCCAACTAGAGGCTTACTAGGGACATATTGTGATCCATAGATTCGCACATGTATTACTGTTTCTGGTTAATGCAATTATAGCACGAACAATAGACAATTATCATGAACAAGGAGATATAATAACAACTTCTTTATTATTGCCTCTAGGGCATATTTCCAACATGTAGGCCATGCCACCGTTGTACGCCTGCAACGACATGGAGGGAATGGTTGTGGAAATGCTCGCCTTCAATGAATGGGGGCTCGTCGGGCCGCACAAGGTCTTCCACATTGCAGTATCGTCATCGAGTGATGACGGCAGCGACCAGGATTCAGAGGCGACAAAAGGGGAGGAGGACGTGGGCCGGATTCCACCGCCCAATCTCCATCCGTCCCTACGCAATCTCGAGGACGACGTTGTTATGGATGAGCATCGTCGCGTGATTCCTTATGAGCCCGTGGCCATAGAAGAAGGAGCAGGGTTGGGCCCCGCAAGGCTGATGCACCGACGGCGGGAGCACGTGACGATGGTGCGGCGCCTCCCCTGGCGACGGTCGTACCTATTCGGGGGACCCCTCAGGCCCCCGGGGAGGAGGGAGGCGAGGACGAGCTCACCAGGGACTGCGCCGAGCGCCCCTTTGGTGGCGGCTGGGCGGTGCACGAACGTGGTGAGGACGCGTCGCCCGCTGTCAAGAAGAAGAGGAAGTGGCCCGCCGTGGACGAGTAATTACCTTAGCCCATCCTCATGCTATTCATCCTCAATCGATTTACTCTAGATAGCCCTTCTTCGGTGCAGCCTCCCTGGCGGCGGCAAGGAGAAGAAGAAGAATGCCGCCACTGGGGCAAAGATGATGCAAGTCTCGAAGGCACCCTCGTCCCTGTTGCCTCTTGAGCTTGCGTTGGTTTTTCCCTTGAAGAGGAAAGGGTGATGCAACACAGTAGCAGTAAGTATTTCCCTCAGTTTGAGAACCAAGGTATCAATCCAGTAGGAGAATCAAGCCAAGTGTCCATAGTACTTGCGCAAACACAAACAAGCTTGCACCCAACGCTATAAAGGGGTTGTCAATCCCTTCAAGATTGATTGCAAAGTGAGATCTGAAGGCGGAACGTGCAACGAAGTAAAAGTGTAAGGCTGAAAATATGATGTGAAGTAGACCCGGGGGCCATAGTGTTCACTAGAGGCTTCTCTCAAAATAGCAAATATTACGGTGGCTGAACAAATTACTATCGAGCAATTGATAGAACCACGCAATGTCATGACGATATCTAAGGCAATGATCATACATATAGGCATCACGTCTGAGACAATTAGACCGATACTTTCTGCATCTACTACTATTACTCCACACATCGACCGCTATCCAGCATGTATCTAGTGTATTGAGTTCATGACGAATAGAGTAACGCCTTAAGCAAGATGACATGATGTAGAGGGATAAACTCAAACCAATGATGTAAACCCCATCTTTTTACCCTTGATGGCAACAACATGATGCGTGCCTCGCTACCCCTTCTGTCACTGGGTGAGGTCACCGCACGGTATGAACCCAAAACCAAGCACTTCTCCCATTGCAAGAATCATAGATCAAGTTGGCCAAACAAAACCCACAACTCGAAGAGAATTACAAGGATATGAAATCATGCATATAAGAGATCAGAAGAAACTCAAATAAGATTCATAGATAATCTGATCATAAATCCACAATTCATCGGATCTCGACAAACACACCGCAAAACAAGATTACATCGGATAGATATCCATGAAGATCATGGAGAACTTTGTATTGAAGATCCAAGAGAGAGAAGAAGCCATCTAGCTACTAGCAATGCACCCGAAGGTCTATGGTGAACTACTCACGCATCATTCGAGAGGCCATGGTGTTGATGAAGAAGCCCTCCGTATCCGAATCCCCCCTCCGGCAGGGCACCAGAACGTGCCGCGGATGGGATCTTGCGGAGACAGAAGCTTGCGGTGGCGGAAAAGTACTTTCGTGGATCTCTCGCGCAGTTTTGGATTTTTCATGAATTTATAGGCGAAAGAGGTAGGGCAGACGAGCCACAGGGGGCCCACAAGCCTGCTAGGCGCCCCCCTGGCCACGCCTAGGGGGGCATGTGGCCTCCCCTGGTGGCCTCTGCTTTGGTTCTCATGTCCCCTGCGTATCTTCTGTTCCGGAAAAAATATTTTCGGAAGTTTTATTCCGTTTGGACACCGTTTAAAGTTCTCCTCTAAAAAGGGTCAAAAACACGGAAAACCCAGGAACTGGCACTTGGCACTGAGTTAATAAGTTAGTCCCGAAAAAGATATAAAAGGCATACAAAACATCCAAAGTTTGACAAGATAATAGCATGGAACCATCAAAAATTATAGATATGTTGGAGACGTATCAGTCCCTTGGTCGTGGTCTCAGCAAGCGTGGAGGATGTTATGCTCGGGTGCACAGGTGATACGTTCCAAACGTATCTATAATTTCTGCTTGTTCCATGATCTTTTGGGTGACATTGTTATATGTTTTACTACACTTTTATATCTTTTTACACATATTTGAACTAACCTACTAACTCAGTGCACCTAGTGCCAGTTTCTGTCTGCTCATGTGTTTTTTGCAGGGACTTTTACCCAAATTTACAGAGCCCCAAAAATCCCGAGAAAAATATATAAAAATCAGTGTGACGGAAGCTTCGAGAGGCATCAAGGTGGGCCAGAGGGGAGCCAGGGCGTGCCCAGGCGGCCTCCGTGCGCGGCCTCGCCCCTCGCCGCGCCCACAGGTCGCCTAGGTGGGGCCCACCTCCTCTAGTGCCCTCCTTCGGCCTATATTTACCTCTCTGATAGGAAACCCTTCGAGGAGATCCAGAATCGCGAATTTCTCCATTGTTCCGCCGACGCAGCGCTTCCGAGATCGGGAGCGTTAGGAGACCTCTGCCCGGCACCGTGTCGGAGGGAGGATTGACCTCCAGGAGCTTCTCCACCACCATGGACGTTTCCCGGACGTGCCATGAGTAGTCCTCCTTGGACCATGAGTCCATGACCAGTAGATATGTGATGTCTTCTCTCCAATCTTGTGCTTCAATGATTAGCCCTTGTGAGCTGCCCTACATGATCAAGGCATCTATGTAATTTTCCTACTATTGCTATGCTCGGTTTGCTAGGATCCGATGGATTATGAGATTATGTTCAGATTGTGATGAGTTATATATTTGGTTATCCTTTTATATTGTGTTCTTAGGTAATTCATGCATGTTCTCTGTTGCTTTGTATTGCTTTGGCCGAGTAGTAGATTGTAACTCCAAGAGGGAGCGTTATGCATGATTGTGGGTTCATGCCCCCTGATATCTAGCTTGAGTGACATAAACATGAGACTAGGGGATGTGTTGTTGCCAGCAGGGAGAAAACAACGGTGCTTGTGACCACGGTTGCAAGGATTGTTTACCTTACGCAAAGTTCGTTAATGCAGTTGTCCGTTGCTTTGAGTTTATACTTTGGGTGGGGCTCGCAACTTAATACCAGCGAGATGTTCTGGATAGATATCTCAAGGTGGGTGATTAGTAAGTAGATGTTGATGAATGAACGGTCTACTTGTTTTGGCGTACTACCCATTACTTTTGAGCCTCTAACTTTCTTGTAGCATGATTAGCATTGTGGTGCGTTTATAATTTTGTCAATTGCCTAGCTATAATTTGTTTACCCAACATAGTTGTTTATCGTCTTTTGGGAGAGAGACATAACTAGTGAACATCACGTGACTCAGGTCCATATTACCACCATTGCTTACACCTCCACCATTTACTGCTTTCATTTACTTTTCCGTTGCAATCACTATCACTATTCCCACTTGTGTTTTGATCCTTTGCAAACTACAAGGCCGGAGAGATTGACAACCTCTTTGTACTCGTTGGGAGCAAAGTTATTTGTTGTGTGTGTAGGTCCACATCTTCTGCTAGCGCCAGAGCAACACACACGTACATGTTGATCCTCGGAGTCCTCCTGGTTCGATAAACCTTACAGTCCCCATGTAAGGGAAATCTGATGCTAACTACATCTCCACCTTCCACTTGGGGTAACCAACGAGGGGCGATAAGTATATCCATCAACTCGTCTTCAACAGGCGCCACCGCATCTCCAAGCGTCCCCTCCACGCGGCGAGGAGGCACTAATGTTTTCAATTTTGCTTGTTTTCACGGCATGGGTATCTACCAAACCCAATGGCCGGCAAAGTGACTACGCGAGCTAGCCAACACCATCAAAGGGAAAAGGAGGGTTGTCATAAGAAAGTCTTCTTGCGGGGATTTGCTTAATATCTCTCCTTTGGTTCCTCCTCGAGAAGCTCTTGTTTATTTCATAATCATGAGGATTGATACCAAAAAGCGCCTGCTCAAGTATGTTTATTGTTTTCCTTGCTTTATTTTTGTGTTGCATAAAACCCTTTTTGGATTTATCTTTCGAAATGTGTACTGATTTCATATGTCTCATAGGTTAAATGACCACAAGAAGATCCACTTCACAAGAGATATGGTTAAGAAGATACTCAATGTACCATATGGTAGAAAGCTGCTAGAATTCGGCAAAGGGGAAAGAAAATTTCTGCGAGGTTTATTTGGATGGTGAAAGGGCTCCAATACCCACCATAGTTGTTGTTTTGTCAAATGTTGATGATGACGATGAGGAGACCATTGGTAGGTCATGGATTTTACATTGCCTTTCATTGGACTTAGCTTCTCGGACAGGGAACATGGTGTCTCTAGATTATTTATACACCTTATGAGACATGAGTGTTGTCCATGAGTTCAAGTGGGACGAGCATATTCTGTTTGATGTGATGAGGGAAGTTAAGAAATACCAGGATAAGAGGAACGATGGTAAACTCAAATTCCTAATTGGCGGTTGTCAACCAATGCTTCCGGTACTTCCCTTCACTCCCGCAAATAACCCCATTTCTTGTTTCCGGAGCATCCTGATTTAACCGTGGCATATTTGTCTTCTTTTTTTGCAGGTAATTTACATGGACCACATCAACATTCCCAGAGGATGCATAGTTGATCATACCATCGACTATTCTCTGCCATGTGCTTCTTTTGTCCAGGATTTGGATTTCACCGTTGTTGTTGCAGTTGACACCCCAGAAAATGGTTTTGGGAAGCGCCTTGTAAGTATCCCTTTTTTAATTTTTGGAAACAATACCTTCTAGTTTCTTTGTTGCAATTGCAAATGTGCATTCTTGTCGCATTTTTCATGTGTTTTCCCTCTACTTTCATTTTTGGGATGTTGTTCAACTCCATTACACCGTACGCAACAACCAAGTTTCTGTCATACATAGATCAGCTTGCCCAGTTATCCATCCAAGCTAGTTTGACAAAGGAGCTGCCGAAGATAAACAATCAAGGTGGAGTTGGTGCGTCCGCAACACAAATTCTGGATGTGTCGGATAAATCGCACACACAATCAAAGCTTCAACGAGGAGTCGTTGAGGGCGCTCAAGGACCATCTAAGGGTGATATGGATGGTTCTGATGGCACAAGAGGGAATGTGCATGAGCCACCTCCGGATAACATGGAGGGTGGTGATGATGTGTGCGGCTCTTTGGGGGAGTGGTTGCATTTGCTACCTACATTTGAGGAGTTATAGGTGAGCCATATAGCATTTATTTTTTGCAACTCTCTTTTTTCCCTGCACTGTATCTTTTTGCCCAACAGAAATATTCAAATTATGTAGCTAATGTCATTTTTCCCATTCTCTGTTTTTCTTTGTTTCTATGCATTGCAGCTGCCCTCACATATGTGTGCCATATACAACAAGCATAAAGAGATATTTCCTACAGAACTTAAAGCCACATTGAGCTCATTTGAGAGGTTGTTGCAGGGCGTGTACTACAAACGATTGGGCTTGATGTTGTCTGAGGCATCCAAAGCTGGATCCAGGAGTGATGAAGCCAAATATGAAGGTCCACATGTCACTTTTAATGTACGAGCAGCTCCTGCTATGAGCATGTGTGATGCCAGTGTCACCGGACCATTTGCGCAGCAGTCCAACAATGATGATTCCCCGCATGGGACTGTAGGCATGGATGATGCAACTTCTAGTGGCTCGTTCCTTCAGTAGCAGAAGCAACCGAATTGGACTACTACAATTACTGATGCAACTCATAGTGGCTCGTCTCTGAAGGAGCAGAAGCAACCGGTTGGGACTACAACGACATTGTGCAAACTTTTTACTTTTCAGCGCAACAATGCATCAGTTTTTGAATTATATCAACTTTCATTCTTGGAGTTGTTCTTCACCATTGTCAAACACGACCATTGGGCAGTTGTTGTTGTTGTTGTTGTTAATTTCATGCATAAACAATTCAATGTATTTGACTCCAGGAGTTAAGACCCTCACTATGTAAGCAACCTTGAGAAGCCTTGTTGTAATCTGGTATGTCGTGCCAATCAAATTTTTTTCTCCCCATGTTTTTCAAATCAATGTTGCGGTACCAATCAATCTTGCATTCTAGATAGAGAACTTCAAAACCCTGGTCAAAGAAAGAAACCAATGGAAGCATGATCTTGACACATTTGAGCGCTTCAGTCCATCAGGCGACCCACAACAATCGACAACGTAGTATTTTTCGCAACTTTACATTTTTGCAACTTCGTTTGATTTTTGTGATCTCATTCCTGCACCTTTTTTCCCGACAGATTTGATTGTGGCATCTTTGCTATTCTATACATGGAGAATTTGACTAGCAAGGGGTTGAAGCCATTTAATACAGTATGACTTTGGACTCATTTTCTTCTGTTTTTGCAACTTATGAAACATGTATAGTACAAAAAGACTGTGCAACATTAGTAGTAAAGAAACAAGTCTGCAACACTAGAATCAATTATTTTGTGAATTTTTTTTTTTTGCAACAGTGCATTTTCCCCTTGCTAGTAGTTTCTAATTATATGTTTTTCTTGTTGTGTATACTCAAGACAGAAACTCCTTGCTCAACTACGGGAAGTACATTGTGGCAAAGTTTTTCAAACACCCTCAACCTAGAGGACGATCTCCAAGACCTGGTGAAAAAGTCGTAGATTGAAGTGAACCGTCGACCACAGCAAGACATAGCTAGTAGTTTAGGCATAGCTAATAGTTTAGGCCTTTTTTCTCGTGCATGTGTGTGCGACATGTTTGTAACCGAGCTATCTAGTAGTACATGGAACTAAATCATTTTGGAGAAGAATGTGTCATGCTCGGGCATGCCCTCCTGTTTCCTCTTCTTTTTTTGTATGTTGGAGCTTTATCGAAGCATCCATTTTGGCACTAATGCTCCAGTGTTGCACAACTATATACAATTTTAGACATGATAAGGAAATGGAATGTTGTTCCTGATGTGTGACCCATATAGAGTTCTTTGTTGCACCATGGTGTATCATGATCCATCACTACTGGAATGAGGAAATTTGCCATCTACTTGATTTTTACGGTTAGCTTGCCGATGGCAAAGAGACTCTTTGCCGTCAGCTACCAACAAATGGACGACAAAGAACTGTCTGATGGCAAAGATATTGTTTGCCATCAGTGCGTTCTTTGTTGTGTGCTCGCACACGACAAATATGGACCACGCAGACGGCAAAGAACTGGTTGATGGCAAAGATGGACCACGCAGACGGCAAAGAGTCACCGGAGCTGGAGCCGTCCCCTTTGTCGTCACGTGCTTCTTTTTCGTCTGCCTCCACCTCTTTGCCATTAACTAGATCCCCACGCGGACGGCAAAGGGGACGGACACTAACGGCTGGCGCGCCCCATCTCCCCACCTCATCTTCCCTCTCCCTGATCCTCACTCTCTCTCTCCCCGATCTCCCCACACCTCTCTGCCTCTCCTCCCCGTGCCTCCCCACCACCACCATCGCGACGCACCCCTCCCCGCCCCACAACACCACGTCGGACCCCTCTCTATGTCGCCCCCACCACTGTGAAGCCCCCTCGCCATGACGGCTCAGACTCACTAGGCCCCTCCCCGCGGCTCCCTCTCCCGGTGTCGCCCCCTCCCCGTGTCGCCCCCTCCCCGCGCCACCCCACTCCCTCGTGCCCCCCGCAGCGCCCACCTCCCCATGTCGGGCCCCTCCGTGTGTCGTCCCCCTCCCTGTGCCCCACCACCGTGCCGCCCCTCTCCCCGCATCGTCCCCCTCCCCACACCGACTCCCCCCCCCCTGTCAGCCCCCTCCCCACGGCTCCCCCTCCTGGTGCCACCCCCACCACCACCAGCGTGTCGTCCCACCACAATCGCGCTGCCTCCTCCACCAGCCCTCAAGGTGAGCATATTTTTCTGGGTTTTTTTATTTTTAATGTTCAGGTTTAGTGTAATTAGTGTTTGGTTTAGGTTAGTGCTAGGTTTCGGTTTAGGTTTATATTTAGGTAATTAGAAGAACAAGAAGAAGAAGAAGAAGAAGAAAGATGAAAAATAAGAAGAAAAGAAGAATAATCAAGTAGAAGAAGAAGATAAAGGAAAAAAGGAAGAAGAGGAAGAAGAAGAAGAAAAAATAAATAAGAAGAAGGATAAGAAGAAAAAGAGGAGAGGACGAGAAGAAGAAGAGGGAAAAGGAAAATAAGAAGGAGAAGAAGAGGAGGAGGAGAAGAAAGAAGAAGAAGAAGAAGAATAACAAGAAGAAGAAGAAGAAGAAGAAGAAGAAGAAGAAGAAGAAGAAGAGGAAGAAGATGAAGAAGAAGAAGACGAAGAACAAGAAGAAAAGGAAAAGGAGGAAAAAGAAGAATATGAAGAAGAAGAAAACGACCCCTCGACATCCTAACACGACACCCCCACACCCTTACATGACACCCCCACATGATGCCCAGACATAACGCCCCGACACCCTGACACGACACCCTGACACCCTTACATGACACCCCGACTGTTGGGGAACGTCGCATGGGAAACAAAAAATTTCCTACGTGCACGAAGACCTATCATGGTGATGTCCATCTACGAGAGAAGATTTCTGATCTACGTACCCTTGTAGATCGCACGGCAGAAGCATTAAGAAACGCGGTTGATGTAGTGGAACGTCCTCACGTCCCTCGATCCGCCCCGCGAACCGTCCCACGAACCGTCCCGCGATCCGTCCCATGATCCGTTCCGATCTAGTGCCGAACGGACGGCACCTCCGCGTTCAGCACACGTACATCTCGACGATGATCTCGGCCTTCTTGATCCAGCAAGAGAGACGGAGAGGTAGATGAGTTCTCCGGCTGCATGACGGTGCTCCGGAGGTTGGTTGTGGTCTTAGTCCAGCAGGGCTCCGCCCGAGCTCCGCAGAAACGCGATCTAGAGGAAAAACCGTGGAGGTATGTGGTCGGGTTGCCGTGGCCAAGTTGTATCAAATCAGCCCTAATACCTCAGTATATATAGGAGGGAGGGGAGGGACCTGCCTTGAGGCTCAAGAGAGACCCAAGGGGTCGGCCGAAGGGGGGAGGAGGAGTCCTCCTCCAATCCTAATCCAACTAGGATTAGAAGGTGGAGTCCTTCTCTACTTTCCCACTTCCCCTTTTTTTCTCTTTGATTTTTTCTCTCTCCTGCGCATAAGGCCTCTTGGGCTGTCCCACCAGCCCACTAAGGGCTGGTGCGGCACCCCTAAGGCCTATGGGCTTCCCCGGGGTGGGCTGCCCCTCCCCCCCCCCCCCCCCGGTGAACATCCGGAACCCATTCGTCACTCCCGTTACATTCCCGGTAATGCCGAAAACTTTTTGGTAATCAAATGAGGTCATCCTATATATCAATCTTCATTTCCGGACCATTCCGGAAACCCTCGTGATGTCTGTGTTCTCATCCGGGACTCCGAACAACATTCAATAACCAACCATATAACTCAAATACGCATAAAACAACGTCGAACCTTAAGTGTGCAGACCCTGCGGGTTCGAGAACTATGTAGACATGACCCGAGGGACTCCTCAGTCAATATCCAATAGTGGGACCTGGATGCCCATATTGGATCCTACATATTCTACGAAGATCTTGTCGATTGAACCTCAGTGCCAAGGATTCATATAATCCCGTATGTCATTCCCTTTGTCCTTCGGTATGTTACTTGCTCGAGATTCGATCGTCGGTATCCGCATACCTATTTCAATATCGTTTATCGGCAAGTCTATTTACTCGTTCCGTAATACAAGATCCCGTAACTTACACTAAGTCACATTGCTTGCAAGGCTTGTGTGTGATGTTGTATTACCGAGTGGGCCCCGAGATACCTCTCCGTCACACGGAGTGACAAATCCCAGTCTTGATCCATACTAACTCAACGAGCACCTTCGGAGATACCTGTAGAGCATATTTATAGTCACCCAGTTACGTTGTGACGTTTGATACACACAAGGCATTCCTCCGGTGCCAGTGAGTTATATGATCTCATGGTCATAGGAATAAATACTTGACACGTAGAAAACAGTAGCAATAGAATGACACGATCAACATGATATGTTTATTAGTTTGGGTCTAGTCCATCACAAGATTCTCCTAATGATGTGATCCCATTATCAAGTAACAACACTTGCCTATGGTCAGGAAACCTTGACCATATTTGATCAATGAGCTAGTCAACTAGAGGCTTACTAGAGACAGTGTTTTGTCTATGTATCCACACAAGTATTTGTTGGAAATATGCCCTAGAGGCAATAATAAAATGGTTATTATCATATTTTCTTGTTCATGATAATCGTCTATTGTTCATGCTATAATTGTATTAACAGGAAACAGTAATACATGTGTGAATAAATAGATCACAATGTGTCCCTTGCAAGCCTCTAGTTGGCTAGCTCGTTAGTCAATAGATGATCATGGTTTCCTGATCATGGGCATTAGATGTCATTGATAACGAGATCACATCATTGGGAGAATGATGTGATGGACAAGACCCAATCCTAAGCATAGCACTAGATAGTATTGTTCGTAGGCTAAAGCTTTTCTAATGTCAAGTGTCTTTTCCTTCGACCATGAGATTGTGCAACTCCCGGATAACGTAGGAGTGCTTTGGGTGTATCAAACGTCACAACGTAACTGGGTCACTATAAAGGTGCACTACGGGTACCTCTGAAAGTGTCTGTTGGGTTGGTACGAATCGAGATCGGGATTTGTCACTCCGCGTGACGGAGAGGTATCTCTGGGCCCACTCGGTAGAACATCATCATGAGCTCAATGTGACTAAGGAGTTAGTCACACGACGACGTGCTACGGAACGAGTAAAGAGACTTACCGATAACGAGATTGAACAAGGTATAGGTATACCGACGATCGAATCTCGCGCAAGTTCTATACCGACAAACAAAGGGAATTGTATACGGGATTGATTGAATCCTTGACATCGTGGTTCATCTGATGAAATCATCATGGAGCAAGTGGGAGCCACCATGGGTATCCAGACCTGCTGATAGTTATTGGCCGGAGAGGTGTCTCGGTCATGTCTGCCTCTCTCCCGAACCCGTAGGGTCTACACACTTAAGCTTCGATGATGCTAGGGTTATAGGGAATTGTTATACGAGGTTATTGAAAGTTGTTCAGAGTCTCGGATGAGATCCCTGACATCATGAGGAGCTCTGGAATAGTCCGGAGGTAAAGATTGATATATAGCACGGATTGTTTCGGACACCGGAAGTGTTTTGGGCGTCACCGGTAACGTACCGGGACCACCGAGACCACCGGAGGTGGCCCCGGGGGTCCACCGGAAGGGGGCAACGACCCCGGGAGGCTAGATGGGCCAAGTGGGGAAGGAACCAGCCCCTAGGTGGTCTGGTGCGCCCCCCACTCAGCCCATGGCGCAGGAAGAGGGGAGAGGAGGGGAACCCTAGCGCAGGTGGGCCTAAGGCCCACCACAGGGGTGCGCCACCCCTCCTCCCTGCCGTGGCCGCTGCACCTCCCATGTGGGGGGGCTACCGCACCACCTAGGGTGGGAACCCTAGGGGTGGCACCCCCCTCCCCTCCTCCTATATATAGTGGGCACTTTTGGGCTTTTGGAGATAGACTTTTCCCTCTCCCTCGGTGCAGCCATGCCCTTCTTTCTCCTCCTCTCTACTGGTGCTTGGCGAAGCCCTGCCGGGAGACCTCGTCTCTCCATCGACACCATGCCGTCGTGTTGCTGGAGTTCTTCCCCAACCTATCCCTCCTCCTTGCTGGATCAAGGTGCGGGAGACATTACTGGGCTGCACGTGTGTTGAACACGGAGGTGCCGTAGTTCGACACTAGATCAGAATCACACCGCGATCTGAATCGCCGCGCGATGGGGTTATAGTCCTAGGGTAGGGTCATAGGCCTGCCCTATGGGTCCTACCCAAGGACTACCCTTCATAAGGGATAAGGCCCTTAGTCAGTTCCGACTGAATTAAGGACTTCCCATCATCCAGTCGGTGACGATTCCTCCATCATCGAGTCGGAGATGAGCATTCGGAGCGTATCAAACTTACCGACTGGATTCCACTCTGTACATCGTAACCCCCCTGGAGGGCAACGATCATACGTTTCCATGTACCTTTATTAGCATTTAAGACACACGTTACCTGTAACGTAGGCATTTATTCGCCACTACTCCACCCCTGTGCACCGAACCATTGTGAAGGGCAGCGCACTCTATATAAGCCACCCTTCCCCACTGGTGCAGGGGTTAGCAATTCACTGTAATCCATATTCCACTCGACAACAAGCTCCCAAGAGCACTGAGATGTAGGGCTTTTACCTCCATCGTAGAGGGGCCTGAACTCATACAACCTCGTCGTAGCTAAGGCTCTGCCCATCCTTTCGTACCCTACACATCTACTGTCAGACTTATACCCACGACAGTTGGCGCCCACCGTGGGGCAGGCATCTAAGCGACTTCCGGCGAGTTTGCGACTACATCTTTTCATCATGTCATCCGGTGGAGATCTGAGCATGGGTCATGAGATCCTCTTCGGCGCTCTCTCCTTCATCATCGACGATTCGGCATGGCTTCGGGATGCCTCTCTCGACATCGAGGTGCTCCCCAGTCACGGGGCTACGCACTTCCGTGCCGGTGCCCGCGGTATTCTTCTTCTCTAGCAGTCAGATCCGGTGTCGACCTACGCCGCCGTCGCGCGCCGCAACAAGCGGTCCCGCCGTTCGCGGCTCCAGTGTTGGGTGCAACACGCCCAGGCGCGCCAGAACGCGTCCTCACAAGTGGCGGTCCTAGAGTCGGTTGTGGTTGCGCCGCCGTCCCAGCGCTCGGACTCAGTTCCGACTGAGTTTCCTTTCGAGTACTTGGGTCACGGACCTGCAGCTGAAGTGCACATGGCCAACTCCCATGAAAGTCCCCGCCAAACTGGCCGGAACGAGCACGAGGTTGGCGAAACATCCGGCGCTCGCCATCAGCCCCGCCGTTCTGCCAGTTGGCACACTCGGCGGAGCAACGTGGAGGTGTTCCGCACACCCGTCCTCAACCTGGCTGCCGCCGCCAAGATAGCCAATTCCCTCCAGCCGACTGATTCAGAGGCTGGCAGAGGGATCGAGCAAATCCGTGCCCTGCTGCACACGGCGCAGCAGCAAAATTCGGCAGTCTCCCAATCGCACAACAAGATTCACAATAGTTCTGTTCACGCGAACATGCATCGGTCAGTTCACAACCCCAGTTCTCATCAGCGACACAGGGGAGGCAGCCGTTCCATGAATCCCGAAGATCGTCGCCGCTCACGCACCCCTCCGCGGGGTGGGCTCTACGGGCCCCGACATCATGATGATCAGCGTTCAGTTGGTGACACTTATGATCCAAGGCCCGACGCGAGAGGGCATATCGCCTAGAGGAGGGTCGACAGGGGCCGAGCCCACCGCGATGGTCACGACATGGACCGTCCGAGTGGAAGCAGGACCATCGTCTCTGGTCCCAAGTGTTTCAGTCGAGCCATCCGTTCGGCTGACATCCCTCCCAACTTCCGATTGGCGACGGGGATCAGCAAGTTTACAGGAGAATCCAAGCCAGAAACATGGCTGGACGTCTACCAAGTGGCAGTCCAGATCGGAGGAGGGGACGACCACGTCGCCATGAAACACCTCCCTCTGATGCTCGACGGCTCGGCACGAGCGTGGCTGAACCAGTTGGCTCCCTCAACCATCTACAGCTGGGCAGATCTGGCCCGAGTCTTCATCGGGACCTTCGAAGGGACGTGCAAACGCCCCGCTGGCCTCGTGGAGCTCCAACACTGTGTCCAGAAGCAGAATGAGCCCCTGCGCGATTTCATTCAGTGTTGGACGACCCTCTACCAAACAGTGGAGAACATCACAGAGCACCAAGCAGTCTACGCCTTCAAGGCAGGCGTGCGGTACAGATATTTGTACCTGAAGTTCGGTCGAACAGGCGACATCTCCATGAGTAAGATTATGGAGATAGCGGCACGCTATGCAAATGGCGAAGAAGAGGACCGCACTCGTAGCGGCAAGCACAAAGCAGTCGCCGATGGAGATGGGAACAGCACTCGGAAGCAGAAGCAGAATGCTCCGTCCACTCCGCACGCAGAGGCCGCAGCCGTTACCAATGCCAAGTTCAAGGGCAAGGGGAAGGCTCAGTTCACCCCCAAGAAGAAGCAGTTCGGAAACCCCATCCTGGACCAGCTATGTCCAATTCACACGAAGATGGATGAAGAGGGCAACGCCATATATCCGAAGCATACCACTCGGCAATGTCGCCTCCTGATCCAGGGGTTCGGCGAAGGGCAGCCGAGTGAAAAGGACAATGAACAGGATGAGGAGGACAAGGAGGATTCGTTCCCCCAAATCCATGCAACACTGATGATTTTTGCTGACGTTGAGAGCAAGAGTCGACTGAAGCTGGTGAACAGGGAGGTGAACATGGCCATGCCGACCAACCCTACGTTCCTCAAATGGTCTCAGACTGCGATCACCTTTGACCAGTCGGATCATCCAGCGCACGTACCCACCCCAGGGAGGCAGGCTCTGGTCGTCGACCCGGTGGTGGAAGGAGTCCGACTGCGTAAAGTCCTCATGGACGGCAGCAGTGGCTTGAACATCATGTACGCTGACACTCTCAAGGGGATGGGCATTCCGATGTCCAAACTTAGCGAGAGCAGCATGCAGTTCCATGGAGTCGTCCCTGGACGAAAGGCCAAGTCACTCTGCCAGATCGCGTTGGACGTCGTCTTCGGCTCCGACAAGAATTTCCGCAAGGAAAAGCTGACGTTCGAGGTGGTGGACTTCCAGAGTGCGTACCACGCAATTCTGGGCCGCCCGGCGTATGCGCGTTTCATGGCCCGTCCATGTTACGTGTACCTGAAGCTAAAGATGCCAGGCCCAAAAGGTGTCATCACTATCACAGGCAATCGGCAGCGGGCCGAGGAGTGTCTGTAGCAGGGATCGAGGATCGCCGATCAGCAGATGGCTGTCCTCGAGCTTGACGAGTACAAGAAGACAGTCGACCCCGCTGACTTGATGCGTTCGAAGAAGCCAGCTTCGGAGTCCGCATTCCAGTCGGCGGGAGAGACGAAGAATGTTAGCATCCACCCGACGGACGACACCGCTGCCCCGACGAACATCTCCACCACCCTCGATCCTAAATAGGAAGCCGAGCTCATCCAATTCCTCCGTGAGAACTGGGACATCTTCGCGTGGAAGCCAGCTGACATGCCAGGTGTACCCAGGGAGTTGGCTGAGCACCGACTGCATGTGGATCCCGCCGCTCGGCCTGTCCGAGAAAGCCTGCGTCGGTCCGCCGTGCACAAGAGGAAGGCAATCGGAGAAGAGGTGTCTAAGCTTTTGGCGGCCAACTTCATTCGCGAGGTACACCACTCCGAGTGGCTCGCCAATGTTGTCATGGTGCCCAAGAAGGACAAGTCGCTCCAAATGTGCATCGACTTCAAGCATCTCAATAAGGTCTTCCCGAAAGACCATTTTCCGCTCCCCCGCATCGATCAAATTGTTGATTCGACTGCGGGTTGCGAGCGATTGTCATTCCTTGATGCCTACTCGGGCTATCATCAGATCCATCTGTATGGCCCCGATGAATTAAAAACAGCCTTCATCACCCCATTCGGGTGCTTCTGCTACATCACTATGCCATTTGGTTTAAAGAATGCAGGAGCAACCTTTATGCGCATGATCCAAAAATGCCTCCTCGACCAGATCGGTCAGAATGTGGAGGCGTATATGGACGATATCGTAGTCAAGTCACGCAAAGGTTCCGACCTGTTGACTGACTTGGCAGAAACATTCGCCAACCTTCGTAGGTACGATATCAAGCTCAACCCAGCCAAGTGTTCATTCGGTGTTCCCAACAGGAAGTTACTCGGTTTCTTCGTTTCTGAATGAGGGATCGATGTCAACCCCGAAAAGATCGGGACCATCGTCCGAATGGAGCGGCTGGTCAGAATACACGATGTTCAAAGGCTCACAGGTTGCTTAGCGGCTTTGAGCAGGTTTATCAGTCGACTCGGCGAGAAGGCACTTCCTCTGTACCGACTCATGAAGAAATCAGATACTTTCGAGTGGACAGACGAAGCCCAAATCGCATTCGACGACCTCAAAGTCCTACTTTCCACCCAGCCGGTTCTTACTGCTCCGCTCAGTAAAGAACCCCTTCTTCTGTACATCGCGGCTACAAATCAAGTCGTCAGCACTGTTCTCACATTCGAACGGGAAGAAGAAGGCAAAGCATACAAGGTTCAGTGGCCAGTGTATTATGTCTCCGAAGTCCTGACTCCTTCCAAGCAGAGGTATCCCCACTATCAAAAACTTATCTACGGGATTTACATGACTGCGAAGAAGGTGGCTCATTATTTCCAAGACCACTCAGTGTCTGTCGGTTCTGATGCTCCGTTGTCGGAAATCCTACACAATCGGACGCATCGGGACGAGTGGCGAAGTGGGCAATGGAGATGTTATACAGCGACATCAAGTTCGAGGCCAAGAAAGCTATAAAGTCTCAACCTCTGGCTGACTTCATAGCAAAATGGGTAGAACAACAGCAACCGACCCACATCTACTCGGCTCATTGGACAATGTTCTTCGATGGGTCCAAGATGTTGAATGGCTCCGGCTTTGGCGTTGTGATCGTATCACCAAAGGGTGACAAACTCAAGTATGTGTTGCAGATACACTTTGATTCCTCCAACAACGAGGCAGAACATGAGGCTCTCCTTTATGGACTGCGCATGGCCATCGCACTCGGCGTCCGTCGCCTGATGGTCTATGGCGATTCGGATTTGGTGGTTAATCAAGTGATGAAGGAGTGGGACGTCAGGAACCCCGCCATGACCACATACTGCAATGCAGTGAGGAAGCTCGAGAAAAAGTTTGAAGGTCTGGAACTCCACCATGTTCCGCGACTGAAAAACCAAGCAGCTGATGAGTTGGCAAAACTCGGATCCACACGGAGACCAGTCCCGAGTGACGTCTGCCTCGAGCACCTCCACCTTCCCTCAGTTAAAGAAGATCCTTTTACAGAGGAACCAGTACAACCAGACAGCTCAACAGATCCGACTGAAGTCGAAGTCCCTGTTGTGGTTGATTTGATCATGGAGATTCTTGCTATCATCCCCGATTGGACTGTGTCGTTCATTGCATACATCCTGAGGCAAGAATTACCAGAAGACGAGGTCCAAGCCAGACAGATCATCCACAGGTCAAAGTCGTTCACTGTCATTGATGGCCAGTTGTACAAAGAAAGCGTTTCAGGCGTCCTTCAATGATGCATCTCCCCCGAGGAGGGACAGTTAATCCTGGAAGAAATTCACTCGGGAACCTGCGGTCCTCACGCCTCCTCAAGGGCAATCGTCGCCAAAGCATTCAGAGCTGGCTTCTTCTGGCTGCACGCGAATGAAATGGCAAAAGATATGGTCGACCGATGTGAAGGCTGTCAGTTCTACTCTAACAAGTCCCACAAGCCAACATATGCGTTGAAGACAATCCCTCTTGTTTGGCCATTTGCAGTATGGGGATTAGATACAGTCGGTCCATTCAGGACAGGCCAAGGGGGATTCACACATCTGTTGGTGGCAGTCGACAAGTTCACAAAGTGGATTGAAGCCAAGCCCATCAAGAAGCTCGACGCCCTTACGGCCATCAAGTTTGTCAGGGACATCATCTACAGATTCGGGGTACCTCACAGCATAATCACTGACAACGGAACAAACTTTGACTCGGACAGATTCAAAGGTTTCTGTACAGGCCAAGGTATCCGAGTGGATTTTGCATCTGTGGCGCATCCCCAAACAAACGGGCAAGCAGAGCGGGCGAATGGACTTATTCTGCAAGGTTTGAAGCCTCGACTCCTGCGAGAAGTGGGACATGCCGCCGGCGCATGGGTCACCGAGCTACCTTCCGTGCTTTGGGGTCTCCGCACAACCCCAAATAGATCTACAGGGCGATCCCCATTCTTCCTCGTTTACAGAGCAGAGGCAGTCCTTCCGAGTGACTTGCTTCACAATGCTCCACGAGTTGAACTCTTCTCCGAAGCTGAAGCAGAGCAAGCAAGGCAAGACGGAGTGGATCTTCTAGAGGAGGAGCGCGAGATGGCACTGACTCGCTCAACCATTTATAACAAGATCTGCGGCGCTTTCACGCGCGACACGTCAGGAGTCGTACATTCCAAGCAGGCGACCTGGTGCTCCGAGTGGATCAGCAGAGACCTCACAAGTTGGCTCCCGCCTGGGAAGGAACCTTCATCATCTCCAAGGTGCTGAACAACGGAGCATATCGACTCTACAACATCGACAGGGAAACGGACGAGCCGCGAGCATGGAACGGAGATCTCCTGAAGCGCTTCTACACGTGACCGTCGACTGAAGCAATGTAAAGAACAAGTATCGTTGAAGTAATACAAAGCAGATTGAGTTTTGCAGATTCAAAATTCTTCCGCGGTTGCAGACTCCGGTCTCAAAAAAAAAAACTTATCTGCGAACCAGAGTCGCCTAAGTACTAACTTTCTTCGAGTGTGCACTAAACGTCGCACTCGGGGACTTAGCTGCGATCAAGAATCGCCTAAGTACAAACTTTCTCCGAGTGTGCACTAAACGTCGCACTCTGGGACTTAGCTGCGATCAAGAATCGCCTAAGTACAAACTTTCTCCGAGTGTGCACTAAATGTCGCACTCGGGGACTTAGCTGCGATCAAGAATCGCCTAAGTACAAACTTTCTCCGAGTGTGCACTAAACGTCGCACTCGGGGACTTAGCTGCGATCCAGAATCGCCTAAGTACTAATTTTCTCCGAGTGTGCACTAAACGTCGCACTCGGGGACTTAGCTGCGATCAAGAATCGCCTAAGTACAAACTTTTTCTGAGTGTGCACTAAACGTCGCACTCGGGGACTTAGCTGCAATCACAAATCGCCTAAGTACTAACTTTATCCGAGTGTGCACTAAACGTCGCACTCGGGGACTTAGCTGCGATTAAGAATCGCCTAAGTACAAACTTTCTCCGAGTGTGCACTAAATGTCGCACTCGGGGACTTAGCTGCGATCACGAATCGCCTAAGTACAAACTTTCTCCGAGTGTGCACTAATCTTCGCACTCGGGGACTTAGACGCGATCCAGAATCGCCTAAGTACTAACTTTCTCCGAATGTGCACTAAACGTCGCACCCGGAGACTTGTCTGCCATCAAAAATCGCCTAAATAGAAAGCTTCCTTCGAGTGTATCTTACAGATCCACTCGGAGGCTTAGCAGACCCTCATTGAGGCTCATGTAGATGTCAAGACAACTGACAATTACATGACTAGCAGAACCTCATTGAGGCTCATGTAGATGTCAAGACAACTAACAATTACATGAGTAACAACTCGCTCCGAGTACGACCTTACAGTTGCACTCGAAGACTTAGCCGCGATCACGAATCGCCTAAGTACACAATTGCCTTCGAGTGTATCCTACAGATCCACTCGAAGACTCAGCAGACCCTTAGTGAGGCTCATGCAGATGTCAAGACAACTGACAATTACATGCTCCGCATGTTTGCCATTGGCTTCACCAAGAATCGCCAAACAAAAACCACGAGCCAAAATCGTGTCAACAACTCTTTGGCAAAGGAAAAGCAAAAGATTCGATTCAAATTCAAAGCTCGTCTAAAGATAGTTGACTCGGTGTAGATCAAGCTTATCCACACCGAACCACGAATGTGACGGCCAACGGCAGTGGCCAAAGTTTCATACAACTAACACTCGGCATACCGAGGTAAAAGTTTTCTCAAGCATCGTCAGGACTGGCACTGGGGCTGGCAGGCTCCACGAAAGTGTCGAGGTCGATCCCGTCTGCGATGCGAGTGGCGCTCTCAAAGAAGGTCTCCATGAAATCTTCGAATCAAAGCTTTTTGGTGTTGGCGACTTGCAACGCCTTCAGCTTCTCTTCGCGAGCCTCCTTGCAGTGCACTCGGACCAGCGACAGCGCCACGTCCGCACCACAGCGAGCCGCAGACTTCTTCCACGCCTGCACTCGGTTCGGGACCTCCTCCAGCCGAGTCATCAACCCTTCCATTTCTTGTCGAGACTCGTCTTCGGGCCACAACTCCTTGTCGATTCGGTCGACGACCTCTCTCAGTCGACCGATGAGAGGTCCCACTTTGCCTAGGCAAATGTGCACTCGAAGCATGTCTCGATTGGCGTCCTCGCCGAGTGGAACGTTCGGAAGAATCGACCGCTCAACGTCAGCTGCTTCAGCCTCAGCGTCCATGCAAAAATCTGCAAAGACAGGACGAGCAAAAAGTAAGCGCAGAATGAAATACACAGTCAAGAAGCACTCGGAAAAACAGAACTTACCACCGAGAAGCGCAATCATCTTCCTTGCCCAGTCACTGACGTACTTCTCCTGTGCTATGCATCGCCTGTTCATCACCTGCATCTGTCCCATCAGCTCGGTTCTTTGTTTCCCCATTTTCTCCATTTCGGCCACCAATGCCTTGTTTGCCTCATGGGACTCCTCCAAGGACTTCTCTCGTTCAGCCAAAACACCCTTCAGATCAGCCAAGGCAAGCATTGCTGCATCCAGTTCCGCAGCAAACTGAATCTTTTCAGCCTTCGGAGTGTTGTACGCTGATCCCATCTTGCAAGTCTTCTGCAATTCAGTGCCAAGAGACGATCAGACAAATTCAACAAGGACAACAATAAAAACTCGAAGTTCTTCAGACCCCTGCCGACGCAAGCAGTCGACAGTAGTCTCGGGGACTACACCGAGTGGGTTCACTAAGAGTGACCCCACTGGCATGAAGCTCAAACAGGTCCGCCCTATTGAGATACATAACAAAAAACAAGCCTATGAGGTTACTACTACCCGACCTGAGTAAAATTGCTCTCGGGGACTCATCCAGTAGGTGCACTCGGAGTGCCCCCACCGGTAACATTCGAACAGGTTTGTTTTGATCTGATCAAGTTAAAGAAAATGTATATAAAGACAACTGTCGGTGCAAGCACTCGATAGAAGTCTCGGGGACTACACCCACTGGGTTCACTAAGAGTGAACCCACTGCAAAATAATCATACTGTATCCGAGTACATTGCTTAAACACCCAGTGGGTTACAAGAGGAAAATAAATACTTACTAGCCCACTTACTCGGATATCGTCCCGGAGTTCCAAGCTTCGCTTGTACACAGACGCGATGGAGTCGCACGCTCTCTTGGCATCACCAGCCATCAACTCCGCCTGCACCATGGCCCCCTTAGCAGCTCCCACCTGATCTTCCGGGAGGCGCTGGGCGTCGTACTGGACGGTCGACGGACCTGGCACCACAAGAGACTCCTTGGGCATCCCAAGTCCTGCTCCAGTCGGTTCAGCAGCGAAGAGCGCCATTTCAGTCGACGGCATCGTCTCGGTTGGCGGCGCGTCCATGGCGGGAGTAGTAACAGACGGAACAGCCTCAAGGACAGGTGCCGCAGCTTGCTCGGACCTCTTCTGGTCATCATCCTCCACGTGGATCACCTCTGAACGAAGCCCGACCAAACGACGTGAGACCACAGGAAAAAGGGCAAGATCGAAGACAGAATTCGTGAAACAATAGTGTAAGCCCTCGGAGTCGCCACGACGAACCTTGCTGGGACGTGACAACGTTGTCCGTATCCATGGGATCATCTTCCTGGCGCGGCGGAGGTGGCAGCTCTGTCGAGTAAAATTCACTCGACCAATAAGCATGAGTTCAACAAATACTGGAAGAAGATAGAAGAACAATGCACTTACGCCGAGGTGACGGGAACGGTGACCCTCATCCGCAGCAAAGCCTTCCGAGGCTTGGATCCACTCGGTTTGGCCACCTTAGAGGGCTGGCCCGCGGGCTCAGCAGGAGAGTCCCTGGTCCTCTTTGTGCTCCGAGCACTCGGAACCACGGGAGTGGCTGGAAAGGCACTCGGAACTACAGGAGCAGCTGGCGGGGCACTCGAGGCCGCTAGAGGAGCCGACGGAGCCATGGGTTTGTGACGGTGTTTAGTTCGAGGCTCTGGTGGTGGGGGTGGCGAGCTCTGTTCCTCATCTTCCCCTTCTTCTTCTCCGGACTCCTCCGTCTCCCCACTGTCGGAGACGTACTCGACGCTCTCCATGCTGCCCTCCTGGCTACCTTCCTCTTCCTCAGCCGGATTCCCGTTCGAGACAGGAGAAAACCAGTTGGTCCACGCCTGCACGAGATACAGTCGACAACATCAGACGTCAGACAGTGATACAAGAAAAAGTGATACATCTAAGACAATTGTGTGCACTCGACAAGTTATACTCACCTCATTCGTAGGAGGGTTGTCCGCGCGGAAGGGCTTCACTCGCCGGGCTCCTCTGGGGTTATCGCAGGCGCCTGTGATGTTGAGGACCCAAGACGCCACAAGCTCCCCGGTCACGCACTCGGGGTTAGTCCGAGTGGAGTCCTCAGGCCCCGTGTAGTGCCACATGGCGTGGTGTCGAGCTTGCAAAGGCTGGATGCACCGACCCAAAAAAATCTCCAGCAAATCTATGCCAGTGACTCCCTTCCGGACGACCTCTACCAGCGCATCGACCAGAGGCTGGATCTTGATCTTCTCCACCTTCGTGAGCGCAAGCTGCCTAGGCGAGGCCGGTCGGTCTATGCTGAAGGGTGGCAGTCCAGTCACGGCATTCGGACAAGCAACATCCTGGCAGTAGAACCAAGTCGACTGTCAGTTCCTAACGGATTCAGACAACTGGAGAGCGGCATAGCTACTTTTACTTTTCTTTTGGAAGCCTAAGCCTCCGCAAAGCTGGAGGAGGTGAGTTTTGTCATCCGACTGGCTAAGCCTTTTGATGGTTTGAGATCTAGCAGAGAAGATGTGCTTAAAAAGCCCCCAATGGGGAGGACAGCCGATAAAACACTCGCACAGCACGACGAAGGCAGAGAGATGAGCTATTGCGTTGGGAGGAAAATGGTGGAGCTGCGCCCCGAATTGGTTCATTATACCTCTGAAGAAGGGATGACGAGGCAGAGAGAAGCCTCGGTGCACGTGACTAAGCAGCAAGACGCGCTCCCCCTCCTAGGGCGCCGGCTCGGTCTCGCCCTCCGTCGGCAACCTCCACGTCTTGTGCTCGATCATGCCGTGCTCCACCAGCTCCAGCATGTCCTCCTCCGTCACCGTGGAGGGGAGGAAATCCCCCTGGATCCAACCCGCCGGCAGTGCTCGCTGCCGCCGCTGAGCAGGAGCCGCCGCCTTCCCCTTCTTCTTCCGCGCCTCGAGCGTGCTCGTCTGCCCCTTTGTCATGGTGGAGGCTGCAGATCCGCGGGGGAGAAGGAGAAGGAAGGAGCTTGAGATGCGCAGGAGGTGACGAGAGAAGCGGGACAAGTGAGAGCTATCAGGCGAGTGCAACGAAAAACCCTCGATGTAGAGGTTTAAATAAGGTTCCGACTGGGTCACTAGCAGGTGGCCCCGAAATATTATCCCCCGACCGGTTGCTGTGATATTAGTGGAGGAGATGAAGGCACGGAAATCGAGGCGGCAGATACTACTCGATTACGGTGTCGTCATCCCCGCTGAGCGCGCGGCAACTGAAATTTGAGGATCCCAGAAAATCCACCGCTGTCAGTTGACTGGTCACGTCAAAAGATTTCGCGGAAGCACTCGGTCCCTGACGGTTCGTTTCACGAATACATCCACTCGGATCACTGGTCAAGAGGATAAAATGGATCGAGGCAAACAACGCCAAAGCCGCATCCATACCAGTCGGATCCGTACTCCAAACATCGCTTCGTCGTTCCAACCCTAATCCATTCGAGGACTAATGATGGGGTTATAGTCCTAGGGTAGGGTCATAGGCCTGCCCTATGGGTCCTACCCAAGGACTACCCTTCATAAGGGATAAGGCCCTTAGTCAGTTCCGACTGAATTAAGGACTTCCCATCATCCAGTCGGTGACGATTCCTCCATCATCCAGTCGGAGATGAGCATTCGGAGCATATCAAACTTACCGACTCGATTCCACTCTGTACATCATAACCCCCTGGAGGGCAACGGTCATACGTTTCCATGTACCTTTATTAGCATTTAAGACATACGTTACCTGTAACGTAGGCATTTATTCGCCACTACTCCACCCCTGTGCACCGAACCGTTGTGAAGGGCAGCGCACTCTATATAAGCCGCCCTTCCCCACTGGTGCAGGGTTAGCAATTCACTGTAATCCATATTCCACTCGACAACAAGCTCCCAAGAGCACTGAGATGTAGGGCTTTTACCTCCACCGTAGAGGGGCCTGAACTCATACAACCTCGCCGTAGCTAAGGCTCTGCCCATCCTTTCGTACCCTACACATCTACTGTCAGACTTATACCCACGACACCGCAAGTATGACTCCATCAACTGCGTTCTAGTAACGCTTCCGCTTAGCAATCTTCAAAGGTATGAAGATGCACTCACCCCTCTCTCGTTGCTGGTCTCTCCATAGGAAGATCTGAATATGCGTAGGAAAATTTTGAATTTATGCTACGTTACCCAACAGTGGCATCCGAGCCAGGTTTTCTATGCGTAGATTCTATGCACGAGTAGAACACAAAAGGTTGTGGGTGATGATTTGTCAATTGCTTGCCGCTAGTAGTCTTATTCTTTTCCGGCGGTATTGTGGGATGAAGCGGCCCGGACCGACTTTACACGTACACTTACGTGAGACTGGTTCCACCGATAGACATGCACACCGTGCATAAAGGTGGCTAGCGGGTGTCTGTCTCTCCTACTCTAGTCGGATTGGATTTGATGAAAAGGGTCCTTATGAAGGGTAAATAGCTTTGGCATATCATCATTGTGGCTGTCATGTAGGTAAGAAGGCGTTCTTGCTAGAAACCCAAATCAGCCACGTAAAACTTGCAAACAACAATAAGAGGACGTCTAACTTGTTTTTGCAGGGTTTGACATGTGATGTGATACGGCCAAAGTTGTGATGTTGCATGTATGATGTATGAGATGATCATGTTATTGTAATAGGTTTCACGACTTGCATGTAGATGAGTATGACAACCGGCAGGAGCCATAGGAGTTGTCTTAATTTATTGTATGAGATGCAACGCCATGTGCTTACTACTTTTACTTCATTGCTAACAGTTAGCTATAGTAGTAGTGATAGTAGTAGTTGGCGTGAGGACTTCACGGAGACACGTTGATGGAGATCATGGTGTCACGCCGGTGACGATGATAATCATGTGATGCCTGAAGATGGAGATCGAAAGAGCAGAGATGATAATGGCCATATCATGTCACTATATGATTGCATTGTGATGTTTATCATGTTTTTCATCTTATTGCTTAGAACGACGGTAGCATAATAAGATGATCCCTCTTAAAATTTCGAGAACGTATTCCCCTAAGTGTGCACCATTGCGAAGGATCGTTGTCTCGAAGCACCACGTGATGATCGGGTGTGATAGATTCTAACGTTCGCATACAACAGATGTAAGCTAGATTTACACACGCGAAACACCTAGGTTGACTCGACGAGCTTAGCATGTACAGACATGACCTCAAATACAAGAGACCGAAAGGTTGAACATGAGTCGTATGGTTGAATGTGATCAGCATGAACTTGCTCACCATGGTGACTAGTCCGTCTCACGTGATGATCGGACACGGGTTAGTCAACATGGATCATGTATCACTTAGATGACTAGAGGGATGTCGATTTAAGTGGGAGTTCATACTTAATTTGATTAAATGAACTTAATTGTCATGAACTTAGTCTAAAAGTTGTCTTTATAAATATTGTAGATGGCCAACGTCAACCTCAATTTCAATGCATTCCTAGAGAAAAACAAGCTGAAAGATGATGGTAGCAACTATGCGGACTGGGTTCGCAACTTGAAGCTCATCCTTGAAGCAGCTAAAAAGGCTTATGTCCTTGATGCGCCGCTAGGTGACCCTCCCGCTCCCGCAGCAGCCCAGGACATTCTGAACGTCTGGCAAACGCGGAGTGATGACTACTATCTGGTTATGTGTGGCATGTTATACAGTTTAGAAACGGGGCTCCAAAGGCGTTTTGAGAAACACGGTGCATATGAGATGTTGCAAGAGCTGAAGCTAGTTTTTCAAGCTCATGCCCGTGTCGAGAGATATGAAGTCTCCGACAAGTTCTTTAGCTGTAAGATGGAGGAGAACAGTTCTGTCAGTGAGCACATACTCAAAATGTCTGGGTTACACGGTCGTCTGACTTCACTTGGAGTCAACTTCCGGATGATGCTATAATTGACAGAATCCTCCAGTCTCTTCCACCAAGCTACAAAGGCTTTGTGCTTAACTACAACATGCAAGGGATGGAGAAGACCATTCCCGAGTTGTACTCGATGCTCAAGTCTGAAGAAGTAGAAATCAATAAAGAGCATCAAGTGTTGATGGTCAACAAGACCACTAGTTTCAAGAAGGGCAAGGGTAAGAAGAACTTCAAGAAAGACGACAAAGCTGTTGCCGCGCCCAGTAAGCTAGATGCCGGGAAGAAGAAAAAGAATGGACCCAAGCCTGAGACTGAGTGCTTCTATTGCAAGGGAAAGGGTCACTCGAAGCGGAACTGCCCCAAATACTTAGCGGACAAGAAGGCCGACAACGTTAAAGGTATATGTGATATACATGTTATTGATGTGTACCTTACCAGCGCTCGTAGTAGCTCCTGGGTATTTGATACCGGTGTTGTTGCTCACATTTGCAACTCAAAGCAGGAACTGCGGAATAAGCGGAGACTGGCAAAGGACGAGGTGACGATGCGCGTCAGGAATGGCTCCAAGGTCGATGTGATCGCCGTCGGCACGTTACCTCTACATCTACCGTCGGGATTAGTTTTAAACCTTAATAATTGTTATTTAGTACCATCTTTAAGCATGAACATTGTATCAGGGTCTTGCTTAATGCGAGACGGCTACTCATTTAAGTCGGAGAATAATGGTTGTTCTATTTATATGAGTGATATGTTTTATGGTCATGCTCCGCTGGTGAATGGTTTATTCTTGATGAATCTCGATCGTGATGTTACGCATATTCATAGTGTGAGTACCAAAAGATGTAAAGTTGATAATGATAGTCCCACATACTTGTGGCACTGCCGCCTTGGTCATATCGGCGTTAAGCGCATGAAGAAGCTCCATACTGATGGACTATTAGAGTCTCTAGACTTTGAATCATTTGACACATGCGAACCGTGCCTCGTGGGCAAGATGACTAAGACTCCATTCTCGGGAATAATGGAGAGAGCAACCGACTTATTGGAAATAATACATACTGATGTGTGTGGTCCAATGAACGTTGAAGCTCGCAGTGGCTATCATTATGTTCTCACTCTCACCGATGATTTGAGTAGGTATGGGTATATCTACTTGATGAACCACAAATCTGAGACATTTGAAAAGTTCAAGGAATTTCAGAGTGAGGTCGAGAATCAACGTGACAGAAAAATTAAGTGTCTACGATTTGATCGTGGAGGAGAATATTTGAGTCACGAGTTTGGCACACACCTAAGGAAGTGTGGAATCGTTTCACAACTGACGCCGCCTGGCACACCGCAACGCAACAGAGTCTCTGAACGTCGTAATCGCACTTTATTAGATATGGTACGATCTATGATGTCTCTTACCGACTTGCCGCTATCATTTTGGGGATATGCATTAGAAACTGCAGCATTCACTTTAAATAGGGCACCGTCTAAATCCGTTGAGACGACACCGTATGAACTATGGTTTGGCAAGAAACCTAAGTTGCCGTTTCTTAAAGTTTGGGGTTGCGATGCTTATGTGAAGAAACTTCAACCAGAAAAGCTCGAACCCAAAGCGGAGAAATGCGTATTCATAGGATACCCTAAGGAAACTATTGGGTATACCTTCTATCTTAGATCCAAAGGTAAAACCTTTGTTGCCAAGAACGGATCCTTTATAGAGAAAGAGTTTCTCTCGAAAGAAGTAAGTGGGAGGAAGGTAGAACTTGATGAGGTAATTACACCCCCTCTCGAACAGCATAGTAGCGCAGCGCGGGAAGTTGTTCCTGTGGCGCCTACACCAACTGAAGAGGAAGTTAATGATAATGATCATGAAGCTTCGGATCAAGTTACTACTGAACCGCGAAGGTCCACGAGGGCACGCTCCGCACCAGAGTGGTACCGCAACCCTGTGATGGAAATCATGTTGTTAGACAACGGTGAACCTTCGAACTATGAAGAAGCAATGGCGGGCCCGGATTCCAACAAATGGCTTGAAGTATGAAATCCGAGATAGGATCCATGTATGAGAACAAAGTATGGACTTTAGTGGACTTGCCCGATGACCGGCGAGCCATAGAAAATAAATGGATCTTAAAGAAGAAGACCGATGCAAACGGTAATGTAACCGTTTATAAAGCTCGACTTGTCGCAAAGGGTTTTTGACAAATTCAAGGAGTTGACTACAAAGAGACTTTCTCTCCCATAGCAAACCTGAAATCAGTCCAAATCATGTTAGCGATTGCCGCCTTTTGTGATTATGAAATTTGGCAAATGGACGTCAAAACAACGTTCCTTAACGGGAACCTTAAGGAAGAGTTGTATATGATACAACCAGAAGGTTTTGTCGACCCTAAGGGTGCTAACAAAGTGTGCAAGCTCCAGCGCTCCATCTATGGGTTGGTGCAAGCATCTCGGAGTTGGAACATTCGCTTTAATGAGGTGATTAAAGCGTTTGGGTTCATACAGGTTTACGGAGAAGCCTGTCTGTACAAGAAAGTGAGTGAGCTCTGTAGCTTTCCTCATACTGTATGTGGATGACATATTATTGATGGGGAACAATACAGAAATGTTGGAGAGCATAAAGGCCTATTTGAACAAGAGTTTTTCAATGAAGGACCTTGGAGAAGCTGCATACGTATTAGGCATCAAGATCTATAGAGATAGATCGAGACGCCTCATAGGTCTTTCGCAAAGTACATACCTTGACAAGATATTGAAGAAGTTTAATATGGAAAACTCAAAGAAAGGGTTCTTGCCAGTTTTGCAAGGTATGAGATTGAGTAAGACTCAGTCGCCGACCACGGCAGCAGATAGAGAGAAGATGAGTAATGTCCCCTACGCTTCAGCCGTAGGCTCACTAATGTATGCCATGTTGTGTACCAGACCTGATATAAACCTTGCCATAAGTTTGGTAGGGAGGTACCAAAGTGATCCCGGTATGGAACACTGGACAACGGTCAAGAATATCCTTAAGTACCTGAAAAGGACTAAGGAAATGTTTCTCGTTTATGGAGGTGACGAAGAGCTCGTCGTAAAGGGTTACGCCGACGCCAGCTTCGACACAGATCCGGATGACTCTAAGTCACAGACCGGATACGTATATGTTTTGAATGGTGGGGCAGTGAGCTGGTGCAGCAGCAAGCAAGAAGTCGTGGCAGCATCTACATGTGAAGCGGAGTACATAGGTGCTTCAGAAGCGGCTCATGAAGGAATTTGGATGAAGGAGCTCATCACCGACCTTGGAGTGGTCCAAGCGCGTCGGGTCCAATGACACTCTTCTGTGATAACACTGGGGCCATTGCCATAGCCAAGGAGCCCAGGTTCCACTGGAAGACGAAGCACATCAAACGCCGCTACAACTCCATCCAGGACCATGTCCAGAGTGGAGTGATAGATATTTGTAAAGTACATACGGATCTGAATGTTGCAGACCCATTGACTAAACCTCTTCCACGAGCAAAACAAGATCAACACCATAATGCTATGGGTGTTCGATACATCACAATGTAACTGGATTATTGACTCTAGTGCAAGTGGGAGACTGTTGGAAATATGCCCTAGAGGCAATAATAAAATGGTTATTATCATATTTCCTTGTTCATGATAATCGTCTATTGTTCATGCTATAATTGTATTAACAGGAAACAGTAATACATGTGTGACTAAATAGATCACAATGTGTCCCTAGCAAGCCTCTAGTTGGCTAGCTCGTTAGTCAATAGATGATCATGGTTTCCTGATCATGGGCATTAGATGTCAATGATAGCGGGATCACATCATTGGGAGAATGATGTGATGGACAAGACCCAATCCTAAGCATAGCACTAGATCGTATTGTTCATATGCTAAAGCTTTTCTAATGTCAAGTGTCTTTTCCTTCGACCGTGAGATTGTGCAACTCCCGGATACCGTAGGAGTGCTTTGGGTGTACCAAACGTCACAACGTAACTGGGTGACTATAAAGGTGCACTATGGGTACCTCTGGAAGTGTCTGTTGGGTTGGTACGAATCGAGATCGGGATTTGTCACTCCGCGTGACGGAGAGGTATCTCTGGGCCCACTCGGTAGAACATCATCATGAGCTCAATGTGACTAAGGAGTTAGTCACACGATGACGTGCTATGGAACGAGTAAAAAGACTTACCGATAATGAGATTGAACAAGGTATAGGTATACCGACGATCGAATCTCGGGCAAGTTCTATACCGACAGACAAAGGGAATTGTATACGGGATTGATTGAATCCTTGACATCGTGGTTCATCCGATGAGATCATCGTGGAGCAAGTAGGAGCCACCATGGGTATCCAGACCCCGCTGATGGTTATTGGCCGGAGAGGTGTCTCGGTCATGTCTGCCTGTCTCCCGAACCCGTAGGGTCTACACACTTAAGGTTCGATGACGCTAGGGTTATAGGGAATTGTTATACGAGGTTATCGAAAGTTGTTCGGAGTCCCGGATGAGATCCCGGACGTCACGAGGAGCTTCGGAATGGTCCGGAGGTAAATATTGATATATAGGACGGATGGTTTCGGACACCGGAAGTGTTTCGGGCGTCACCGGTAACGTACCGGGACCACCGGGACCATCGGAGGTGGCCCCGGGGGTCCACCGGAAGGGGGAAACGACCCCGGGAGGCTAGATGGGCCAAGTGGGGAAGGAAACCAGCCCCTAGGTGGGCTGGTGCGCCCCCCACCCAGCCCATGGCGCACGAAGAGGGGAGAGGGGGGAACCCTAGCGCAGGTGGGCCTAAGGCCCACCAGAGGGGTGCGCCACCCCTCCTCCGTATCCTGGGCGCCGCACCTCCCATCCGGGGGTGCTGCAGCACCACCTAGGCTGGGAACCCTAGGGGTGGCACCCCCTCCCCTCCTCCTATATATAGTGGGCACTTTTGGGCTTTTGGAGATAGGCTTTTCCCTCTCCCTCGGCGCAGCCCTGCCCTTCTTTCTCCTCCTCTCTGCTGGTGCATGGCGAAGCCCTGCCGGGAGACCTCGTCTCTCCATCGACACCACGCCGTCGTGCTGCTGGAGTTCTTCCCCAACCTCTCCCTCCTCCTTGCTGGATCAAGGTGCGGGAGACGTCACCGGGCTGCACGTGTGTTGAACGCGGAGGTGCCGTAGTTCGGCACTAGATCGGAATCACACCGCGATCTGAATCGCCGCGAGTACGACTCCATCTACCGCGTTCTAGTAACGGTTCCGCTTAGCAATCTTCAAAGGTATGAAGATGCACTCACCCCTCTCTCGTTGCTGGTCTCTCCATAGGAAGATCTGAATATGCGTAAGAAAATTTTGAATTTATGCTACGTTACCCAACAGTATTGTGTTTCCAATCAATACAACTATAGCATGGATAATAAACGATTATCATGAACAGAGAAATATAATAATAACTAATTTATTATTGCCTCTAGGGCATATTTCCAACAGTCTCCGACTTGCACTAGAGTCAATAATCCAGTTCACGTCACCATGTGATTTCAACGAATCCAACACCCATGTAGTTCTGGGGTCTAATCATGTCGTGCTCGTTAGAGAGGTTTTAGTCAACGGTTTTGAATCCTTCAGATCCGTGCTTGCTTTACAAATCTTTATGTCATCTTATAGATGCTTCTACTATGTGCTATTCAGAAATACTCCAAATATCTACTCTACCATACGAATTTGTTTCACTACTCACAGTTATTCAGATTAGTGTCAAAGCTTGCATCAACGTAACCCTTTACGATGAACTCTTTAACCACCTCCATAATCGAGAAAAAATCCTTATTCCATTAGTCACTAAGGATAACTTTGACCGTTGTTCAGTGATTCAATCCTGGATCACTCTCTCTACCTCTTAACAGACTTGTAGCAAGGCACACATCAGGTGCGGTACACAGCATGGCATATTGTAGATTCTACGGCTAAGGCATAGGGGACGACCTTCGTCCTTTCTCTTTCTTCTGCCGGGGTCGGGTTTTGAGTCTTACTCAAATTCACACCTTACAACACAATCAAGAACTCCTTCTTCGCTGATCTATTTTGAACTCCTTCAAAAACTTGTAAAGGCATGCATCTTGTTGAAACTTCTATTAAGTGTTTCGATCTATCTCTATAGATCTTGATGCTCAATGTTCAAGTAGCGCAATCCAGGTATTCCTTTGAAAAACTCCTTTCAAACAACCTTTTATGCTTCACAGAAAATCTACATTATTTCTGATCAACAATATGTCAACCACATATACTTATCAGAAATTCTATAGTGCTCCCACTCACGTCTTTGGAAATACAAGTTTCTCATAAACCTTGTACAAACCCAAAATCTTTGATCATCTCATCAAAGTGTATATTCCAACTCCGAGATGCTCGCACGAGTCCATTGAAGGATCGCTGGAGCTTGCATACTTGTTAGTATCCTTATGTTCGACAAAACATTCTGATTGTATCACATACAATCTTTCCTCAAGGAAACCGTCGAGGAAACAATGTTTTGACTTCCTGTGTGCAATATTTCACAAATAATGCAGCAATTACTAACATAATTCCAACAGACTTTTAGCATCGCTACGAGTGAGAAAGTCACATCATAGTCAACTCTTTGATCTTGTCGAAAACATCTTTGCGACAAGTCGAGCTTCTCTTAATAGTGACTTATCACCATCATGCATGTCTTCCTTTTAAAGATCCATCTTTACTTAATAGTCTTACTACCATCAAGCAGTTCTTCCAAAGTCTACACTTTGTCTTATACATGGATTCTCTCTCGAATTTCATAGCCTCCAGCCATTTGTCGGAATCCGGGCCCACCATTGCTTCTCCATAACTCGTAGGTTCATTGTTGTTCAACATGACCTCCAAGACATGGTTACCGTACCACTCTGTAGTAGTACGCGACCTTGTCGACCTACGAGGTCTGTAGTAACTTGATCTGATGCTCAATCATCACTATCATCAGCTTCCACTTCAATTGTTGTAGGCGCCACATGAACAACTTCCTACGCCCTGCTACACACTAGTTGAAGTGATGGTTCAATAACCTCATCAAGTTCTATCACCCTCCCACTCAATTCTTTCGAGAGAAACCTTTCCTCGAGAAAGGACCCATTTCTAGAAACAAACACTTTGCTTCCGGATCTGAGATAGGAGATGTACCCAACTGTTTTGGATATCCTATGAAGATGCATTTATCCGCTTTGGGTTCGAGCTTATCAAACTGAAACTTTTTCACATAAGTGTCGTAGCCCCAAACTTTCAAGACACGACAGCTTAGATTTTTCTAAACCTCAATCTGCGTCATCTCAACGGAATTACGCGATTCCCTATTTAAAGTGAATGCGGTTGTCTCTAATGCATAACCCATAAATGACAGTGGTAATTCGATAAGAGACATCATAGCATGCACCATATCAAATAGGTCGCGGCTATGACACCATCACACCATGGTGTTCTTGGTGGCATGAATTGCGAAACAACTCCACATTGTCTTAACTGTGTACCAAAACTTGCAACTCAGATATTCATTTCTATGATCATATCGTAGACAGTTTATCCTCTTGTTACAACGAACTTCACTCTGGAACAGAATTGAACTTTTCAATATTTCAGACTTTGTGATTCATTAAGTAAATACTCCTGCATCTACTCAAATCGTCATTGAAGTAAGAACAAAATGATATCCACTGCGTGCCTCAGCACTCATTGGACTGCATACATCAAAATGTATTACTTCCAACAAGTTACTATCTTGTTTCATCTCAATGAAAACAAGGCCTTGCTCATGTGGTATGATTTGCATGTCACAAGTGATTCAAAATCAAGTGAGGATAAAGATCCATCAGCATGGAGCCTCTTCATGCAATTTATACCAACATGACTCAAGCGGCAGTGCCACAAGTAAGTAGTACTATCATCATTACCTTGTATCTTTTGGCACCAATATCATGAACATGTGTAACACTACGATCGAGATTCAATAAACCATTTGAAGGTGATTATTCAAGCAAATAGAGTAACCATTATTCTCTTTAAATGAATAATCGTATTGCAATAAACACGATCCAATCATGTTCATGCTTAACGCAAGCACCAAATAACAATTATTTAGGTTTAACACCAATCCCGATGGTAGAGGAAGCGTGCGACGTTTGATCATATCAACCTTGGAAACACTTCCAACACGTATCGTAACCTCACCTTTAGCTAGTCTCCGTTTATTTCGTAGATTTTATTTTGTGTTACTAATCACTTAGCAACCGAACCAGTATCCAATACCCTCGCGCTACTAGGAGTACTAGTAAAGTACACATCAACATCATGTATATCCAATATACTTCTTTCGACTTTGCCGGCCTTCCTATCTACCAAGCATCTAGGGTAGCTCCGCCTCAGTGACCGTTCCCCTCATAACAGAAGCACTTAGTCTCGGGTTTGGGTTTAATCTTGGGTCTCTTCATTAGTGCAGCAACTGTTTTGCCGTTTCACGAAGTATCCTTTCTAGCACTTGCCTTTCTTGAAACTTATTGGTTTTACTAACCATCAACTATTGATCCTCTTTCTTGATTTCTAATTTCGCAGTGTCAAACATCGCGAATCGCTCAAGGATTATTGTATCTATCCTTGATATGTTATAGCTCATCACAAAGCTCTCACAACTTGGTGGCAGTGACTTTGGAGAACCATCACTATCTTATCTGGAAGATTAACTCCCACTTGATTCAAGCGATTGTCGTACTCAGAGAATCTGAGCACACGCTCAATGGTTGAGCTTTTCTCCTTTACTTCGTGGACAAAGAATCTTGTCAGAGGTCTCATACCTCTTAACAAGGGCACAAGCATGAAATCACAAATTCATCCCTTTATAACATCTCTTATGTTCCGTGACGTTTCAAAATGTCTTCGGCGCCTTGCTTCTAAGCCATTAAGTATTTTGCACTGAACTATCGCGTAGTCATCAGAAACATGTATGTCGGATGTTCACAACATCCACAAACGACGCTCGAGGTGCAGCACACCGAGTGGTGCATTAAGGACATAAGCCTTCTGCGCAGCAACGAGGACAATCCTCAGTTTTACAGACTCAGTCCGCAAAGTTTGCTACTATCAACTTTCAACTAAATTTTCTCTAGGAACATATAAAAACAGTAGAGCTATAGCGCAAGCTACATCATAATTCGCAAAGACCATTAGACTATGTTCATGACAATTAGTTCAATTAATCATATTACTTAAGAACTCCCACTCAAAAAGTACACCTCTCTAATCATTTGAGTGGTACATGATCCAAATCCACTATCTCAAGTCCGATCATCACGTGAGTCAAGAATAGTTTCAGTGGTAAGCATCTCTATGCTAATCATATCAACTATACCATTCATGCTCGACCTTTCGGTCTCATGTGTTCCGAGGCCATGTCTGCACATGCTAGGCTCGTCAAGTTTAACCCGAGTGTTCTGCGCGTGCAACTGTTTTGCACCCGTTGTATGTGAACGTTGAGTCTATCACACCCGATCATCACGTGGTGTCTCGAAACGACAAACTGTCGCAACGGTGCACAGTCGGGGAGAACACGATTTGAGCTTGAAATTTTAGTGAGAGATCACCTCATAATGCTACAGTCGTTCTAAGCATAATAAGGTGCATAAAGGATTAACATCACATGCAATTCATAAGTGACATGATATGGCCATCATCATGTGCTTCTTGATCTCCATCACCAAAGCACCAGCACGATCTTCTTGTCACCAGCGCCACACCATGATCTCCATCATCATGATCTCCATCAACGTGTCGCCATCGGGGTTGTCGTGCTACTCATGCTATTACTACTAAAGCTACGTCCTAGCAATATATTAAACGCATCTGCAAGCACAAACGTTAGTTTAAAGACAACCCTATGGCTCCTGCCGGTTGCCGTACCATCGACGTGCAAGTCGATATTAACTATTACAACATGATCATCTCATACATGCAATATATCACATCACGTCGTTGGCCATATCACATCACAAGCATACCCTGCAAAAACAAGTTAGACGTCCTCTAATTGTTGTTGCATGTTTTACGTGGTTGCCATGGGTATCTAGTAGGATCGCATCTTACTTACGCAAACACCACAACGGAGATGTATGAATTACTATTTAACCTCTCTCCAAGGACCTCCTCGGTCAAATCCGATTCAACTAAAGTTGGAGAAACCGACACTCGCCAGTCATCTTTGAGCAACGGGGTTGCTCGTAACGATGAAACCAGTCTCTCGTAAGCGTACGAGTACTGTCGGTCCGAGCCGCGTCGATCCAACAATACCGCGGAATCAAGAAAATACTAAGGAGGGCAGCAAATCGCACATCACCACCCACAAAAACTTTTGTTTTCTACTCGAGATAACATCTACGCATGAACCTAGCTCATGATGCCATTGTTGGGGAATGTCGCATGGGAAACAAAAAATTTCCTACGCGCACGAAGACCTATCATGGTGATGTCCATCTACGAGAGGAGATTTCCGATCTACGTACCCTTGTAGATCGCACAGCAGAAGCGTTAAGAAACGCGGTTGATGTAGTGGAACATCCTCACGTCCCTCAATCCGCCCCGCGAACCGTCATGCGATCCATCCCACGATCCGCTTCGATCTAGTGCCAAACGAACGGCACCTCCGCGTTTAGCACACGTACAGCTCGACGATGATCTTGGCCTTCTTGATCCAGCAAGAGAGACGGGGAGGTAGATGAGTTCTTATTCCAGCAGGGCTCCGCCCGAGCTCCGCAGAAACGCGATCTAGAGGAAAAACTGTGGAGGTATGTGGTCGGGCTGTCGTGGCCAAGTTCTCAAATCAGCCCTAATACCTCAATATATATAGGAGGGAGGGGGAGGGACCTGCCTTGAGGCTCAAGAGAGCCCCAAGGGGTCGGCCGAAGGGGGGAGGAGGAGTCCTCCTCCAATCCTAGTCCAACTAGGATTGGAAGGTGGAGTCCTTCTCTACTTTCCCACTTCCCCTTTTTTCTCTTTGATTTTTTCTCTCTCGTGCGCATAGGGCCTCTTGGATTGTCCCACCAGCCCACTAAGGGCTATGGGCTTCCCCCGGGTGGGCTGTCCCCCCCCCCCCCCCCCCCCCCCGTGAACATCCGGAACCCATTCGTCACTCCCCGTACATTCCCGGTAATGCCAAAAACTTTCCGGTAATCAAATGAGGTAATCCCATATATCAATCTTCGTTTCCGGACCATTCCGGAAACCCTAGTGATGTCCGTGATCTCATCCGGGACTCCGAACAACATTCGGTAACCAACCATATAACTCAAATACACATAAAACAACGTCGAACCTTAAGTGTGCAGACCCTGCGGGTTCGAGAACTATGTAGACATAACCCGAGGGACTCCTCGGTCAATATCTAATAGCGGGACCTGGATACCCATATTGGATCCTACATATTCTACGAAGATCTTATCGATTGAACCTCAGTGCCAAGGATTTATATAATACCGTATGTCATTCCCTTTGTCCTTCGGTATGTTACATGCTCGAGATTCGATCGTCGGTATCCGCATACCTATTTCAATCTCGTTTAACGGCAAGTCTCTTTACTCGTTCCGTAATACAAGATCCCGTAACTTACACTAAGTCACATCGCTTGCAAGGCTTGTGTGTGATGTTGTATTACCGAGTGGGCCCCAAGATACCTCTTCGTCACACAGAGTGACAAATTCCAGTCTTGATCCATACTAACTCAACGGGCACCTTCGAAGATACCTGTAGAGCATCTTTACAGTCACCCGGTTACGTTGTGACGTTTGATTTACACAAGGCATTCCTCCGATGCCAGTGAGTTATATGATCTCATGGTCATAGGAATAAATACTTCACATGCAGAAAATAGTAGCAACAAAATGACACGATCAACATGCTACGTTTATTAGTTTGGGTCTAGTCCATCACATGATTCTCCTAATGATGTGATCCCGTTATCAACGAGCTATGGTCAGGAAACCTTGACCATCTTTGATCAACGAGCTAGTCAACTAGAGGCTTACTAGGGACAGTGTTTTGTCTATGTATCCACACAAGTATTGTGTTTCCAATCAATACAATTATAGCATGGATAATAAACGATTATCATGAACAGAGAAATATAATAATAACTAATTTATTATTGCCTCTAGGGCATATTTCCAACACCGACACCCCTAGACGACACCCCGACACCCCGGCACGACACCAGGCACCTGCACCTGCGTGTGGCGACGGGAAGATGGCACTCATAGATCGCCATTACAATTCCCCCACACACGTGTTAATACACGCCCCCTGACGCCACTCACCGTCGACCCCGACACCGCCCCCGACGCCACTCACCGCCGACCCCGTCACCGCTTCGGCCTCTTGTTGACCGAAAAGGTCCTCTTAGGCCTTCCAGAGGTCGACTCGGTCTTAGTTTTGTAAATCATGAGTTAGGTCCTATATTTTTCCAATTTTGTTATAAAAACAAAATATTTGTGTTGATTGGGTGGATTTACATGTGCAGTTGTTTTGTCGCTGCGAGGGTCTGGTGTTTGACGACCTCCCCGTGCGTTAGACGAGCTCCGCCCCTACGTTTGTGGGTGAGCACAAATCACATTTCCTCCTCCCCCCTACATTTGCTCTGGGTCGGTCTTCGTGCCGATGAAACTTGCTAGATATAGGTACATTAAATCATCAATATGCGTGACCAGTATGGGTCTCCTGTTCAAAAGGGTTACAGTTATAAATATGCATGCATTCGCATATACTTATAACTATGATTCTTCTGAGTTGTCTAACGTTATCCACGGACAGCCCGAGTATGTGTAGATTGGGTTCGTTTTCCCATTTACTCTGCTCCGGATCCGATGCATAATTTTGTTAGTGCCTCCCTATCGTTCTCCGGGTACACATATTGTCTGTTTATGGCTGAGACGTGTATCAGGAGAACAACAGGGAGGTGCTTTCGAATTTTTTTGTCGGACCCGGAGCAGAGCATGCGAAAACGAACCCAATCTACACATACTCGGGTGGGATTAGGACCTATCTTTACCTATTAGCGCGTAGGTTGTATGGACGTAATAAAACTAACAAACTTGATTATCTAATGAATATATATGCTGAATTATATATATATATATTTCTTGTGTGCCTAGTAGCTAGGCAAGATGAGTGGTCGTGCATAGATGTACACCGCTCACACTAGTCAGAAAGAGATGACCAAATAATGGTTTACAAAAACCAAGGAGTTTGTGAAAGCTGCATATGCAAATGGCCACACAACAAACTGGTGCCCCTGTCCTGGGTGCGGCCACTTTAAAAAGAGGACAGAGGCTGAAATGGGTAAACACCTATAGAGGAGGGGTTTTACGTCTGATTATACGATGTGGACATTTCATGGTGAGTCTGCCCAAGGCATGAGAGTTGAGGTGGTTCGTCGTTGCACCGACGAGCATGGTACTGGGATCGAAGACATGGTGCAAAACATTGACAATGCTCGATATTCGGATGATGAGATGGAGGAATCTGCAAAGGCCTTCTATGAAATGTTGGAGTCTTCAAACCATCCTCTCCGCGAGTTGAGCTTTGTCAGCTGGATGCCATTGCACAATTAATGGCTCTGAAGGCTCACTTCAACTTGGGAAGAGAATGCTACGATGCGATGATGACACTATTTGGACGCTTTCTACCCAACGGCCATGTCATGCCTGCAAACTTGTACGAGTCGGACTAAGTACTCTGTGTACTTAAGATGCCCTATGAGAAGATACATGCCTATGAGAAAGGATGTGCCTTATTTAGGCTTGAGTATGTGGACTTGAACTATTGTCCCATTTGCAAGTCTTCCAGGTATGTTATGGTAGACAACGGTATGGGTGAGAAGAGCAAGACCAAAATTCCAGTTAATGTTCTTTGGTATATGCGAATCATACCAAGGCTTCAACGTCTTTTCATGGTCGAAGAGACGGACAAGCAGATGACATGGCACAAATTGGGCAAAAGAACCAAACTAGATGCAGATGGGAATAAGATGTCGGTACACACATCGGATGCGGAAGTGTGGAAGCACTTCGATGCATTACATCTGGATAAAGTGGCGGATCCAAGGCATCCTCGAGTCTGCATCTCCATGGATAGATTCAATCCCTTTGGTATGACGGCAACCCAATACAGTAGTTGGCCTCTATTTTTCATTCCACTCAATCTCCCACCGGACAGATTATGCAAATAAAGAACATATTCCTGACGTTGATAATTCCACGGCCCAACTATCCGGGGAAGAATGTGAATGTGTACATGCAGCCACTTAAGGATGAATTGCAAGAAGCTTGGGATGATGGGTTCAAGACATACGACGCCGCTAGAAAAGAAAACTTTAAAATGCATGTCTCGTACATGTACTCGATGCATGACTTGCCGGCGTATACGCTATTCGCTAGTTGGTGTGTGCATGGAAGGTTCCCGTGCCCCACATGCAAGGCAGCTCTTCAGTTTCATTCGCTACAAGCGGGTCAAAAGTATTCATGCATTGACTTGCATAGGCAGTTCCTCGATCCTTGCCATCAGTTCAGAAAAGACAAGTAGAACTTTATCAAAGGTAAATTTGTCAAAAACTCGGCACCACCTGCGTTGACAGGCCAATAGATCTTGGATCAGTTAAACGCTCTCGAGCCTGATCCAGAGCGTCCAGGGTATTTCAAGGGGTATAATTCAGAACACGCCTGGACTCACAAGAGATGCTTGTGTGATCTGCCTTACTTCAAAGACCTCCTTCATATCCTTGTAATTCTCTTCGGGTTGTGGGTTTTGTCTGGCCAACTAGATCTATGATTCTTGCAATGGGAGAAGTGCTTGGTTTTGGGTTCTACCATGTGGTGACCTTTCCCAGTGACAGTAGGGGCAGCAAGGCACACATTAAGTAGTTGACATCAAGGGTAACAAGATGGGCTCTGTCGTTGATATGAGATTGTCCATCTACATCATGTCATCTTGCTTAAGGCGTTACTCTGTTCTTTTGGACTTAATACACTAGATGCATGTTGGATAGCGGTCAATGTGTGGAGTAATAGTAGTAGATGTAGAAAGTATCAGTCTACTTGTTTTGGACGTGATGCCTATAGATGCGGTTCTATCAATTGCTCGACAGTAATTTGTTCACCCACCGTCTACTTGCTTTCATGAGAGAAGCCACTAGTAAACACTACGGCCCACGGGTCTATTCACATCTATCGTTTACACCTCCACTTTTACTTTGCTTTGTTACTTTATTGCTTCAGTTCTCTCTTGGCAAACAATCTATAAGGGATTGACAACCCCTTCATAGCGTTGGGAGCAAGCTTTTTGTGTTTGTGCAGGATCTTGTGATACTCCTCCACTGGATTGATACCTTGGTTCTCAAACTGAGGGAAATACTTACTACCACTGTGCTACATCACCCTTTCTGCTTCGAGGGAACACCAACGCAAGGCTCCAAGGCCACACGGGAAATCCTTTGCATATTTGCTTAGGAAGTCTCTTAAGGCGTAGCCGCAGCAGAAGGATTCCTAGTACCGTCGTCACGACTATTCCTCGCGCCGTTGCAAGGAAAGCACAGCTAGCATTAGAAGTATTTTTGGCGCCGTTGCCGGGGAGGAGAGATCAAGATCTATCCAAGTAGGTCTCACAAACTCATCTCTTGCATTTGCTTTTTTTTGCTAGTTGCCTCTCGTTTTCCTCTCCCCCACTTCACATTTGCCGTTTTCATTTGCCTTTCTCTTTTGCCTTTTTCTTTTGCTTTTTGCCTTTCCCTTCTTGCCCGCCTGCTCTTAGGTTTGTTCGTGAGAGACCTTTCCTCATGGCCAAACCAAACTATTTCAAAAAATTTGAGGAGATTGAAACTAATGTAAAAGGTTTCATGTCTTCACAGTTTGACCAAAATAGCTACTTCCCTAGGGGATTAAAAGAGCAAAATTCCTTTTTGGTCTGTTTGAATAAAGAGGTTGATGATATGGCCAATGATTTCCTTGCACTTAATTCCCAGCTTGCTCATCTTGAAAAATTGGTGGGCCAAATTTCTGACAAGCACGCTACCTTAGTCAATAAGATGGCAGCTAAACCTGAAATTTGTGATGCAAATCACGAGGATCTTAAAGTGCTTGGTGGGTCTCCTCTTGAATCTTTGTTTTCGCATGTCAAACCTATTTATGGAGGGGCTGGATATGAATCCACTTTGGTTGAAAAACGCCCCAATGATTCGGAGTCCACCTATCTTGATGATAAAGGTGTGGAGAGTGGAGTAGAAGAAGTCAAAATTTTGGGTAGTAATGAAACTCCCACTTTGGATTTCAAGGAATTCAATTATGATAATTGCTCCATGTTTGAATGCATTTCTTTGATGCAATCCATTGCAAACTCTCCACACGCTTATAGCCAAAGCAAAGCCTTTACCACGCATATCGTAGATGCTATGATGAAATCTCTTCAAGAGAAGCTCGAACTAGAAGTCTCTATACCTAGAAAACTTCATGATGAGTGGGAACCTACTATCAAAATCAAGATTAAAAACTATGAGTGCAATGCTTTGTGTGATTTGGGTGTTAGTGTTTCCGCGATTCCAAAATCTTTATGTGATATTCTTGGTTTTCATGAGATTGAAGAGTGTTCTCTTAATTTGCATCTTGCGGATTCTACTGTCAAGAAACCCATGGGAAGGATCGATGATGTTCTTATTGTTGCAAATAAGAACTATGTACCCGTGGATTTCATTGTACTTGACATAGATTGCAATCCTTCATGTCCCATTATTCTTGGTAGACCTTTCCTAAGGACTATTGGTGCTATCATCGATATGAAGGAAGGGAATATTAGATTTCAATTTCCTTTGAAGAAGGGCATGGAGCACTTTCCTAGAAAGGAAATAAGATTGCCTTATGAATCTATGATGAGGGCTACTTATGGTTTGAGCACCAAAGATGACTATACGTGATTCATCACTTTTTGCCTAGCTAAGGGCGTTAAACAAAAGCGCTTGTTGGGAGGCAACCCAACGAATCTATCCTTTTTCTTTCTGTTTTGTGTTTTACACACTTTCATAATTCTGTCATTATTGTATTTTTTGTGTTTCTTTTTGCGTTTGTGCCAAGCAAAATTGTTATGATTAGTCTTGGGGATGATTGTTTGGTCATGCTGGAAAAGACAGAAACTTTCTGCTCATGAAAAGAATTTTCATTTTTTCTGTAAGAGCTTTTGAGTTGATTCTTTTTTGCTTCTGATTTCTACGCAAATTCTTCAGACTGTCGTAATTTTTCAGAATTTTTGAAGTACCAGAGGTATACAAACAGATTGCTACAGACTGGTCTGCTGTTAACAGATTCTGTTTTTGTTGTGTTGGTTGCTTATTTTGATGAAACTATGGATAGTATCGGGGGTATTAGCCATGTAAGATTGAAAATACAGTAACCCAACATCAGGACAAGTAGAATTTAAGTTTGCTACAGTACCTAAGGAAGTGGTGGTTTGCTTTCTCATACTAATGTTACCACGAGTTTCTGTTTAAGTTTCGTGTTGTGAAGTTTTCAAGTTTTGGGTGAAGTTCTTATGGACAAAGGGATAAAGAGTGGCAAGAGCTCAAGCTTGGGGATGCCCAAGGCACCCCAAGAGATTCAAGGATGCCGTAAAAGCCTAAGCTTGGGGATGCCCCGGGAAGGCATCCCCTCTCTCGTCTTCAATCCATCGGTAACGTTACTTGGGGCTATATTTTTATTCACCACATGTTATGTGTTTTTGCTTGGAGCGTCTTGTATCATAGGAGTCTTTTATGTTTCTAGTGACACAATCATCCTTGCTGCACACCTAGAGAGAGAGACATGCACACACCATGATTTTGTGGAGCTTCACTTATATCTTTTGGTAGACAATTCAGTCACATGTGCTTCACTTATATCTTTTGAGCTAGATACTTTTGCTCTTTGTGCTTCACTTATATCTTTTAGAGTGCAGCGGTGCGTGGCTTGGTAGTTGATCTATGCTTTGAAAGTAGTCTCAAAAGAGGTAGTTATCCAAAGGGATACGAAAACTTCCACCTTCATGTGCATTGAATAGTTAGAGAAGTTTGATTCATCTCAATTAGTTTTGAGTTGTGGTTATGGTAATATTGAAGTTATGCTAGTAAGGTGTTGTGGATCTAGAAATACTTGTGTTGAAGTTAGTGATTCCCGTAGCATGCACGTATGGTGAACCGCTATGTGATGAAATCTGAGCATGATTAGTCTATTGATTGTCATCCTTTGCGTGGCGGTCGGGATCGCGCGATGGTTTATACCTACCAACCCTTCCCCTAGGAGTATGCGTTGAATGCTTTGTTTCGATTACTAATAAAACTTCTGCAACAAGTATATGAGTTCTTCATGACTAATGTTGAGTCCATGGTTTAGATGCACTTTTACCTTCCATCATCACTATCTTCTTAGTGTCGTGCAACTTTCGTCGGTGCACAAAACCCACCATTAGCCTCCCTCAAAACAACCACCATACCTACCTACTATGGCTTTTTCAAAGTCATTCCGAGATATATTGCCATGCAACTACCACCATGACATGTGCCAGCACGTCTACATTGCCATTGCATGACCGTAAGATAGCTAGCATGATGTTTCCATTAATGTCTATGCCATGCTAGATCATTGTCACGGTACACTACCGAAGGCATTCCATATAGAGTCATTGTTGCTCTAAGTTTTGAGTTGAAAGTGTGATGATCACCATTAATGGAGCATTGTCCCATGTGAGGAAATAAAAGAGGCCAAAGAAGCCCACCAAAAAAAAGAGGCCAAAGAGCCCACCAAAAAAATTAGAGAAAAAGAGAGAAGGGACAATGCTACCACTTTTTCACACTTGTGCATATTAAGCACCATGATCTTCATGATTGAGAGTCTCTCGTTTTGTCACCACCATATAGCTAGTGGGGCATTTTCATTATATAACTTGGCTTGTATATTCCAATGATAGGCTTCCTAAAAATTGCCTTAGGTCTTCGTGAGCAAGCAAGTTGGATGCACCCCCACTAGTTTTATTTAAGAGCTTTCACATACTCGTAGCTCTAGTGCATCGTTTGTATGGCAATCCCTACTCAATCACATTGATATCTATTGATGAGCATCTCCACAGCTCATTGATATGCCTAGTTAATGTGACTATCTTCTCCTTTTTGTCTTGCAACCTCCACCACATTCCACACCATCTATAGTGCTAAAACCATGGCTCACGCTCATGTATTGCGTGAGAGTTGAAAAGGTTTGAGAAAGTAAGGTGTGAAACAATTACTTGGCCAATACCGGGGTTGTGCATGATTTAAATTCAATAGCAAACTATATGCTTTTGTAGGGATAACTTTCTTTTGGCCTTGTTATTTTGAAAGTTCATGATTACCTTGCTAGTTTGCTTGAATTATTATTATTTCCACGTCAATAGCAAACTATTGTTTTGAATCTAATGGATCTGAACATTCACGTCACATAAGAGGACTTATAAAGGACATCTATGCTAGGTAGCATGAAAGCATCAAAAAATCATTCTTTATCACTTCCCTACTCGAGGACGAGCAGGAGTTAAGCTTGGGGATGCTTGATACGTCTCAAACGTATCTATAATTTTTGATGGTTTCACGCTGTTATCTTGTCATCTTTGGATGTTTTATGTATCTTTTATATCTTTTTTGGGAATAACTTATTAATTCAGTGCCAAGTGCCAGTTCCTGTTTTTTGTGTGTGTTTTTGGCGCTTTTCAGATCTGATTTTGGAACGGAGTCCAAATGGAATAAAATCCCCGAAATGATTTTTTCCCGAACGGAAGAAGATCAGGGGCCTGTGGGCCAAGCCAGGTGGGCTCCACGGAGCCCACAAGCCCCCACTCCGCCACCAGGGGAGGCGGCGGTGGCAGGGCTTGTGGCCTCCCTGGCCGCCCCCTGACCTAGGTCTTGCGCCTATATATTCCCTAAAATACAGCAAAAAATCAGGGGAGCCTCGTAAATACTTTTCCGCCGCTGCAAGCTTCCGTTTCCGCGAGATCTCATCTGGAGACCCTTCCCGGTGCCCTGCCGGAGGGGGCTTTGGAGTTGGAGGGCTTCTTCATGATCATCATCGCCCCTCCAATGACTCGTGAGTAGTTCACTTCGGACCTACGGGTCCGTAGTTGGTAGCTAGATGACTTCTTCTCTCTCTTGGATCTTCAATACAAAGTTCTCCACGATCTTCATGGAGATCTATCCGATGTAATCTTCTTTGGCGTGTGTTTGTCGAGATCCGATGAATTGTGGATTTGTGATCAGATTATCTATGATATATATTTGAGTCTTTGTTGATTTCTTATATGCATGATTTGATATCCTTGTAAGTCTCTTCGAGTCTTGGGTTTTGTTTGGCCAACTAGATCTATGATTCTTGCAATGGGAGAAGTTCTTGGTTTTGGGTTCTACCATGTGGTGACCTTTCCGAGTGACAGTAGGGGCAACAAGGCACACATTAAGTAGTTGCCATCAAGGGTAACAAGATGGACTCTGTCGTTGATATGAGATTGTCCATCTACATCATGTCATCTTGCTTAAGGCGTTACTCTGTTCTTTTGGACTTAATACACTAGATGCATGCTGGATAGCGGTCGACGTGTGGAGTAAGAGTAGTAGATGCAGAAAGTATCGGTCTACTTGTTTTGGACGTGATGCCTATAGATATAATCATTGCCATAGATATCGTCACGACTTTGCGCGGTTCTATCAATTGCTCGACAGTAATTTGTTCACCCACTGTCTACTTGCTTTCATGAGAGAAGCCACTAGTAAACACTACGACCCCGGGTCTATTCACATCTATCGTTTACACCTCCGCTTTTACTTTGCTTTGTTACTTTGTTGCTTTCAGTTCTCACTTGGAAAACAATCTATAAGGGATTGACAACCCCTTCATAGCGTTGGGAGCAAGCTTTTTGTGTTTGTGCGGGATCTTGTGATACTCCTCCACTGGATTGATACCATGGTTCTCAAACTGAGGGAAATACTTACCACCGCTGTGCTACATCACCCTTTCCGCTTCGAGGGAACACCAATGCAAGGCTCCAAGGCCACAGGGGAAATCCTTTGCATATTTTCTTAGGAAGTCTCTTAAGGCATAGCCACAGCAGAAGGATTCCTGGTACCGTCGTCACGACTATTCCTGGCGCCGTTGCAAGGGAAGCACAACTAACATCAGCGGGTAATGCTGGTGATGTTATGTGGCTTTATTCCTGAGGATGAATGGCTAGTACTGGCAGAGCTGAGCTATTTCTTCCGTGTTCTTTGTGCGAAAGAACGATTGCCTCGCGTGGTAGATGTCATGCAGGAGTTGGTGCCAGAGTTGCTCTGTAAGTTAGAGAAGATATTTCCACCTGGCTTCTTTAATCCAATGCAACATTTGATTGTACATCTCCCGACCGAGGCAAGATCGGGTGGGCCCATACAAAATCATTGGTGCTTTGCGACTAAGAGGATGCAGAAGACGCTTCGAGCAGAACGTAAAAATAAACGTAGAATTGAAGCATCAATGGCCAATGCATTTATTACCGAGGAGGTGGAAAACTTTGTGACAGCACACTACAAAGCCACAAATCGTCATTTGCATAATCCGAAGCCTCGGTACAACGATGGCGACCCTAAAAAAGGTGGACCAACCTCAGCCTATTCAAAGGGAAGCTTGCATGAGTTGGTGTTTTGAAACCAATAACTTTGGATGTCGAAGAATGGCGAACCATTTTGGTGTATATCTTCAACAACCTAACAAAAGTGCGGTCATACATCGAGCAAGTTCTCGGTACATTTTTTCTGCAACTTCTAATTCCTTTGAACTGCTCTTATTCCCGGATATTAGATACAGTCGATACGCCGCCAAACTGCCGAGCTGCATCGCACAACCCTTCTCCAGGTGAACCCGCCCCAAGCAACCCAAGTGATTCACATCCTTGATGACGACGACAGTAAGTTTTTCTAGTGTTCTGCTTAACAAATGCATAATTAGCTTCGTAAATGCTAGTTAGCCCTATTATGCCACATACTTATCTTACTTTCCCAAGAAATACATACTTAGCTAATTATCCTCCAAAATGACATACTTAGCTTATTTAGTTAATTTATGACATAATTAGCTTAGTTAGGTAAAAAAATAGCATAAGAACCTTGGTTACCTCATAAATGTCATATACTTAGCTTATCTTCCTCCAAAAGGACATAATAAGCTCAAAATAAGATAAGTATTGCAATCATCTTCTCCTCCTTCTTATCCTTCTTATTCTCCTTCTCATTCTTCTTCTTCTTCTTCTTATCCTCCTTCTTCTTCTCCTTCTCCTCCTTCTTCTTATCCTCCTCCTCCTCCTCCTCCTTCTTCTTCTTCTTCTTCTTCTTCTTCTTCTCCTCCTCCTCCTCCTCCTCCTTCTCTTGATTCTCCTTCTTCTTCTTCTTCTTCTTCTTCTTCTTCTTCTTCTTCTTCTTCTTCTTCTTCTTCTTCTTCTTCTTCTTCTCATCCTTCTCCTTATCCATCTCCTCCTCCTCCTCCTCCTCCTCCTCCTCCTTCTTCTTCTTCTTCTTCTTCTTCTTCTTCTTCTTCTTCTTCTTCTTCTCCTTCTTCTTCTTCTTCATCATCATCTTCTCCTCCTCCTTCTTATCCTTCCCCTTCTTCTTCTTCTTCTTCTCATCCTTCTCCTTCTCCTTCTCCTCCTCCTCCTTCTCCTTCTCCTTCTTCTTCTCCTTCTCCTTCTTCTTCTCATCCTCCTCCTCCTCCTCCTCCTTCTTCTTCTTCTTCTTCCTCTTCTTATTCTTCTTCTTCTTCTTCTTCATAGCTAATTATCCTCCAAAATGACATAATTAGCTTATTTAGTTCATTTATGACATAATTAGCTTAGTTAGGTCAAAAATAGCATAAGAACCTTGGTTACCTCATAAATGTTATATACTTAGCTTATGTTCCTCCAAAATGACATAATAAGCTCAAAATTGGCATAAAAAGAAAAATAAAGAATAGAAGAGGAAAGGGGAGAAAAAGAAAGAATATAAGAAGAAGAACGAGCTTCTTGTTTCTTTCTTCTTATTATTTTCCTTCTCTTTCTTCTTCTTCTAGTCTTCTCCTTCTTCTTCTCCTTCTAACTTTCTTATTCTCATTTTGCAGATTTGGTTCACTTCATGGAAAGTGGCATTGATGGGATTCTATTGTTTTCTTTTAGTTTCAATTTGTATGGATGAACAGTGTGATGTTTCAAACTATGTGTATATATGGATGAACTATGTGAAAATATTTGTTGTCTTGCTCAATATTTTCATGATGATGCTGGATACATGGCCTATGTTTCTTCTATGATGTCTGAATCTACATATCTGAAAATGTAGGGAAATAACTGAAAACAAACAAAAAAGTGACAATACATGCATTTTGTCGTCTGCGAGCTGATGGCAAAGGTGCCACATGGCACACACGTGTGCAACCTGGGAGCAGCACGGCTGACCTATATGGTCACTTTGCCATTAGCTGGTGAACCTGAAAGATGGCAAAGGGATCCCCATGGTAGACGACAAAGCCCCCCTGGCAGACTGCAAAGGCCACCCGGCAGACGACAAAGCCCCCCCCCCCTCGTGGCAGACAACAAAGCCCCCCTGGCAGACGACAAAGGCTCCATTAGCCACCTAACAGAGTAGATTCCTGTCGGCTGTCGTTTAGCTCATTTGCCGTTTGTTGGCCATGGCTAACCGATGGCAAAGATCTTTGCCATACACTGCGAGCCGACACACAGCAAAGAAGGTCTTTACCGAGCATAGCTATGGCAAATATTTTGCCGTTCGCCGGCGAACGACAAAGGTCTTTACCATCCGTGGAATGGTCCTTTGCCGTCCGCTATGACAAACGACAAAGGAGCTGATTCCTATAGTGCATGTCAAAATATTCCATAAGCATTGTGTTTCTGTACCATTGTCCTTTCATATTTTTTTTTTTTGCACTATAGCAAAATCAACATTTGAATGCATTTCCCAATTTAACATGAACTAATGAATACATGTTCCTATAACATCACCAAGTGATAGTTCATTCATGTGTTTTCGTGTAACCTTAACAGATTAGCTATATTTTCATGGATGCATCCTCGAACATCATGTCCCCGAAACATGGACATGAACAGCCAAATGAATCAAACATGAAACAAGCCATTTTTCTTATAACATCCTAGAATACAAGCTATTTTTCATGTAGATATAACATGAACAGGGAATAAGGAAAATCTACAACAAAGGCCATTTTATAGGAAACAAGCCATTTTCCTGTAACAAAGGTCATCCTGGAATACAACCTATTTTTCCTGTAAACAAGGTTTACCTGAATCAAACACACAAATGAAGAACAGTAAACAAGTTTTTTTCTATAACCTGAATCAAACCCGCTTCAACTAAACAAATGAAGAGAAAAGAATGCCATTTTGCGGGCAAGCAAATTAGTGGAGAGCGTGTTCTTTTTGTGTAACCTCAATACAACAAGCAAAATTAAAATGAAAAGTGTTTGTTCTTGAAACAAAACCCAATTGATTCATGTATCATGTTTTGCAAATGCAACCTACACATCTTCACGGGCGTTAGTCCTCAGTTTGTCCTTTTTTTGTCACTTGATGACAAAAGGGGAGAAACTTGAGAGTTAGTCTTCAAACGGGATTTATTTTTGGGGCTTCTGAACTATATTTAAGTTACAAACTCTTGGCTCTTCTGAAGTTTTTATGTAATGAGTTGTAACTTAAGCCCGATGGTACTCTGACGCTTTTGAACGTTTTTCTTCGCATGCTTATTCCTCAAGTTTTAATGCACGCATGCTGAAATTCGTCAGATACCATTTGCCATCATGCTTCTTCATTTTCTTCATATGATATGTTATATGTATGCATGATTTACAAGATTCAGGGGGAGATCTCCATGATATAAATCATCAATGTGCATCTGCTATAAAAGCAGAATCCTCAAGGTATGCACATCTTCAGGGGGAGTCTCTATGAATCTTATTTTCAAATTCCTCAAATGAGTATTTACACTTCATATTTTTGATCCCTGTTGAAGACTTAACCTAATTGTCATCAACCACCAAAAAGGGGGAGATTGTAAGTGCATCTAGTGCCCCTTAGTGATTTTGGTGGTTTGAAGACTTATAGGTTAAGTATCTAATGTGTTTATAAGTGTACACAAGATATATAAGTCATTGAGGAGTTTGAGATATTTGAAGAATATCGACCCCTAAAAATATATGTCTTCAGTTGAAGAAATTGGTCTGAAGCTGAAGAAATGAATCACGAGGAATCTGCGATGAAATTGATATTCCTCATGAAGATATTGATACTGAGAAGTGTTGGGGAACGTCGCATGGGAAACAAAAAATTTCCTACGCGCACGAAGACCTATCATGGTGATGTCCATCTACGAGAGGGGATGAGTGCTCTACGTACCCTTGTAGATCGTACAGCATAAGCGTTAGAGAACGCGGTTGATGTAGTGGAACGTCCTCACGTCCCTCGATCCGCCCCGCGAACAATCCCGCGATCAGTCCCACGATCTAGTACCGAACGGACGGCACCTCCGCGTTCAGCACACGTACAGCTCGACGATGATCTCGGCCTTCTTGATCCAGCAAGAGAGACGGAGAGGTAGAAGAGTTCTCCGGCAGCGTGACGGCGCTCCGGAGGTTGGTGATGATCTTGTCTCAGCAGGGCTCCGCCCGAGCTCCGCAGAAACACGATCTAGAGGAAAAACTATGGAGGTATGTGGTCGGGCAGCCGTGAGAAAGTCGTCTCAAATCTGCCCTAAAAGCCCCATATATATAGGAGGAGGGAGGGGGACCTTGCCTTGGGGTCCAAGGGATCCCCAAGGGGTCGGCCGAGCCAGGGGGGAGGACTCTCCCCCCCCAAACCGAGTCCTACTTGGTTTGGTGGGAGGGAGTCCTTCCCCCTTCCCACTTCTTCCTTTTTTTTTCTTTCCTTTGATTTTTTCTCTCTTGGCGCATAGGGGATTGGTGGGCTGTCCCACCAGCCCACTAAGGGCTGGTGTGACCCCCCCAAATGCCTATGGGCTTCCCCGGAGTGGGTTGCCCCCCTCCGGTGAACTCCCGGAACCCATTCGTCATTCCCGGTACATTCCCGGTAACTCCGAAAACCTTCCGGTAATCAAATGAGGTCATCCTATATATCAATCTTCGTTTCCGGACCATTCCGGAAACCCTCGTGACGTCCGTGATCTCATCCGGGACTCCGAACAACATTCGGTAACCAACCATATAACTCAAATACGCATAAAACAACGTCGAGCCTTAAGTGTGCAGACCCTGCGGGTTCGAGAACTATGTAGACATGACCCGAGAGACTCCTCGGTCAATATCCAACAGCGGGACCTGGATGCCCATATTGGATCCTACATATTCTACGAAGATCTTATCGTTTGAACCTCAGTGCCAAGGATTCGTATAATCCCGTATGTCATTCCCTTTGTCCTTCGGTATGTTACTTGCCCGAGATTCGATCGTCAGTATCCGTATACCTATTTCAACCTCGTTTACCGGCAAGTCTCTTTACTCGTTCCGTAATACAAGATCCCGCAACTTACACTAAGTTACATTGCTTGCAAGGCTTGTGTGTGATGTTGTATTACCGAGTGGGTCCCGAGATACCTCTCCGTCACACGGAGCGACAAATCCCAGTCTTGATCCATACTAACTCAACTAACACCTTCGGAGATACCTGTAGAGCATCTTTATAGTCACCCAGTTACGTTGCGACGTTTGATACACACAAAGCATTCCTCCGGTGTCAGTGAGTTATATGATCTCATGGTCATAGGAATAAATACTTGACACGCAGAAAACAGTAGCAACAAAATGACACGATCAACATGCTACGTCTATTAGTTTGGGTCTAGTCCATCACGTGATTCTCCCAATGACGTGATCCAGTTATCAAGCAACAACACTTTGTTCATAATCAGAAGACACTGACTATCATTGATCAACTGGCTAGCCAACTAGAGGCATGCTAGGGACGGTGTTTTGTCTATGTATCCACACATGTAAATGAGTCTTCATTCAATACAATTATAGCATGGATAATAAACTATTATCTTGATACAGGAATTATAATAATAACTATACATTTATTATTGCCTCTAGGGCATAATTCCAACAGTCTCCCACTTGCACTAGAGTCAATAATCTAGCCCTCACATCACCATGTGAATTACATTGTAATAAATCTAACACCCATACAGTTCTGGTGTCGATCATGTTTTGGCCGTGGAAGAGGTTTAGTCAGCGGGTCTGCTACATTCAGATCCGTGTGCACTTTGCATATATTTACGTCCTCCTCCTCGACGTAGTCGCGGATGAGGTTGAAGCGTCGTTTGATGTGTCTGGTCTTCTTGTGAAACCTTGGTTCCTTTGCTAAGGCAATGGCACCAGTGTTGTCACAGAACAAGGTTATTGGATCCAGTGCACTTGGCACCACTCCAAGATCCGTCATGAACTGCTTCATCCAGACACCCTCCTTAGCCGCCTCCGAGGCAGCCATGTACTCCGCTTCACATGTAGAATCTGCTACGACGCTTTGCTTGGAACTGCACCAGCTTACTGCACCCCATTAAGAATAAATACGTATCCGGTTTGCGACTTAGAGTCGTCCGGATCTGTGTCAAAGCTTGCATCGACGTAACCTTTTACGGCGAGCTCTTCGTCACCTCCATACACGAGAAACATCTCCTTAGTCCTTTTCAGGTACTTCAGAATATTCTTGACCGCCGTCCAGTGATCCACTCCTGGATTACTCTGGAACCTACCTGCCATACTTATGGCCAGGCTAACATCCGGTCTAGTGCACAGCATTGCATACATGATAGAGCCTATGGCTGAAGCATAGGGGACGGAGCGCATATGCTCTCTATCTTCATCAGTTGCTGGGCACTGAGTCTTACTCAATCTCGTACCTTATAACACTGGCAAGAACCCTTTCTTGGACTGTTCCATTTTGAACCTCTTCAAAACTTTATCAAGGTATGTGCTTTGTGAAAGTCCTATCAGGCGTTTTGATCTATCCCTATAGATATTAATGCCTAGAATGTAAGCAGCTTCTCCTAGGTCCTTCATAGAGAAACTTTTATTCAAGTAACCTTTTATGCTCTCCAAAAGCTCTACGTTGTTTCCAATCAGTAATATGTCATCCACATATAATATTAGAAACGCCACAGAGCTCCCACTCACTTTCTTGTAAATACAAGATTCTCCAACCACTTGTATAAACCCAAATGCTTTGATCACCTCATCAAAGCGCTTGTTCCAACTCCGAGATGCTTGCACCAGTCCATAAATGGACCGCTGGAGCTTGCACACCTTGTCGGCATTTTTAGGATCGACAAAACCTTCGGGTTGCATCATATACAACTCTTCCTTAAGGAAACCGTTAAGGAACGCCGTTTTGACATCCATCTGCCAGATTTCATAATCAAAAAATGCAGCTATTGCTAACATGATTCTGACGGACTTAAGCATCGCTACGGGAGAGAAAGTCTCATCGTAGTCACCTGGAACTTGTGAAAAACCCTTTGCCACAAGTCGAGCTTTATAAACGGTCACATTACCGTCAGCGTTCGTCTTCTTCTTAAAGATCCATTTGTTCTGAATAGCCTTGCGGCCCTCAGGCAGTATCTCCAAAGTCCACACTTTGTTCTCATACATGGATCCTATCTCGGATTTCATGGCTTCTAGCCATTTGTTGGAATCTGGGCCCACCATTGCTTCTTCATAATTTGCAGGTTCATTGTTGTCTAACAACATGATTGATAAGACGGGATTACCGTACCACTCTGGAGCAGCGCGTGATCTCGTCGACCTGCGTGGTTCAACAGAAACTTGAACTGGAGTTTCATGATCATCATCATTAACTTCCTCCTCAACCGGCGTCGCAATGACAGAGGTTTCCCCTTGCCCTGCGCCACCATCCAGAGGGATGAGAGGTTCGACAACCTCGTCAAGTTCTATCTTCCTCCCACTCAATTCTCTCGAGAGAAACTCCTTCTCGAGAAAAGTTCCGTTCTTAGCAACAAATACTTTGCCCTCGGATTTGAGATAGAAGGTGTACCCAACTGTCTCTTTTGGGTAACCTATGAAGACGCACTTTTCCGCTTTGGGTTCCAGCTTTTCAGGCTGAAGCTTTTTGACATAAGCATCACATCCCCAAACTTTAAGAAACGACAACTTTGGCCTTTTGCCATACCACAGTTCGTATGGTGTCGTCTCAACGGATTTCGATGGTGCCCTATTTAAAGTGAATGCAGCTGTTTCTAATGCATAACCCCAAAACGATAACGGCAAATCAGTAAGAGACATCATAGATCGCACCATTTCTAACAAAGTACGATTACGACGTTCGGACACACCATTACGCTGTGGTGTTCCAGGCGGTGTTAACTGCGAAACGATTCCACATTGTCTTAAGTGAGTACCAAACTCGAAACTCAGATATTCACCCCCACGATCAGACCGTAGGAACTTGATCTTCTTGTTACGATGATTTTCCACTTCACTCTGAAATTGCTTGAACTTTTCAAATGTTTCAGATTTGTGCTTCATCAAGTAGACATAACCATATCTACTTAAATCGTCAGTGAAGGTGAGAAAATAACGATATCCGCCGCGTGCCTCCACGCTCATTGGACCACACACATCGGTATGTATGATTTCCAACAAGTCACTTGCACGCTCCATTGTTCCGGAGAACGGAGTCTTAGTCATCTTGCCCATGAGGCATGGTTCGCACGTGTCAAGTGAATCAAAGTGAAGTGACTCCAAAAGTCCATCAGCATGGAGTTTCTTCATGCGCTTTACACCAATATGACCCAAGCGGCAGTGCCACAAAAATATGGCGCTATCATTGTTTACTCTAACTCTTTTGGTCTCAATGTTTATGTATATGCGTATCTCTATCAAGATTCAATATGAACAATCCTCTCACATTCGGTGCATGACCATAAAAGATGTTACTCATAGAAATAGAACAACCATTATTCTCAGACTTAAAAGAGTAACCGTCTCGCAATAAACAAGATCCGGATATAATGTTCATGCTCAACGCAGGCACTAAATAACAATGATTTAAGTTCATCACTAATCCCGATGGTAGTTGAAGTGACACTGTGCCGACGGCGATTGCATCAACCTTGGAACCGTTTCCTACGCGCATCGTCACTTCGTCTTTCGCCAGCCTTCGTCTATTCCGCAGTTCCTGCTTCGAGTTGCAATTGTGAGCAACAGAACCGGTATCGAATACCCAGGCACTACTACGAGAGCCGGTTAAGTACACATCAATAACATGTATATCAAATATACCTGATTTTTCTTTGCCCGCCTTCTTATCTGCCAGATACTTGGGGCAATTGCGCTTCCAGTGACCCATACCCTTGCAATAGAAGCACTCTGTTTCAGGCTTAGGTCCAGCCTTGGGTTTCTTCGGCGGATTGGCAACAGGCTTGCCGCTCTTCTTCGAATTGCCCTTCTTGCCTTTGCCGTTTCTCTTGAAACTAGTGGTCTTGCTCACCATCAACACTTGATGCTCTTTACGGAGTTCAGACTCTGCGACTTTCAGCATCGCAAACAACTCGCCGGGAGACTTGTTCATCCCTTGCATGTTGTAGTTCAACACAAAGCCTTTATAGCTTGGCGGCAGTGATTGAAGGATTCTGTCAGTGATAGCTTCTTGCGGGAGTTCAATCCCCAGTTCAGCTAGACGGTTTGAGTACCCAGACATTTTGAGCACATGTTCACTGACAGACGAGTTTTCCTCCATCTTGCAAGCATAGAATTTATCGGAGGTCTCATACCTCTCGATCCGGGCGTTCTTCTGAAAGATAAACTTCAACTCCTGGAACATCTCAAATGCTCCATGACGCTCAAAGCGACGTTGAAGTCCCGGTTCTAAGCCATACAAGACTGCACATTGAACTATTGAGTAGTCCTCCTTACGTGCTAACCAAGCGTTCTTAACATCCTGATCAGCCGTAGCGGGTGGTTCATCTCCTAGCGCAGCATTAAGGACATAATCCTTCTTTCCAGCTTGTAAGATAAGCTTAAGATTACGAGCCCAGTCTACAAAGTTGCTTCCATCATCTTTCAACTTAGCTTTCTCTAGGAACGTATTAAAATTCAGGATGACACTTGCGTGAGCCACGATCTACAACACAAATATATACAAAGTGGACTTAGACTATGTTCAATATAATTAGAGTTCAACTTAATCAAATTATATGCTAAACTCCCACTCAAAAAGTACATCTCTCTAGTCATTTGAGTGGTTCATGATCCACCTACACTATCCCAAGTCCGATCATCACGTGAGTCGAGAGTAGTTTCAGTGGTAAGCATCCCTATGCTAATCATATCAACTTATATGATTCATGATCGACCTTTCGGTCTCATGTGTTCCGAGGCCATGTCTGCACATGCTAGGCTCGTCAAGCTTAACCCGAGTGTTCCGCGTGCGCAACTGTTTTGCACCCGTTGTATGTGAACGTTGAGTCTATCACACCCGATCATCACGTGGTGTCTCGAAACGACGAACTGTAGCAACGGTGCACAGTCGGGGAGAACACAATTTCGTCTTGAAATTTTAGTGAGAGATCACCTCATAATGCTACCGTCGTTCTAAGCAAAAATAAGGTGCATAAAAGGATTAACATCACATGCAATTCATAAGTGGCATGATATGGCCATCATCACGTGCTTCTTGATCTCCATCACCAAAGCACCGGCACGATCTTCTTGTCACCGGCGCCACACCATGATCATCCATCAACGTGTTGCCATCGGGGTTGTCGTGCTACTTATGCTATTACTACTAAATCTACATCCTAGCAAAATAGTAAATGCATCCGCAAGCACAAATATGTTAGTATAAAGACAACCCTATGGCTCCTGCCGGTTGCCGTACCATCGACGTGCAAGTCGATATTTCTATTACAACATGATCATCTCATACATCCAATATATCACATCACATCATTGGCCATATCACATCACAATCATACCCTGCAAAAACAAGTTAGACGTCCTCTAATTTTGTTGTTGCAAGTTTTACGTGGTGACCAAGGGTATCTAGTAGGATCGCATCTTACTTACGCAAACACCACAACGGAGATATATGAGTTGCTATTTAACCTCATCCAAGGACCTCCTCGGTCAAATCCGATTCAACTAAAGTTGGAGAAACCGTCACTTGCCAGTCATCTTTGAGCAAAGGGGTTACTCGTAACGATGAAACCAGTCTCTCGTAAGCGTACGAGTAATGTCGGTCCAAGCCGCTTCAATCCAACAATACCGCGGAATCAAGAAAAGACTAAGGAGGGCAGCAAAACGCACATCACCGCCCAAAAAACCTTTTGTGTTCTACTCGAGAAGACATCTACGCATTAACCTAGCTCATGATGCCACTGTTGGGGAACGTCGCATGGGAAACAAAAATTTTCCTACGCGCACGAAGACCTATCATGGTGATGTCCATCTACGAGAGGGGATGAGTGATCTACGTACCCTTGTAGATCGTACAGCAGAAGCGTTAGAGAACGTGGTTGATGTAGTGGAACGTCCTCACGTCCCTCGATCCGCCCCGCGAACAATCCCGCGATCAGTCCCACGATCTAGTACCGAACGGACGGCACCTCCGCGTTCAGCACACGTACAGCTCGACGATGATCTCGGCCTTCTTGATCCAGCAAGAGAGACGGAGAGGTAGAAGAGTTCTCCGGCAGCGTGACGGCGCTCCGGAGGTTGGTGATGATCTTGTCTCAGCAGGGCTCCGCCCGAGCTCCGCAGAAACACGATCTAGAGGAAAAACTATGGAGGTATGTGGTCGGGCAGCCGTGAGAAAGTCGTCTCAAATCTGCCCTAAAAGCCCCATATATATAGGAGGAGGGAGGGGGACCTTGCCTTGGGGTCCAAGGGATCCCCAAGGGGTCGGCCGAGCCAGGGGGGAGGACTCTCCCCCCCCAAACCGAGTCCTACTTGGTTTGGTGGGAGGGAGTCCTTCCCCCTTCCCACTTCTTCCTTTTTTTTTCTTTCCTTTGATTTTTTCTCTCTTGGCGCATAGGGGATTGGTGGGCTGTCCCACCAGCCCACTAAGGGCTGGTGTGACCCCCCCAAATGCCTATGGGCTTCCCCGGAGTGGGTTGCCCCCCTCCGGTGAACTCCCGGAACTCATTCGTCATTCCCGGTACATTCCCGGTAACTCCGAAAACCTTCCGGTAATCAAATGAGGTCATCCTATATATCAATCTTCGTCTCCGGACCATTCCGAAAACCCTCGTGACGTCCGTGATCTCATCCGGGACTCCGAACAACATTCGGTAACCAACCATATAACTCAAATACGCATAAAACAACGTCGAACCTTAAGTGTGCAGACCCTGCGGGTTCGAGAACTATGTAGACATGACCCGAGAGACTCCTCGGTCAATATCCAACAGCGGGACCTGGATGCCCATATTGGATCCTACATATTCTACGAAGATCTTATCGTTTGAACCTCAGTGCCAAGGATTCGTATAATCCCGTATGTCATTCCCTTTGTCCTTCGGTATGTTACTTGCCCGAGATTCGATCGTCGGTATCCGCATACCTATTTCAATCTCGTTTACCGACAAGTCTCTTTACTCGTTCCGTAATACAAGATCCCGCAACTTACACTAAGTTACATTGCTTGCAAGGCTTGTGTGTGATGTTGTATTACCGAGTGGGCCCCGAGATACCTCTCCGTCACACGGAGTGACAAATCCCAGTCTTGATCCATACTAACTCAACTAACACCTTCGGAGATACCTGTAGAGCATCTTTATAGTCACCCAGTTACGTTGCGACGTTTGATACACACAAAGCATTCCTCCGGTGTCAGTGAGTTATATGATCTCATGGTCATAGGAATAAATACTTGACACGCAGAAAACAGTAGCAACAAAATGACACGATCAACATGCTACGTCTATTAGTTTGGGTCTAGTCCATCACGTGATTCTCCCAATGACGTGATCCAGTTATCAAGCAACAACACTTTGTTCATAATCAGAAGACACTGACTATCATTGATCAACTGGCTAGCCAACTAGAGGCATGCTAGGGACGGTGTTTTGTCTATGTATCCACACATGTAAATGAGTCTTCATTCAATACAATTATAGCATGGATAATAAACTATTATCTTGATACAGGAATTATAATAATAACTATACATTTATTATTGCCTCTAGGGCATAATTCCAACAAGAAGATCGGTGGTTCCTGAAGAAAATCATTTTGAAGAAATTGAAGCGTGAAGATTTACGTTTTCTGTTTTACTTTCTTTTCATTTGATGAATAGGAACACCGTCCTGTTAAAGGGGGTCAAAGTAACGCTATGGAATGAAATTCCTCATGATGCTCAACCCAAGCCAAATCCTACCAAAAGCCTCGAGTGAGGAATATGAGTGACATGAGGACTCTCACAGTTGAGGGTCCCGACCGTTTCGATAGCCACGCCAAGTCACTGGTCTTATCCACTCCAACGGTCATATTATTTAAGGGCATCAGTGTCAAATCATGTCGGGATGCTCCAGGCTATAAATAGCCGCACCCCACAACCACTAGCTGGTTGGCTGCTCCGTTAGAAACTGACACTTGTCATAAGAGCAACCCAAATTCCTCAGAGCCTACGAGAGTAAATCATCAGTGAGGAAATACACCACCCACCGAAACCACAAACCAAACCTAGTGATTGAGCATCACTGAAGAAGTTGTTCCTGTGTGGGACTGAAGCCTTTTACCTTTGAGGACTGTGCATCCTCCAGACGGTTAGGCGTCATGGTCTAGAGCAATCCAGCAGTCAATTGTGGATCGCCGGGTGACCGAGTTTGTGAGGGTTTGGAAGTCTGCCCTGAAGACTTACCACGAGTGTTGGGCGAGGATTGTGTGTCCTTAGCTCAAGGAGAATACGGTAGGGACTGTGTGTCCCGGGACTGGGTGTCCTTTTGGTTTCAATACCAAGCCGCTCCAAACCAGATGTACAACTGTCACAGCACTTGGAACTGGGTCATCAACAACAGTCTTCACCAATAATCGGGTTCTAATTCCTCAACTCTTTACTTTCTCTGTATTATGTGTTGATGACTTTCACTATGACTGTTTGAAGAATTTGCTGAAGACTTTCTCCGAATTTCCTCAACCCCAAATTCCTCACAATAGTTAATCATCATCTGTATTCTGCGTGCCTGCTTACTGTGCAATCTGTTTTCATAATCTTCACTCTGTAATACTGCTGTTGTGAAAGATTGCACGACTGATCCTTAACTGTTTCCGCTGTAAGTTAGTCATCAGGGAGGAATTTCCTCAAAAGGAATTTCCTCAGTGATGAAATTCTAAAAATCTCCTATTCACCCCCCCTCTAGTCGATATAACGCACTTTCAGAATAGAAGTTATTTTTCTTATAACCTGAATCAAACAGACAAATGAAGAACAGTAAACAAGCTTTTTTTTCTATAGCCTGAATCACCCGCTTCAATTAAACAAATGAAGAGAAAACAATGCCATTTTGCTGGCAAGGAAACTACTCGAGAGAAAGTTCTTTTCCTGTAACCTCAATACGACAAGCAAAATGACAAGGAAAAGTGTTTGTACTTGAAACAAAACCCAATTGATTCATGTGTCATGTTTTGCAAATGCAACCTACACATCATCTACTTTGCAAAATAGAAGTTCCTATTTCACACACACGGAGCAACTACAACTTTGTTTTACTCGTAGATTTTTTTGTTCAAAAAACTGTTTGTTGGAGAATCTCCCTCTGTTTGTCAGTTCTTTTCTATAGCTTCAGCTACGTCACTTGGATAATTTTTGGATTATTTGCCATCACGAGTCTCAAGTATTGACAATATTGTATTGCATGTCCAACCCCAGAGCAAAATTGGCATTTTGGGGGTGCTTCTGCTACCTTCATTGCAACTTTTAGGGCGCCACATGTCTGAATGTTGTTTCCTTGTTCGTTGTAGTGCTTGCAGCGAATAGTCCTTTTTGGAGCTTTTTTCCTTTCCTGTTGTCGTTGCTTTCTTCTCTTGTTGTTTTGCCTTCCTCTTTTATTCATCATCTCACTTCTCTACCAAAGCCTTCTTTATGTTCTCTCTATCAGTCGGTCGGCCTTTTTTAGGGGCATGAGCTGGGTTTTGTAGCATATTCGGGCTTTGTTGTTGTTGCATGTCATCATTCTTGTTACCGTTGCTACAACGAGTTTTGTTGGGTGTTCACTCTGTTGTGTTGCTTGTTGATCGGGCAGTGCTCCTCTCTTCACCGCTGCTATGACATGCTCAAGAACTTTTATTGCATCATCTAATATTATGTAGGCATCATCATTGCAACATGCATTAGAGGCAAGCCATGTCAACCTTCAACACAAAGAGTTGTATTTCACGGTGTTCGTCGAGGGATGTCTGAAGTCCAACAACCGGCCAGTCCTGCCCATGCTTGTTGTGGCTGCTTCAGACCACCTCTCGAGCAAGTATTGCTGCAGAATTACTTGGACATTGAGATGAACCATTGCCCATATTATGTGTTCACAAATCAGCCCATTTATCTCAAAGTAGTGGCAGCTACATTCAAACACCCTTCATCCATCATAACACGCACATAATATAGCTTTGGGTTCTCATAGGAGCTTGCTTTTATCTCAAACAAGAGGCCTTGTCCTTGGTAATGAGTGTATTGGTTGATAATGAAGCCGGTAGATGCAATCACCTGTTTGTGAAACTTACCAAACATGTCGCAGGTGTAGTAAGCAGCAGCTTGGTGCTCAATGTTGTACCTGCAACATCATAAGAAATAGGTGAGAAACCAAATGACACAGAGACTAGGCCCGACAACAACGTTTTTTCTTTTCTTTTTGATTTTTTTTGTTAAAGCTCAAAAGTATATGTACCGAGAGTATAGTGGCGGAGCTGTTGCTTCACCAGTGAATACATCATTATCCTCATGATCAAGCACCACAAACCTCCAAACAATATCAACGGGTCGAATTAGGCTCTTGAATTATGAGTTGGGATCCTCACACCTACATGTTGTGCTCGTGAACATGAATAATTTGTTCTTGAAATATGCTGGAGCCCACGTGTGTCTTGTTCGCCACATATTCTTGAGATGTTTGTTCTCAACCACTTCAAAGCAATGCAACATGTGCTACCATGTTTCCTCAAATTCCTCAATAATTTTGGATTGGTTGATACAAGTGTAAAACACATCTGCAAATGCCTCGTCTCTGCTCAACAACCTTCCCGACTTGGACCACACATTGCTAAGCACATGAAACTTGCAACACCTATGGCAAGTGTTTGGGAAAACCTGATCAATGGTTGTTGCCATAGCTTGGTCCTGGTCAGTCATGATGTTGGTAGGATGCTCGATATCCATCGCAAGCATCCATTGCTGAAACACCCACTTAAATGTTTCAATAGTCTCATCCGACAACAAGGCACATCCGAGTGCAATTGCATGCATGTGGTTGTTTACACCATTTATAGGAGCAAATGGCATGTTGTATCTGTTGGTGTAGAAGGTTGTATCAAAGAATACACAATCTTTGTATTTCGGGTACAGTGCCCTTGTTCTCCCATCAACCCAAATTAAGGTAGTCACTCAGTTTGTTGCACGATCTTGTTACTTTGCATAGAAAATCTCCGAATTCTCAGTCTTCCTCCTCTCAAAGCACTTCATCGTCATATTCATGCCTCGAAATGTTAACCCTTTCCGGAGCTTTGCACGTCCATTTGTAACATCTCTCTTCACATACGGGAGTAACCTAGTGTCACCTCCATGGATCCTACCAAGGACACCCATGCAATCTAAATTTGAGAGGTTCACATCATGCAACATTAACAAGAGTTGGTAATCCTCGACACATATGCTGCGGTGCGAGCGGTAGTACCTAACACGCTTCGACTGTTCCATCAATGGATGTGTATGCTCTGCAACAAAGCAAGTCACTATCCATCTCTCCTCCCATAGCACACCAATCATATGCGCCTTACAATCATGACAGAGCATCCTATTTTTTGACGTTATCTTGTAACATCCATCCCTTCACTAGGCTGCCTACTAGAGTTGTTGTTTCCCGTTGCAATGCTCTCTGATGTACTGTTCGTTTCCGTTTTAACGGGCTTTCTAGCATGCACACACTCAAAGACCATCGTTATACGTATTGCGTCCTCTTTCTCCCCACCTCTCTTCTCGGTGAATTTTGAAGTAGATATATGTGTCATCAACCCCAACTTGAAGGCATAGTTGTTGTAGAATTTTGGAGCATCGTCGATTGTATGAAACACCATCCCAACATAGGGCGGCAGTGGCTGCGACGAAACATCTCCATCATTTGAATCATCTTGGACTGCATCTTCAGCAAACAACAGCTTGTGCGAGTCTTCACCACCACCAACAGAAATTTGCCTTGGACATAGTTTCCACCCCTTCAGTTCCATGTTCCCGCAACAGAGTTGTTGTGCAACAGTCATTTAATCTCTCCATGGAATCAACAAGATAAGAAATCAACAGAAAATCCATATTTTATCTTGTCAATTTATCTCTCCATTTAATCAACAAGATAGGTAATGAACGCAATTTCTTTATGTTTTTGTTTCTGGCTTACACTTGCAAGGAATTCATAAACACTAGTGTTTGAGAGATATAACAAACAGAACAATGTCATGATTCAGAATACACTAGTGTTTCAGAGATACATCAACATTGTCATGATTCATAAATACTAGGGTTGTAGAGATACATCAATCAGAACAGAAACATCAAGCAGAACATATGACATATTTGTTGATTGATGTGTGAGAGATACATATGCTTTCTACACAGGGTTTCATGACTTTTTTAGAGTGAAACAAAGATCATGTTTCAGAAACTAACCGAGGTTTTCCGGTGCCATCTGCTCGAAGTAGTTTCAGGAAACACCACATGGGGGTTTGTGAACCAAGAGGAAACTCCAACACGCGGTGGAACCCCCACAACGACGCTCGAAGCTGAGAACGATGGTCGCGCGTGTTCTCAAAGCAAGGCTCGCCAGTTAGCTCGATTTGCGTCAGATCCAACCATCTCACGTGCGATATGGTGTGCCATAGTGTTTCAGAAACTTCAGTTTAGCTCCTGCATGCCGACGGCAGGCTGATTTTGCGGTGGGTTGGCGGCGACGCCGCACGGGATGCAGCTGTGTCGATGCTGAGGAAGAGTCTCCAGTTTCTACAATAGAGCGCTTGTTGTGGGAAACAACGAGCGGGCATGCGTGGCGCGGACACTAGATGGAATGACTATCAACCCGGGCATCCAACCGTTGTCGAGGCGACGGATAATATGTAGACATCGATCGGATGGACACGTAGTCTTTTCCATAAAACTATGTGCATCAATGTACTTTCTAAAGTGAAACAATGGTTGGAAAGAGTGGTTTGGACTGATCTATTACTACTTTATACATCCCGTGCGTTGCAACGTGAGAAAATAAATCATCCTTCATACACACTGAACGACATAAAAAATCATATGAAAAATCATTCACAATACCATATGAGAAACAACATGATAAGTGATGTTGTGCACAAATATAAAGGTGGGATGATTTTTGAAATAACGAAAGTTGTGTCCAGTTTAGTACATAATAAAAATATCACCGAGTTGCCGATATCAATTCACTTCTTTGTGGTGTTCCTCTTTAGTGATACCTAAAAATAATGTGTTACCCGTACATATTTTAAAAATAATTTTAGATATGATTATCTTGCAAGATAATATCATATCTGGAATGTACACATTTTTCAGTGATTTTCATATATAACTTTCTAAATTTCAAGTTAGCATTTAGAAGGAATGAATATTTTTGAAAATACTTGAATCTGCCAAAAAAGTTTAAGTAGAAAATAGTTGGGACGAAATTAAAAATAGTGTAGCCCATCGGATAAGATGGCGAGGCTGGTCTATCTTATGCACACATAAAATCAAGAGAAAAGAGGAAAAGGAAGAAAGGGGAGAAGTGGGCATCAAACCCGGGTTCGCTGTGTGGGAGTGGAAGGCCCCAACCAGTAAGTTGCCAGCATGCATGTGGTTTCAAATCAAATAACTTTCTGCATAAGTTAACCGTCACTCTAGTGACTTTAAATAAACCGTATCGTTTTTTCCACTTACGGATGGCATAGGGGCGTAATTCCTGCGAACTCTAGGGGTAAATAACTTGACGGACGACCAGAAATCCTATTTGCTTTATTATTAGGGAGAAATATATATGTGGGCCTGAATTAAAATCGATGGGATGTTATTATTTTTATATTTGACATGAATATGTACGTGACATACTTTTCAGAACTCACCAAGAACATAGCGGAGGGCCTTACTCCGTGGCCCGGTAATAACCAACCAAGTGAGGCCACGTCATCCCGTAATTATCAATTCCGTAGTACAAATACGTACGTGTAGCGTTGCCCTATGTCATGCGCAGTGCACCTGTTTATGAATTCATGAGGATAAAAAAAATTCTTTTCTTTTCCTTTCGTCTTCCCCGTCCCCGTCAAAATCCATCTCTTCCCACAGCGACTTTTCCTCTCCGCCGTCCCGTTGAGAAATTTCCTATTCTTCCCCGGTGCCCTAGCCCTAGCTCCAGCTGCCGCCTTCCCGTGGCGCCGCCCACGCCTCACACCCCTGAGCCCCACTACCCCACCCACCCCTGTCACGCGCGTCGCCGCCTCCAACCTTATCGCGGCACCGCGGCCCTGCCGTATCCCCCAGCCGCCGCCGCCGCCGCCGCCATCTTCGTCGTTGGTTTTAAAGGTACGAGCTTCTTGTTATCCAGTGAGTTTCTCTCACCCTCATTAAGCCTCCGCGAATTTTGGGCGCAACGGCCGGCGCGCCATCTAGATCCGGCAGTAGAAACTAGGTTTGCTATGCGATATGTCGGTCCCCAAGGATGGAGATTTTCTCGAGGGGGGTGGGGGGGGGGGGGGAGTGCATACTGCTTCTTTTGCTTAGATGGGTGTGAGTGAAGCTGTGCGTGTGAGCAATTCTGCCCACACGCCTGGACTTGTGTGGTCAATCTGGCGCCTTTTCTGAATCCAGGCCCAAACAAAATTTCATGGCTGGATGAGTTAATGAGCCGATAAGTGAGGTCATACTGTCGATTTTTGGTTGTTCTTGTGACCTAGTATATCTGCGGAGTTTCTTCAACTCATATGTAAGCGTGCTGAAAAAGGGCTAGGTCAATTTGGCGCACCTGTTTGCTTATTTGGTTATGTGTTAGTGAATTTGGCATGTCGCTGTATGTGGCGGGCTGACATGCTATTATTATCACTATCAATTCTTTTTTGCCACTTATGGATGCAAAGCCAAGTTACTGCAGATTTCACTTCACATGGAGCTGCTGCAAGTCCCATATGCTAGGATGCCTTTTTTTGCTTGCTAGGGATATTTGGCCTTACTAGGAGTATATACTATAGATTCAAGCCTTATCTTTCCAGTTGCCTAACAATCCTTTTATCATTCTAAAGCTAGGACATCTTTGCATCCATAAACTGACAGAATTATGATTGTGTACTGATGATCTCTATGAAATTATGGTTGGTTAAATTTTATGCCGTTTTACCTTTCCCTTGCAAAGCTATGTTACGATGTTAAGTCATTTATCACCATTATGCCCTCTGTATATTTCATCTTTGAGTGCTAGCTTTCGTTATTCGTTCAAATTACATGTCCTTTTGCCACTTTGATATATACTATGACTAATTCTTACACTGGATTTGCACTCCAAACTCCAAAGTACTCCTGATTAATACTCCGTTTATGCAGTGTTACATGCGCCACGTTTATTTGTGCCAATTACATTTTGGCAGTGTTTCATTTGAATGAAATACAGTAGGCGGGAGCTCTGGATGAAACCGTGAGGATCTTACTAGTTTAGTACAGTTAATAGATTTGAATCTGATAACCTACCTGAAAACAGTCATTTGACTACAAAAATATATACCTTTTCTTGCACTTGTAAACAACCTACAGCAGTTTACCGTAGGCCTAGCAACATAAGCATTTATCAGTAATTTCTCAATTTTGAGGTACGCACAAGCAAGAAGGTTATACATGTGTCATAATCAGACAGCTAATGGAGTAATGGAATCGAGGGTGCCCCACACCTTCCGTGCTACTTTACAGTTTCTTTATATTGATGGGCCTTTTTTTATGCAGACTGATGGATAACTCTAGAAGACACAATCCAAGTACTTCCAAAAAGAGGACTCGTTTCAATTCTGATGATGGAAAGAGGAAACGGCTAAACTACAGGCAGGATGACGGACCTATGTCCTCTCAGCCAATAGAAACCGTTTACAGGATATTGTGCCCAGGAAACAAGATAGGCGGTATCTTGGGGAGAGGTGGTCATGTTGTTAACGCCCTTAGAGATGAGACTAAAGCAAAGATACGGGTTGCTGATTCTATTCCTGGTGCAGATGAGAGAGTAATTATTATATTTGATTACCAAAATAACTCCAAACAAGCTGTTGAAGCTATTCAAAATAATATTGATGGCTTAGAGAACATGAAGCCCCATTGTTTTGCTCAAGATGCATTGTTGAAGATACATGATAAGATTGCTGCTGATGAAGATCCCAACGATGGAGTTATCTGTGAGAATTCTGAAACTGCTGGTCATGTGACTGCTCGAATTTTGGTTCCAGGCAATCAAGTTGGCTGCCTGCTAGGAAAGGGCGGCTCTATTATACAACAACTGCGAAATGATACTGGCGCAGGGATCCGTGTCTTACCATCCGAAAACCTTCCTCAGTGCGCACTTAAGAGTGATGAATTGGTGCAGGTAAATTTGTTTTAGTAGCAAAATATCCTTTGCTGTGTTGTGTTCCGGCTTGTAATGCCTTTTGCTTGTATTGATCTCCAGGGACTTTTGTATTGGTTTCATTTAGCTAGATTTGGATTCATTACTCTGCTGTATCAATTTGTTTTACTATAGAAGTTTTCCATTATGTTTATATTCCTTGTTAAATTCCTAAATGATCGGATTTTAGAGTTTGGTATCTGGCATGGCTTAATTGATATATCACGTAGTTTATTTTTAGATTATAGTTTACCAAGATATTTGCCAGTTAAGTTAAAAAGATATTTGTCAGTACAACATGCACTTTTTGTGTGCTTTATTATATTTAGACGTGAATACTATTGATGCGTAATTGCTTGAATCATTTCAGATATCTGGTGCAGCTTCTCTTGTAAGAAAAGCTCTCTACGAGATATCTACTCGTCTCCATATGCATCCTCGTAAAGAAAATCCACCTCTTGAAGAAATTATAGATGCAAGCACACAAAGGAAGCGTGGGTCCCCACCACCGATACCACATGAAAATCACATGTTGCCACACCTGCATGTGGATCATCCGCCACCAATGCCCTTGCTTGATCCATACAGAAACCGACCATTGCAATATCCTGTTCCTGAACCAGAAGAGTTCTCTATTAGAATTCTGTGCGCTTCTGAGCTTATTGGGCCTGTTATTGGCAGAAGCGGGGCAAATGTTCGGCAGGTAGAGCAGCAGACTGGTGCTCGCATTGTGGTTCAGGAATTGCACAAAGATGCTTCTGGAGAAAGGTTGATTGTTATTTCATCCAAGGAGGTAAGATGTAGATGGTTGTTCAAATTGCCATCTCCTTACCATACCAATCTTCACTATTGAGTCCTCACAGTTTTACTCCTACGTATTTTTTCAATCCAGATTCCGGCTGATCCAGTATCCCCAACAATTGAGGCACTTATTTTGCTCCATAGTAAAGTAAGTGCGAGCAAAGTAAGTGAACCTTCGGAGAGTGAACCTTCTGAGGAGCACAAATTGGTTACAAGACTTGTTGTACCATCAAAAAAAGTTGGTTGTATTCTTGGGGAAGGTGGGAAGGTAATTACTGAAATGAGAAGGCGTATTGGGGCTGAAATCCGAGTTTATTCGAAAGCAGATAAACCAAAGTACTTATCTTTTAACGAGGAGCTTGTGCAGGTGATTTTTACTCAATCATATCTACATTAAGTTGTCCATATTGTTTCAATACCTGCCTTTTTAATGTTTTTGTTTCTTGACTTGTTATTATGCTGTTACATGTGTTCCGAGCTTTCAGGTTTCTGGGTCACCAGATATTGCAAGAGAAGCCCTCACAGAGATTGCTTCGAGGCTTAGAGATAGGATCCTCAGAGATGGAATTTCCTCTTTTGATGGTCCTCCTGCTGATATATTTCCTAGCAGGGAATTCACACAGTATGGAAGACCTGTCAATCCCCCATATGGAAGGCTTGCCAATGATACCCCTTATGGAAGGCTTGCCAATGATACCCCTTATGGAAGGCTTGCCCATGATACCCCTTATGGAAGGCCTGCTAATGATTCCCCATATCAAAGGCGGCTTGCCATTGATCAACCATATGGGCTTGCCAGTGATTCACTATATGGAAGACCTGCCAATGATCCACTATATGGGAGACCAGCCAATGATCCACCATATGGGGGACCAGCCAATGATACAGCATATGGGAGACCTGCCAATGATACACTATATGGGAGACCAAACAATAAACCCCATGATTCAGTAGATTACTTCTCTAAAAGAAGAGCGTATCCTAATGGAAGTCCATTTGCTAGCGACGCTCCACCATCTGCTTCTTATGACAGATATGCAGGATCTACTCGCTTGCCTACTAGAGAAATGCCCTTGCCTGTTAGTCCTGGTGCTGATTATATGCCGCATCGTTCTCATCATGACCATATGCCTACTGATAGCTACGCTAGTAGAGGCATGCAGCAATTAGGCCTCTCAAGAGCTGGGAATAGTACTATGCAACAATTAGGCGTCACCAGAGCTGGAAATTCCAATGCTTATGATTACACGGAGGTACAGTTTTATGCGTCAGTTCCCCTGTTTTGCAAGTGACCCTCACCTCATAGTTTTCACTGGAAACCTGAAACTGTGTAGTTATGCAATTCTTCCATAACTGGTTGGTATTCCTGAAGAGGGGAAAACAAATATTCGTATGTTTGCGTAGGTTACTTCTGTGCTCTATAACTTGTTGACGCTCACTGTTTCCTTGATTGGGTGTTGGTCTTTACTTATATTATCTACTTTCCTTGTCTGGTTCTGTTTACGCTGATTCACATGCGTTGACGTGTGCATCTGAATATATTTGGTTCTCATTTGCTTCAGTGCTGAATAGATTTAAATTTCACTTTCCAGGCTGCCGGACAGATGCATGGACGTGAGGATTATCAAAGAGCGGCAGATGTTACAGGGTATGTTTTCGCAGCTCGTCTCCCTTCTGAAATGGGAATTGTCATTGAGGGATAATCCTTTTGGCAGGTATTCAAGTAGCTCTGTTGAACTGAGGATTCCAAATAGTTCTTTGGAATCTGTTGTTGGAGCTGGTGGTGTCAATCTAGCAGAGATCCGCCAGGTACCAGCTATGCTCTGATCTTTCTGAACTACAAATGCGACTGTGTCATCCATTGAGCCAGTCTTCATAATTTAATTTTATTTGCTGCAATCATTTAAGGGTTTCCTCATGCAAGTTCCCACTGATCTCAGATATCTGGTGCAAGAATGAAGTTACTTGAAGCCCGTCCTGGTTCTTCGGAATCCATCATGGAGATCCAAGGTATGGCACACCAAGTTCGAGTGGCACAGAGCCTTCTGCAAGGCTTCATTGGTGCTAACAGCCAGAGCGCGCAGCCATCCCAGTCTTCTCGTGACCTTTACCCAGTGTGGAACTAAACCCTAGAGGCTTCTGGGGAAGAACTACATAACACCGTGCAAACTCCAGGTCGATTGCCATGCTGCCACATTAACTAGGTTGAGCGGTGTTAACTTAGACCATGTTTGTTGACAAAAATAATCTGGGCTTTGGTCATTTCCAAGGATGTACTGCTAAACGTGCTTGTTTCCTTGTCTTTTTTACCCCCTTTTGAGCGAATACATCTGATGACAAGAGTTGCAAGTGCTCTGTAGTCATTGTACGCATGGAACCTGGATGGTTGAAGAAGCTGGCTATATGCAATGCTATTTATGAACTTCACACCGTAACATACTCACATCTGATTTTCTCCGAGACTGGCCTGACTTGCTGGTTGTGTGACCATAGTTTCCAACTTAGAATTCTGTTTGTAGCAAAATGAGCAAGACTTAAAGGATGTTTATTTCAAAAAAGAAGAAGCAAGAATTAAGCTGTTAATGGTTATTGCACTACATGCAACAACATTAGGTCTCATCACCCTTATTCGTAAGCTTATACTTGTGATTTGGTACAGAATAATGTATTACATCCTGTATATATATAATTTTAGTTTCAAGAAGACTTGATTTAAATTTGACAGATCAAGCCATCATCTCGAACCCTTTCTCCCGCTCCTTTTGCAAGGCATAAGGCTGCCTAAGACTACATTACATAATGGATAACTCTGGACTTCCAAAAGATAAAAAAAAAGCGGTGAAAAAACAAAAGAACAAAGTATAGGGTAACTAATATTCAAACAAGTTTAACAATGATTATTTTTTCTTGAGCTGTCCTTGGACAAAAAGGAGTGCAGTTCTTCTGGCAATTTCAGATCAAAGGCAGCATACGACCTTGGCCCTTCCTCTCGAGCCTCAGTATGATACCTGCAGCAGCACAGCACCTTGGTTAGAGAATATGATCATGTTAGACAGAGAACCAAAACGAATGGCGAGATCTGCAGTACATCTTCCTCACGGGTTGCTTGACATGCTCCAGTATGCGAAAAGAGTGGTAGAATAGGCCCCACCAGTTCTACATCTTGCCCAGGGCCTGAACTAGATATTTTTTTTCGTGAATACGCGCTTGGCGTATCATTCCATTGATAGGGGAGAGAAAATACAGCGACGGACCTCCAAAAACGTACACTGACAGGCGCTTAGGAGATCGCTATGAGCAGAGGATGGGATGCTCGGCCCTCATATAACAAAAGTCAGGTTACAAGAATGATTGAACTAAGCCCTCGAACACCGGCATTGGCCTAAGTGCGAGCTTCCTCCTTGATGTTGTGAGTAAGGAGCGAGCTTCCTCCTTGATGTTGTGAGTAAGGAGGGATGCGAACGGGGTCGCGCCATCAAAGATGCACGCATTACGGTGCCATCAAATGGTTCAAGCAGAAAGCGCGATGAGGGAAGAGAGGCCCTTACGCTGGCCTGATGGCGAGTCATTGATGGCCGCGATCCACCCGCCGTAGAAGTCTTGGGAACCATCCCGTGGGCCTGAACTAGAAATGTTGTTGCATGGGCTTCCACCAATAATAACCAGATCAAAAGCACCAACTATTCTTATCAAGGATTCAAGGCAATCACCTATGAGGTCCTGCACGTCGCAAATCTCAGTCGGCTCCCGAGTTTGCTCCGACTGCTCCCAGCAGGTCCTCGGGATGTCTCGGCAGAAACCACCACATTCAAGCGTATTCGTAGGCGATCCATAGCTACTTCTGCTTCGCCTATTCCCAACAAGAGTGACAGAACACGGATGCCAGTAGGAAACACTAGCCATGGCAAGAGTCGCATGAAGAAAAATACTCCATCACAGCGATATGTTGGCGTAACACAACAAAGAGTTCGAAAGATTCATCTGCTCGGTCAATTAGAGCACCGATTCATCTGCAAGTATAATTTTATAAGGTCTTTATAAATACTTCTTTCATTTTTAAATATAAGTCTTTTTAGAGATTTTACTAGAGGACTACATACGGAACAAAATGACTAAATTTTCACTCTAAAGTATGTCTATATACATAGAATGTAATTACTTAGTGAAACCTTTAAAAAGACTTATATTTAGAAACAAAGAAAGTAACTAATAAAGTGAATGCATGCATCTATCAGATACAGAAGGGGTCATCCTCCTTTTTTGTAAAAAAGAACTTGAAATAAAAGCTATCTCGTAAAGTGAAAGCTCGACATCGTCAAGTGAAAGCTCGACATCTGCAAAGTTGCCATCATCGACACTGCCCTTTAGCTATCTGGGCAGCATATATCGCATCAGCTAATACTGTAACTGGTTCATGTTGACCTAGTACAAGTTTTGACGACATTACAAGTAAACATCAGCGCCTCTAGGTGAGGTCATTGCACAAAACGAGGTAAAAGTACATCACAAACAAATTCACCGTGTATTTCAACCTATTATATGTATGACCATCTACAACAAACTTAAATAAAATAACCTGAACAGTTCGATCAAGTTTTAGAGCATCTCCAGCCGTTCGCCCCCAAGGGCCTGAAATAGCGCCACTTGGGGACGAACCGGTGCTAAATTCGGCGGAAACCGGTGCTTTTGGCCCAATTTCGACGCAAATTCGGTTCAATTTCGGCTCACTTTCGACATAAATTCAACAAAAACTAAAATTTTATGTCAAAGTTCGTCAGAGAAATCAATACAAATCAAATAGTTCAACGAAGCAAGCTCATAATTCAAACACAAATTAAAATAAATCGAACTAGGCGTTGCCCTTGAGCCTCCATAGGTGCTTCACCAGATCGTCCTATAGTTTTTGATGCACGTGTGTGTCTCAGATCTCCTCGCGCATATCCGGTGAGCAATAACTGCAAGAGGACCCTGCCTAAAATATGGTTGAGTGTCAAACACTCGCTCTTCCTGCTCACTCTCAACGATCATGCTGTGCAAGATGACACAATGATTCATCACCTCCCACATTTGAGATTTCGACCAGGTCAGAGCGGGATACCGGACAACAACAAATCGAGATTGGAGCACACCAAATGCTTGCTCGACATCCTTCCTGCAAGCCTCTTGACACTTAGCAAAGTGTGACTTCTTGCCTCCTGGCACAGGTTTGAGATAGTCTTCACAAATGTGGACCATCTCAGATAGATACCATCTGCTAGATAGTATCCCTTGTTGTAGTGGCGCCCATTGACCTCAAAGTTCACCGGAGGAGCATGGCCTTCAACAAGCTTTGCAAAGACATTCGAGAACTGCAGTACGTTGATGTCATTGTGAGTTCCTGGCATGCCAAAGAAGGAGTGCCAAATCCATAGGTCCTGTGTGGCCACTGCCTCAAGTACCACAGTATAACCTCCTTTGGCGCCTTTGTACATCCCCTACCAAGCAAATGGGCAGTTTTCCATGCCCAATGCATGCAGTCGATGCTTCCAAGCCTCCCAGGAAATCCTCTTGCCGCATTTTGTGCTAGGATTCGAGCAGTGTCTTCAACATTTGATGATCGCAAATATTGTGGTCCAAACACTGCCACCACTGCCCTGCAGAACTTGTACAAACACTCAATGGTGGTGGACTCGGCCATGCGTCCATAGTCTTCCTGTATATCATTGGGAGCTTCGTACGCAAGCATCCTCATGGCTGTGGTGCACTTCTAGAGTGAGGAGAATCCAACCGTATTGGTGCAATCCTTCTTGCAAATGAAATAGCCGTCGAATTACCGGATGGCATTCACAATCGTGAGGAAGAGCTTCCGGCCCATCCGATAACGGCGCCGAAATACTTTATCGCCGTGCAAAGGAGCGTCGGTGAAGTACTCGGTGTAGAACATGCAATAGCCCTCCATGTGATGTCTTTGTTTGCTTTTGTGGCGGCCCGACGCCGAGCCACCTCGTTGTGGCTTGGCATCGTTCGCGAACAGGACGGCCATCGCGGCGAGGATCATGAGGTGCTCTTCGTCGATGGTGTCATCCTCGGCTTCCTCCTCCATCAGAGCCGTGAACACGTCCATGTCGTCCGAGTCCATGGCTGAGCAGGAAAATCACCGAACACCTCGCGGGCGTGGTGGGTGGGCAGCCGCTGGTATCCCTGCCTGAGCGGTCTGAAAAGCCCGCCCATGGCTGCCTTGAAACCGGCCGGGAAATGGATTTTTTTACCGACGGGGCAGCGGCTGTGGGCAGGTGGGCGCTGTCGGGATCGACATGGTGGTGAGGAGTCCTGTGCCACGCGAGGGCGAATCTGGCGGGGGAAAGGCGTTTCTCTCCTGACAGTGGTGTCCCACACGCTGCTTTTCCTTCCGCGGGAGCATCCAGGCGCCCCTAGTGCGTTGGGTTCGGTCTGGGATCGCCGGCCCAAAAAAATGGGCCCAACCGGCAAAAAACGACGTCCTCGGACGTGACTGGGGGATTTTTTAGCGTTGACGTCTAAAAAGGGGCATAGGGGGGCCTATTGGGGGCGCGACTGGAGATGCCCTTAGTCGCGATGAGCAGATGAAACATATATACTTCCATCACTTTTGTATACAAGACCATTATCAAAATTAAAATTTACAGCTATACAGGGCCAGTAACAGCAATCCAGGTAAAATTAATGAGGTTTGGCCCATACTTGCAACCGAGGACATTAATACCCCATGCATGCATGCGGGAGTGAGAATGTTAGTTTAAATGCATCACATTAATCAAACAACGATGAGTGAGAGAGTTGCCTAGTTGTGTGTTGGAGAGAAAAATACACATTAATTAACACTTCAAGCGAGGAGAAAAGACTAGCTTGCAACATTGGCTTAAGTAGCCATTAATTTCTACCTTGATACATGTAATATGGGTTTGTGGCCTTGTATACAAAAATGAAGGGAGTACTTGAATTGGTGCACTACGGAAAAGAACCGGATCGTGATGCCACAACGGAAGAATTGAAGATGCTGCAATTCAATGCTCAAGCCTGTGACATCTTGTTCAACTGCTTGTGTCCCGAAGAATTCAACAAAATCAGTCGCCTTGAGAATGCAAAGGAAATTTGGAATACTTTGATTGATATGCACGAAGGTACCAATTTTGTCAAAGAATCTAAGTTGGATGTGCTTCAAAGTCAGCTTGATAAGTTCAAGATGAAGGATGGTGAAGGAGTCGTTGAGATGTACTCTAGGCTAGCTCTCATCACAAATGAGATTGGCGGCTTAGGAAGTGAAGAGAGACTGACAAATTCATCATCAAGAAGATACTTAGAGCTTTGGATGGAAGATACGACACCGTGTGCACATTGATCCAAATGATGCCCAACTACAAAGATTTCAAGCCTACTGAAGTCATTGGAAGGATTGTTGCTCATGAAATATCTCTAAAAGACAAAGATGAGTTGCATAAAAAGTCAAGTGGTGCTTACAAAGCTTCAGTCGATGCTCCCGCTACTTCAAGTCACAACCTTGTTACCAATGAAGAGATCAGCCTCATGGTCACAAAGTTCAACAAGTTCTACAAGAGTAGAGTCAAAGAGAGAAGCTCAAGCTCAAGATATGATGAGAAGCATTCGTCTAGTCGTGACCAAAATTGCTACAACTGTGGAAAGCCCACACACTTTTCCAATGAGTGTTTGGCTCCCCACAAACGAAGAGAAGAGTCACCTAGAATATGAAGCTCAAGAGATGAGTCACCTCACAAAGAGAGAAGGAGTAGAGAAGATAATTATGAACGGAGACACTCCCGGACAGACAGAGAATTGGAGAAGAAGGACAAGTACACCAAGATCAGTTCAAGAAGAAGATATCAAGCTCATGTTGGTGAATTGGTCTCTCGCTCCGAGTCCGACAACCACTCCGAGAGAAGTTATCACTCCAAATCTGACTACAGTCAAGATGAAGGTGTTTCCGACATTGCACTTGTTTCCTCCAACTCCTACCACTTATTTGATTCACCAAATGAAGGGATTGACAACTACTCCATGGCAAAAGGCCCAAGGTATCACACCCCAAGTATTTTTGACTTTGATAGTGATGAGGATGACTTGCTCTCTAATAAGACTAGTGATAATATTGAAAATGAACTTGCTAATTTTCATGCTAGTCAACAGAAATCGAATAATGGTGATAAGAAAGAAATTGAACGACTAACTAAAGAATTAAACACTCTTAAGTTAGCTCATCATGAAACTACTCTAGAAGATCATAGAGAGCTTGCAAGAACTCATGAGAAGGTACGTTTCGAGAAGCTAAATTTAGAGCAAGAGCATGAGTTCCTAAAAGCAATCAATGATGATCTTCGAAAGCAGAGTTCCTTTTATCTAGACAAACGATTACTCTTGTCTACTTTTGTTCCACAAGTTAAACCTAAGAACACTAGTAACAAAGTCAAGAAAATTTCTTCATCTAGTAACAACAATGTTAAAGCTAAATCAAATGATATTGTTGCTAGTAGCTCTCTTCATTCCACTAATGATTCTATTAGACGAGTTACACTTGAGCAAGAAAACGATTTATTGACAGGGATTATAGAGAGAGGTGTCTTCAAGAGTCTTGCTGGAAGTAAGCAATTTGAGGAAATTGTGTGCAAGCAAGGAGGAAATAGGAAGAAGCAAGGTGTTGGCTACTTCAATGGAGATGTTTGGGAAGAAGGTCCATATCCCATTCCCATGTTTGTTCCTCAAGAGGAGATGTATGATCCTACCCCTCCCAAGGCAACAAGCTCACAAGATGGCCTTCTACCACAAGACCACAAGGGCAAGGGAAAGCTTCAAGAGGACATTGACTCGTTTGAAGAAGAACCCCAAGACAAGGTTGAGTGGGTTCCCGGAGACACTTCTAGCACGACCTCATCTAGTGCAACCACAACTCCAAGGATCCCCATCAAAATGATGTGGGTCCCCAAGAGGAAGAACTAGAAAGTTATTGAGGGGTGACTCCGCCAATAAAATTCACTCTTATTCATTTTGGCAAAACTACATGCAATCAACCTCAACCATATGCATTAGTTCACGGAGTCACACATTCCATGAAAGGTGAGCAAGGGACAAGGTAATTAATGCATCTTTGGACATCACCTCCCATGTATTTCACTCCATGTCCATAGATATCTTTGCATTTATTCCTTTTGCTTTGGGACTAACCCATGTAGGTGAGAAGAGTAAGAAACAACAAGTATTGCTCCCAACTCAAGATGAACTTCATTAACAATGAGCATCCACCACCACTTCACCTACTTGAAGTCTTCTATGACAAACCCAAGGTTAGTTGATATCTCTTAGAGGGGATGTAACATCTAGGGGGAGCTTTACTCTAAGACTTGAGTACAAGCGTCTCCTAAATGATGTGAATACATTAACGCATTATGTAAAAGTGGTAACCCCACTTGTGCTTAATCAATGAGTATGACCTATGATCAAGTATTCTTACTTGACTCCTAAGTCAATATACTCATATATAGATGACTTCGTCATTGCCAAAGTGCTTGATAGATGCTAGGATGTTTGTGCCTTTTTACCATGATTTAAATTGACATCTTATTGTGTGAGCATGTTGGTCTACATGATTTGCTCATTCGAGGATATCCAATTGTTGCTATTTGGCTTTTGATTTATCCACTGCCAATTGGATGGACAAGAATGCCTAGGACCCTTCTCTAGCTATCTATGCCTTCTCAGCTCAAGTTCTATACATGCTACATCACAAAACTTGAACACGCACTTCTCGGTACCTCTGTGTGAGGAGCACTCGGAGTTCCGTGTCGACAAGGGTTGCTTTCCAAAACCTCTTTGTGAAGCTCGGTGTAACCAACCCCAAATTCTCGGTTCCAACGATTCTCAAAGTTGATCTAGGTTTTAATCTCGGTACCACCGATACCATAATCTCGGCTTCACCGAGTTTCCCTATGCACAGACAGCAGTGGAACTCGGTGGCACCGAAATTTTAGTATCGGTAACACCGACAGTGAGGGGTACTTATATCTGCGGACTCGACGTTTTGAAATTCCATCTTCAAACATCAAGTCTCCAACCCAAATCTGCCGCACAAGGACCCCTTGATCGCCGCCCTTGCGTCCCCGAGCGTCTTCGCCATTGGGAGTCGCCGCCGCCGACAGAATCTTTACCGCCGTCATCGCCTTGCGAATTCATCACCAAGCTAGGGTATGAATCCGACCCCTTGTGCGCTCCTCTATACGATTCATGCGCATTAGGGTACTTCCATCTACAATCCACAATATGAAATCCTTCTATGCCACAAGAATCTTTCATAGAATGGAGAACGAAGAAATTCTGGATCTGATCTCCCACAACATGCATCTCGGTGATACCAAGTTGATAAAATTGGTTCCATCTATTTAGTTTTTAGGGTTCTTGAGGACCACTTCGGTGAGACCGAGTAGTCCTTTTCGGTTACACTGAAAAGGTTGCCTAGGTTTGTGTTATTGCAAGTGGTCAGTCTCGGTGACTCCGAAAACTCTAACCCGGTGCTACCTAAATACATTCTGTAGTAGATCATACCCAAAGTTTCTAAGTTCAAATTTTGAAAAAATTATGTAATTTTGTGATTCTTATCTTTTTAAGCTCTTACATATCTTTTGACAAGGTCAGCTAGTCTGTGGGTTAGCTTGTCTGCTTGGATTCCAAGATGTCAGGTTCCGATGACAGTTAGAACAACTTCAGTGAGGCCCATGCTGAGTCTGTTTCAGGCACTAATCCTGAGAGGAACCCTTCTAATCCAGGTACCCCCATCTCCCATGGCATGCCCAAGGCAGCTACCAGGTCGAGGAAGAAGCTGAATTCTTATGAAGAAGATTCTGATTTTGTTCCTCAAGTTCCTGCTCCCCGGAAGCAGAAAGAGAAGTCCGCAGTCAAGAAAATTGTGAGGAAGGAGTATGCTAAACCTTCCAACCTGAGAGCTCCAGAGTCTGCAAGGCAAGGGATGGCACTTACCACTGAGAGACCTTCTAAGAAGCCACGTATCAAGAGAGCCAGGAAGAGAACTATTCATGTCATTGGCAGAAAAACCTCCATGTATGAATACCTAGCAGAAACCCCTGTTGCTGCCGAGCAAGAGGGAGAAGAAATACCAGCTAATGCCCCTCCTCCAAAGAAGAAGAAGCTTATGGCATATGCTATGAAGCCTTATGCTCGAAAGCCTTCAACTCCGAAGAAGCACATAGGTCCCAAGAGGACTACAAAGGACATACCTGCAGCTGCTAAAGAGAAAGGCATAGCTTCCAGAGCCTTTTCCGCAGAGGAAGAAGATGAGAATGCACCTATTCTCATGAAGCTAAGACCTCATTTGCCACTTCACAATGAGCCTCATCCAATTGCTGAAGACATGAAGAAGAGAAAATATGCAGGGTTGAGGAAGTGAAGAGCTATTGATCCCTATGCTATGATGGAGAAGAATATTTTAGAGATTTTGCTAAACCAGAAGAGCCTAGAGAGGATTGTGGAAACAAAGTTCCATGACCTGGATGTAAAGGTAACCGAGTTGACCACCATTGTTGAGCAGCTTTAGCATGAAGTTAACTCAGTGAACATTCCACACTCAGATGATGATGACGATGATGATGATGATTCACCTCTTCATACTACCACAGGTTCATGATCCAGACCAGGTCACCAGTTGTGCCAGTACTAGAAGATAGACTGTCTTCATCAACTCAAGCTTCAGCTCCTACTCCACCACCTCCAGTGTTTACACCTCCAGCTCCTGCTCTAGCGACATGAGCCGAAGCCTTCGTCGATGTTCTGTTATCTAGTCCAACTTTTGCTACCATAGGAGATCGTACCGAGAGAGATGCTTAGATTAGACCTTTGAAATTTGTCGTACTTGTTGCCAAAGGGGGAGAAGTGTATAGAGCATAGGGTTTCGAGAGATGGAGAGCATTTGACTTTGTTTGCTCTCGTTTGGTTTTCAAAACTTTATTTGGTCTTTTGGATGACATTATCAGTTTAGATGTGTGTTTGATCATACGCTTTGATTGCTTGATGCTACCACGTTATTACTTTTGAGCTATCTACATCAAGATCATGCACTTATAGCACCAACAAGCATGTGTTATATGCATTGCTATTCATTCTCATCATTTATGCGTACATCTAAGTTGTATGTGACATGGAAGAGTAATCCATGATCCTAATCGAATGTGCATTTGCATTCAAATGCAAATTTAAAATAATGCACAAATTTAGGGGGAGCTCTTGCTTTTCACATACCTCTCAAAGCTTCGGTGCTAATCATTGATTATATCTTTTGTCGAAGCTTTGATCTATATGTTGTCCTCAAATAACCAAAAAGGGGGAGACTGAAAGCACAATTGCTCCCTAAGGTGGTTTTGGTAATTAATCACAACATATGTGTTGGGGATGTTACCTGTGGGTAACCCGCCCTTAATGGGCCGGGTCACCAAAGGGGCGACTCACCCTTAGTCATGTGTCCGGTGGCCCAGGAGTTGTATGGCGGTTCAAGAAGACCGTACGGATGATGGAATGTCAAGGAAGCTTTGAGTCGTGAGGAACACGGTGACTTAGAGATAAGGAAAACTACCAAGTGTAGGAGAGCAGGACTTGTAAACCCTAGGGCATCGACCTGTATATAAAGGCGAGTCCCGGGGAGAGGTCAGGCGAGTGAGAGAATCGAGAGCTAGGTCAGGCGAGTTACGCCCTCCTTGTAACCGAAACCATCATCAATCTACACAAAGCAGGACATAGGCTTTTACCTCCTCACGAGGGGCCGAACCTGGGTAAATCTGAGTCTCGCTTTTGCTCACCCCCTTTGAGACGCCACCAAGGTGCGATGGCTCCATCTTTAAGTCCTTTCACGAGGACATCTGCCGTGACAAAACCACGACAGTTGGCGCCCACCGTGGGGCTAGCGCACGGTGGAGTTGAGTTCTCGAAGGGAGCCCTATCAGGGATAGAAAGCTATGCCGTCGGCATCATGACCAAGAGTCGCCGTGGGAAATACTACGTCGACAACTCGCTATGGGAATCGGAGGCCGATTCCGTCGAATCCGGCTACCGAGTCCCATTCGGCAAGATCAACATCTTCATCGGCATGATCGGGACCCCTGTTCCTGAGCCGGACACCTCCATCGACATCGTCGAGCCGGCCAGGTACGTCCACCCTGTCACACGATGGAACAAAAGCCGCCAGGTTTTCGTCGGCTTCACGCAGGGAAGCGACTCGTAGAACGAAGGGGCGGGCCACGACATCACCCCCGTCAATTCCGATGGCGAGTCATCCATGGGCGAGACGGCGTCGATCCACCCCCTTGAGGAAGGGCAGCTCGGGGGGCTATCGCTGGCGATGGACCCCGAAGTCCTCGAGAGATCTCACCGGCAAATCGCCATCTACATGGCAGGATCAACACAGACTCCTTAGAACCCGACCGGTAACAACGAGACTGGAGGAACGTCCAAGCCGCCCGTGCAGACCATGACGGAACTGGCAACGGAGATAGCCAACTTTATGGCAACCCCGGTCACGTATGAGAATCATGAGTCGGTCAACGCTGAGCTGGCCAAGCTGCGGAAGGCAATGGCCAAAGCACAACGCGACATGGAAGCAGAAGCCGCCAGGATCGAGACGCAGCGGGCTGCGGTCGCTGCGGAGACCGATCGGCTAAACACCGAAGGGTGGCGGCTCGGGATACAGCAACGCGCGTCCGACGCCATCCACCAAAGAAGACACGGTGGGCGTGTCCCGGCCGACTTACACCCAACTCGCCTCTTCGACACCCTGCGCACCCCTCGGGTGGGTCCTGATCGCCCTCTACGAACCGCCCCGAGAGGAGGAACGATTCCACCATCCAATCTGCCGCCGGATCAGCCCATGGACGTTCATGCAACACGATTCCAGACCCCGCGAGGTCACTTCTCAAACCTCGTTGACAACGCGCTGGCCGCAACCTGCCACCTGAAGTCTCTTCCGATTTACGGAAACACCCCGACCGAGATAGAAGCTAGAAACGCCATCGAGATGCTAAAGACGGCCGTGGTCCAGCACGCACAGTATTCCCATAGTCTCGACCATCTCCACTCTACGCCTCACGCGAGTCACAACAGAAGTCGCCACGAGGATTATCCCGCAGTGACCAGCAGGCCGCGACGGCTCCCCCAACATGATCCACTTGGGATGCCTGACACACGAGCCCAGGATATTGTGGACGCAGCACGAGCCGCGCGACACATGGAGCCAGCGACCATGGCGGGTCAGGTCTATCCAGCCTATGAATCACCGACGCCCCTGGATGGAGGAGGCAAGCACATTGGAGTATCGTGTCTCGCGTTGGCTTTGCGTATCAAGCGCATGCTAAAGGACTTCAAAGGACCCAGGAAGGTTCCCAATTACTCGCCAGATCTCGAGCCCGGGTCATGGATCGAGAGCTATGAGCTCGCGATGGATATGCTGGACGTTAGCGAGGCGGTTTGCGTGAAGTAATTCACCATGATGCTCGAAGGGACGACCCGCACGTGGCTAAAAAATCTGCCGCCTAACTCTATCAACACCTGGACGGAGCTGAAGGAGCGCTTCATCAAGAACTTGAGAGGAACCTGCAAACGCCCAATGACCATCGTCGACTTACAGCACTACGTTCAGCGGCCGGATGAGTCGGCCCACCACTGGACCCAGCGAGTCGCGGAAGTTATTTATTCGTCGGAAGGAATTTCGGCGGCTCAGGCGGTGTTGATCCTGGAGAAAAATTGCCACTACGAGCCTCTGGTGCTGAAACTAGGGAGACTCAAGCGGAAGGTGCAGGACATGGGCGAGCTGATGGACGCCCTTACCAGATTTGCTGAGTCGGATGACACCAAGGATCCCGGGGAGGGCGACGACAAAGCCGGAGCTACCCGCAAGGGCGAGTTGCAAAAGGACCAATCCCAGTTCTAGAACTGGGGGAATAATCACCATGGCGGGCATGGCAAGAAGCGGTAGTAGGAGGGTCCTGTAGAGTTTGTAGCTAATACTAATACTGGCAATTCAAACCCGCGTCAGATGAAATGGGCTTCAGTGGGAAGAAACCGCGTAATTACCATGAAATGCTTAAGGGCCCGTGCCCACAACACACTACGGCTGATGGACCGGCGACTCACTCATGGGAAGATTGCTATGTGATGCAAGAGTTCCGGGCTGAGGCGCTCAAAAGAAGCCAAGGTGGCGAACAGGGTCAGTGGCAGGAGCAACCCGGCCCGTCCGGGTCACGACAGGCCACCTTCGGGGGTTTCCCCAACCAAGGACCACAATGCGGGTCACAGCACAATGCCGGTCAATACCAAGTCCATAACCAGCAATATCACCCACCGAGAATATTCCAACAACCTCACCCGCAAGGAGACCCCCAGCGACAGGAGGATCGGGGCAGGTACCAAAACAACCCCAAGCAGTTGAACAACGGGCAATACCACGTGTTCACCACTAAAACCTGTAAACGGGATCGCAAGGTAAAGCACAAAACTTTTGTAGCTGAGCTGGCGCTTCCTCGATACCTTCACTGGTCGGAACAACCCATAACCTGGAGCCGGGAGGACCATCCGCCCCGGGTCGACAACCCTGGCGACTTAGCCTTGGTTGTGGCTCCTCAAGTCAGCGGATACACCCTCTCCAAAGTCCTTATGGACGGGGGCAACAACATCAACATCTTATACTTTGACACTTTCCGGCGGATGAACCTCCTCGAGAAGGACCTGATGCCGTCGTCCACGGTCTTCCACGGTATTGTGCGTGGTAAGTCGGCATACCCCATTGGGCGAATCAAACTTAATGTGGCTTTTGGCACGGAGTCAAACTACAGGAGCGAGTCTCTCTTGTTCGAAGTGGTCAAGATCAAAAGTCCCTACCATGCGGTGTTCGGACGACCGGCTTACACCAAGTTCATGGCCCGCCCATGTTATGTTTATCTCAAGCTCAAGATGCCTGGACCCAAGGGTCCCATCACCATCCACGGCGATAGAAAGATAGCCCAAGAATGCGAGGAAGGAGACGCCGCCTATGCCGAGTCAGCTTGCGCGGCCGAGGAGCTTAAGTTTCACCAATCCCGCGTCGACCCGACAGACATGACGCCGCTCAAAAAGCAGACGATCGATTCTGAGCCACCCCTCAAGTTCAAACCAGCAGACGACACCAAGGTCATTGATTTTACGCCAAGCGACTCAACCAAGCAGTTCACTATTGGGGCGGGTCTTGACGCCAAATAGGAAAGCACGCTCATCGAATTCATCCGTGAGAATCGGGACATCTTTGCATGGAAACCTTCTGACATGCCGGGTGTACCGAGAGAATTCGGTGAGCACCATCTCAATACTGACCCCAAGGTTAAGCCGGTGCGGCAGTACCTTCGCCGGTTTAACAGAGAGCGCCGTAAGGCGATTGGAGAAGAAGTGGCCCGGCTCCTTGCCGCCGGTTTCATCATCGAGGTTTTTCACCCGGAGTGGCTGGCTAACCCGGTCTTGGTACTCAAGAAGAATGGCACTTTCCGCATCTGCATTGATTACACAGACCTTAATAGAGCATGCCCAAAGGATCCGTTCGCCCTTCCTCGCATTGATCAAATCATTGACTCGACGGCGGGTTTCGAACGTCTGTGCTTCTTGGACGCCTACTCAGGATACCACCAGATAAAAATGGTGGTGGCGGATCAGGAAAAGACATCCTTCATAACCCCTTTTGGAGCTTTCTGCTATGTGTCCATGCCGTTTGGGCTTAAAAAGCGCGGGTGCGACTTACCAGCGCTGCATCCAGAACTGCCTGCACAGCCAGATAGGCCGTAACGTTCATGCTTACGTGGACGACATCGTGGTCAAATCTCATCGCAAGGAATCGCTGTTGGAAGATCTCAAAGAAACATTCGACAACCTGCGTGTTTACCAGATGAGGCTCAACCCCACCAAGTGTGTGTTTTGTGTCCCGACAGGGAAGCTGTTGGGTTTCCTGGTGTCGGAGCGAGGAATCGAGGCCAACCCAGAGAAGATTGCCGCGATTACTTCGCTTGGGAAACCAGCCAACGTCAATCAAGTACAACGCATGGCGGGTCGAATCGCGGCTTTGAGCCGTTTCATAAGTCGCCTTGGGGAGAAGGCCATCCCTCTCTATCAGCTACTCAAGAAGACCGATCGTTTCGTGTGGATGGATGAGGCCAACGATGCTTTCGAAGCCTTGAAGCAGCAATTAGCTAACCCGCCGGTGCTAGCGGCCCCGGCAAACAAAGAGCCTATGCTCCTGTACATTGCGGCCAATTCCAGAGCCGTCAGCGTGGCAATAGTCGTCGAGCGAAAGGAGGAAGGGAAGGAATACCCCATCCAGAGGCCGGTATACTTCATCAGCGAAGTCCTTACTCTCTCCAAGCAACGTTACCCGCATTGGCAAAAGTTGGTTTTTGGAGTGTTCATGGCGAGTCGAAAGTTGAAACATTACTTTCAGGAACACCCGGTCACGGTTGTCAGCTCCGCTCCCCTCGGCGACATTATACATAACCGAGAAGCCACTGGACGGATTGCTAAATGGGCTATCGAGTTGGGTCCTCATCAGATTCGGTATACACCGCGGACGGGTATCAAGTCTCAAGCGCTCGTAGACTTCATCAATGATTGGACCGAGTTACAAATCCCTGAGGAAAGACCAGATCTTACATATTGGACCATCTACTTTGATGGGTCCAGACAGTTGGAGGGCTCGGGGGCTGGCGTGGTGATAACTTCACCTCACGGCGATAAGTTCTGCTATGTCCTCCGACTCATGTTTCCATGTACTAACAATGTGACAGAATACGAAGCTTTGCTTCATGGTTTGCGACTCACCAAGGAGATGAACCTCACGAGCGTAAGCCGGTTCCTCCCAATGTCTTTTTGGATATATTATATAACGCGTCAGTCAAACTGCCTTCGGAAGAAGACCTGGCGGTACCAGACCCCGAATCTCAACTTGTGGCGGCTCTTCACACTACTTCGGATTGGGCGATTCCCTGTATGGCGTATCTCACCAGAGGCGAGTTACCTACCGACGAGTTACTAGCTCGCCAAGTTATCTGCCGGTGCAAGTCTATGGTCATACACAATGGCGAGTTACATAAGCGTAGCACCTCCGGAGTATTCCAAAGATGCGTTTCTTCTGAGGAAGGTTGTATGATTCTCAACGGGATTCACACAGGCGACTGTGGTCATCATGCTGGATCGTGATCCTTGGTTTCTAAAGCCTTCAGGCACGGGTTCTATTGGTTGACGACTCACGCAGACGCGGAGGAAATCGTTCGCCGATGTGATGAATGCCAAAGGTTTGGGCGATAGACGCATGTGCCGGCTCAGGAATTGCGGATGATACCAATCACTTGGCCGTTTGCAGTCTGGGGCTTGATATGGTTGGTCCTTTCAAAATGTCGTCTAATAAAAAGACTCATCTGTTGGTGGCGGTTGACAAATTCACCAAATGGGTGGAAGCAGAACCTGTTAGCAGTTGCAACGCCGAGACGGCTGCCAAATTCTTGAAAAAGCTAATTTTCCGGTTTGGATATCCACATAGTATCATTACAGATAATGGTACCAACCTTTCCAAAGGCGCAATGCAAGAGTTTTGCTCAAGGGAGCATATCCGACTTGATGTTTCTGTGGTGGCGCACCCCCAGTCTAATGGACAGGCAGAGAGGGCGAATCAGGAAATATTATGAGGGATTAAGCCCCGACTCATGGTACCCTTGGAACGCACGCCAGGGTGTTGGGTGTAAGAATTGCCATCAGTTCTATGGTGTATCAGGACGACTCCAAACCGCTCCACGGGTTTTACTCCTTTCTTCCTGGTCTATGGGGCAGAAGAGGTGTTACCAAGCGACATCAAACATGATTCTCCGCGAGTCGCTGCTTATGTGGAGCAGGATAACGAGTTGGCACGGCAAGACTTGCTGGACGCCTTGGAGGAGGAACATGACTTGGCCGCGTCACGATCGGCGATTCATCAACAGGATCTACGCCGTTATCACAGCCGCCGGGTCAAGAGCCGAGCTTTTCAAGAAGGCGACTTAGTGCTCTGTTTGATTCAAGATCATACCGGTATGCACAAGTTGTCGCGTCCATGGGAGGGACCGTTTGTCGTCAGCAAGAATCTTTGGAACGGCTCCTACTATTTGATGGATCTTCATCCAGATCGACCAACCACGGAGGTTGAGACAACTCGCCCCTGGAACATAGGCCATCTGCGGCCTTATTATACATAGAGCCATGAGCTCCTTTTTTTCTATTTTATCAAGTCTTCTGTAATACATGAATTATGAAAGCAATAAAGCCGGCACCCACGAATTTCGGGGTCCTTTCCCGTTTCAGCTTTTGAAAGCATGAGTCTTTATTGTTCTATAAGTCGCCCAAACATGGACGCTATCAGCATCAGAGAGCATAAGTCGCCATGCTGCAGTTATTTCAAAACTGGATGCTGGTAAGCCAAAGAGGACCAAAAGTTTCCATGTCGCACGGTTCAAACATAGGCACCTTATATGGTTTTTTGAGAAGTAAACCGGCTTACTTGGGGGCTGCCAGTCCCCAAGTCGTTTTGAAGTAAGAGCGTATACGCTTCTGTAATCCTATGCCTGGTTTCTTTCTAAACCGTAGGTCACTTGTGGGCTTCCACTCATTGAGTTTAGCCTGAATACCCTCTTGGCTAGCGAAAAATTACCGCATTACAAATGGTTATACTGGACTGTGTGTTGAACAAGTCGCCACATGGACCTATGTACTCAAGGCGAGTCAATCTATTATTTGGACCCTGAACTCGTCTTGGTTAAAACATAAAAGGTACCGGCCAGAGTCACACATGGAAAATAGAGAAACCATTGGTTCATCGAACCCACTTCAAAGAAGCATTGACTCGTGCCTGATCAGCCGGTCTAAAATAACAAAGCTTTCTTAAAAATCTTCCTAAGGGTAACACTAGAGTATTTTAAACTCGTCTTATCCTATCGAAACTCATTGAGTCGATAAACTTTTCTTTGCACTAGCCTTGATTATAACTCGCCCTGGCTCATGTTTTTTCCTAAACTCGGGGGCTGATTTATCTCTAGCCATGATCCAAGGGCTGGTTTATTCCTGGACATACATTTGCTGAAGTAAAGGTATTGTTTTTCTAACAGAACATGACAAATTCGGGGCCATTGCTCGATTCATGCAAAAGTCGCAGGCGAGTCATAAAAAGATTCAGGAACTACAAGTAGGTTCCATCCAGAAGACAATATGGCGTGTTTGGTGTTTCATCCACACTAGCAAGATAATTACATGGCTCTCACGGCCAAGATGGGTATCACTATCGAGCAAAGGAAGAATCCCTGCAAAAGTTAAGCCGCCGCTGAGTCGCCTTGCCTTGAGCTTTCTCCACCTTCAATTCACAAATCGCTCAGCTTCCAGTTGCACTTGGATAAGGCGATGAATTCATCTTCCTCACCCAGGAATTGCGACAGGTCCAGATCAAGATTGAAAGGATTCTTGGGGCGGATGGGAACCAGGCTGGCAGTTTGATAAGAAGGAGGTGTCACTTTCTTTCTATTCTCATCATAGGCGGATTGATACTTCTTCAGGTCAAAAGTCGCCGCCAGTTGAGTTGGTGCGACGCGTGACTCTACGATGGTTCGCTTGTAATCCACTTCGGTGCCGTGCCATCAACCTTCAGCTCAGGGTAACCGGCGACTATCTCCTCGGTTTTGAGCTCTGGGGCATACGCAAGGCACCGACTTAGGGTGTTCAACACACCTGTTCGGGCGGCTGATCTCTTTAATTCTTCCACTTGAGGAGGCAGCGTGGACAAGAAGCCGAGCATTTGCTTGATGGTCATTGATGGCTCCTTACTGCCGATCACTGCCTTAATTGTTAACACGCCTCCCGTGTACAGCTGCTCAGCAAAAGTATATATGGCCCTGAATTTGGTCATACAGTCGTCTGGTAGTTTGACGACTCGGGCACCTGCAACGAAGGCATAAGTATTTGGCGACTTCTAAATCCCAACATGGTTAATGAAAAGGCATTCAGCAATGAAAACTTACCAAACATGGTGACTGTCATGTTGGTTACATGCTTTTTCAAGCCAGTCAGCCCCTGTTGGGCGGCTTTCAATTTTTCTTCTGCTTGTTCAGCACGCTTCAAGAGGGCGGCTTGGTCAGCGTTGGCTTTCTTCTCAAACTTCTCGTGGTCAGCCTTCATTTTTTCTAACTCGGCCTGCAGCAACCGGGATTTAGCCTCTAGCCCAGAGTAAGCATCCTGCTGACCAGTCAAATTCTTCTTCAAGTCGGCTACCGCTGCCTCACTCTTGGCCATAGACTCGTGCACATAATATTTGGGGAGACAAGTCTCAGAATTTTTTCAAGAAACACTCCTGACACTTGGGGGCTAATGTATGATTTTTTATCAAAAAGTCATACCACATACAAGACCCGGCCCATCTTCTAAAAAAGATGACCCGACCCTTGGGGGCTACAGGTTGAAGTTTTTTATTACAAGACCCGACCCATCTTCTAAAAAGATGACCCGACCCTTGGGGGCTAAAGGTTGAAGTTTTCTATTACAAGACCTGGCCCATCTTCTAAAAAAGATGACCCAGCCCTTGGGGGCTACAGGTTGAAGTTTCTTATTACAAGACCCGACCCATCTTCTAAAAAGATGACCCGGCCCTTGGGGGCTACAGGTTGAAGTTTTCTATTACAAGACCCGACCCATCTTCTAAAAAAGATGACCCGGCCCTTGGGGGCTACAGGTTGAAGTTTTTTATTACAAGACCCGCCCATCTTCTAAAAAGATGAACCGGCCCTTGGGGGCTACAGGTTGAAGTTTTTTATTACAAGACCCAGCCCATCTTCTAAAAAGATGACCCGGCCCTTGGGGGCTACAGGTTGAAGTTTTCTATTATAAGACCCGACCCATCTTCTAAAAAGATGACCCGACTCTTGGAAGGCTAATGAATATAGGAACATATATCCGCATACCTCGTGTTTGGTCTTCATAAGTCGGAGCAGGCTTTTGTTCAGCTCAAAATCCTTCTCCAGCTGAGTTGTCAAGCCAGAGCATAGTTGGTCGAACTCCAACTTCTCTTATTGAGGAAGCTTGAGGTGTTCTGAGTCGCCATCAGCAGGAAGGTGACTTCCCTTTGATGTATGTTTGGAGAGCACGACAATTGGAGGAGCAGAATAGCCAAAGCCGATGACCATGACGTCTGGATCGTCAGTCGCCTTGAGAGGGCTTGGCGGGTTACTCGGCCCAGCGGTTTCTTTCAAGATGACGGGCGAGTCATTCCGGGCATCGGGAATGTCGCCTGCAGGAATGTCGCAAGTCGCCTTCTTGTGACAGCCCGATGCCGATGTTCCAGAAGATTCCCCTTTCCTTTTCGTTTTCGTCGTGTGATTGATTTTATTTGTCGCATCATCATCGCATCATGCGCATCATCTGCATTGCATCGGCGTCTCCATTGCCGCCAGTTTTCAAAACATGCATCCGTTGTTAGTTGCCGGTTCGCGTCGTCGTCCGTTCTGAGCCCGACCGCACTCGCACGCGCCCGCGGCACCGTCGAAACCCTGTTTTAAAAGCGTGTATAAAACTTCCTCTGATCGGGTTGAGATTTGACATGCGGTCTTATTTATATATAGATAGGCCGCCTGTCGAATTTCGTCGCGATCGGAGTTCGTCTGGTACCCGAACGGTCGACCGTAGCGGCACCGTCCTCGGTTATTCGTCGGACGTTTGTCGGTGTTTTAAAGATTCGTGCCGCGCCCGTTCTCCCTCTCGTCTCCGGATAACCACCCTACACGGCCGCGTACCCATTCCCTCGTGCGGAATCGTCCGAATCCAACCCCGCGGTTGGATCCGGAGCGCGATTCCGGTTAACCGAGCCCCCCCGTTTGTCTATATATAGACCCCTTCTATTTTTCAGACAGCCTCCCTCAAATCCCTCCTAGTTTTCCGCGCCCACCTACCCCTAACCCTAATTTTTTCCCACCTCTCTCTCCTCCCCAGCCGCCGGGCCCGCCCGAGCCCGTGCGCGGCCCGCCCGGCCCGGATCGCGCCGCCGCTCCTCCCGAGCTCGCCCGGAGGCAACAGATCGTCCAGATCCCGCGGCCTCGCCCCGACGTCGTGTTGTGCCACCGCCGGTCGCCGCCGCCATGGACCTCGCCGGAGATCGGTGCCCCGCCGCCCAGCACCTTCCGGCCGTCGCCACGACGGGCCTCGCCAGACCCAGGCCGGAGCCTTGCCCCGCTCCTCTCTCCTCTTACCTTCTCTCCCTAACCCTCGCTGCCCTGTGTCCCGTAGGTCCCCATCACCATGGAGCCGGTGGCCGTCTCGCCCCTCCACCGCCTGGAATGGCCCTGCAGTACCAGATCCGGCCGCCACCGGAGTCCGGCCACTGCCGGAGGTCGGCCGCCCGCAAGCCCTGTCGGCGAGCAGGCTGCCTGCAGCGCGTCTCGTGCGGGAGGTGGACGACGGTTCCGCCTGGCCAGCTAGCTGGGCCGCCGCCTCGCATGGGCCCGCCAGCGCCAGGCCTGCCCGCGTGGTCAGCGAGCGCAGACTCCCTCCTCGGCGTGCCTCGCCCCGGCCCAACCGGCTGGCCTCGGCCGACCCACCCCCAGCCGGCCTCTCAAGTGGCTCCCCGATCGGCCCACTCCGCCAGCCCCTCCAATCCGGCCCAAGTGGCCTCCCCTCGAGGTGAGCTATTCCTCGCCACATGCGAGCGTTGCTATGTTACGCCCTTGGTTTCGGCCCGTTAGCTAATTAGGATTTTTCGGAATTTAATAAAATTCCAGAAAAAGATTAGATCTTCAAACGCATGTATCTTTTAATCCGTATGTCGGATCGCGATGATTTTTATATGCTTCTCGTGTAGTTTCTCGAGTAGAACCTGTTTACAAAACTTGCATGTTTATTTGAGGTCGTTTAGCTTGCCGTATGCCTAGAAACACGTGCTGTCCTATTACGTTTCCGACCCGTATATTTTTTTCGCGCAAGTCAGGACTGCCCGTATACCGTAGTTTAAATGCTCGTCTTTTAGGGATCATTTTTGCATGTATTTTAGAGCGGTCATTTGTATTTTTGTGTGTATGGATTGCCGGTAGATTATTTTCCCGTATATAGGTGTTTTTCCCGTATTAATGTGTGGCATTATTTTGTGTTGCAAGCCCCACATATTTTATATGTTTCCGGGGTAGAAAAATTCCATGGATTTTCATGTGCAATTAGTTTTAGCTTTCGAGTAAGTTAGTTCGCGAGATATTTTGCTAAGTTGCCCTTTTGTTTAATTCGTAGGATTTATTCCGGGCCTCGTTTGAATTAGTTGTCAACTAGGGAGTTGCTCTTGGGTGTTTAGACTAGCCCCTGGTATTTTTAGTTGCAATAGAAATGCATGTTTAGGTGTGTTTTGATTGCCCTCAAGTTGCTAGAAATAGTGCTGTTTTAGAGGAGCTGAAATATTTCTAAGTCTGGAATCTGTTATATTTTGTTGCTGTCTTGTCTTGCTTGCATCTTGTGATCTGTAGCTCTTTTGGGGTTGGTCCAATGGAGTTAGTTGTACCCCTTGTATTTCTCTAGCATGCTGTGAAGTTTCATGCCATTTGGAGACCTGTAGCTTAGGTTTTTGCTCCTGTGAATATGCCTTCAGGCTGAAAACTGCACTTTCGTGAGGTGTTATTTTCACTAAGTCTGAAATAGTGCGTGAGATGCCATTTTGTGTCTTCTTTTCCTAGGGCTCCTTGCTGCCATGCTAGTTGTTGTTAGTTGTTTGTAGTAGTGCATCTTGACCTCTTTCATGCCATGCCTTGCTTGAGTTTATCGGAGTTGTGTAGCTCGTAGTTGTGGGGCGTAGAATATGCTATGTGGCCGATTTTGGCAGCTTGTAGTCATTTCGTGTTTTGCTCGTAGTTTTAGAACCGTAGCTCCGATTTGATCGTGTCCTACATGAAAGTTGCTTAGAATCTCGTATAGTTTCATTTTCTCTTGCTGTTTGTATGTGTTGAAGTGCTCGTAGCCGCCGTTGCACACATTTTTGCGTTCATGTCATCATATCTTGCGCAGTCCGTATCTTTTGATCCGTAGCTCCGTTGGAGATGTTCCTTATGTGTAGATTGCTTGAAATGACGCATAGAATCATGTGAACCTATTTGTTTTGCTGTTTAACAACCAATTAAATGCATTAGTTCAGATCTGGACAGAATTGTAAATTAACATGTGAGGTCGTTTCGGAGATGCTATATGTCATTTCCGACCTCATTTAAAAAGCCTAGATAGGTAGTTTAATTTCCTCTTCACCTCTTGCATGTTTAACCACTTTTAATATTGCCGTGTATTTGACCGGGAGTGAACTAAATAATTAACGTGGAGTTTCGTCAATGTGCAACTCGTGCATATTGAGCTTCACTTAATGTGTAGTGTTTGATTGTGTGATTTGACATGCCGTGACTTGCATGTATTCAGTAGCTCATGCATTATTTGTGTTGTTGCACCGTGTGGTGAATATCGTGTGTTGATGCTTGTTCCGGCTTTCCCCGTCTCGATAGATTTCCGCACGCGTGCCGGATTGTGAGGACCCGTTCGACTACGTCGGTTCGTCTGCTTCACGGAGTCGTTCTTCTTCCAAGCGGGATCTCAGGCAAGATGATCATTTCCCTAGATACCATTACTATCATTGCCATGCTAGTTTATCGATTCTATCGTTTATGTCTCGTTGCCTACCACCTGTTAAATTCAGCCTCTCAACAATGCCATGAAACCTTCAACCTGTTCAACCTAGCAAACCACTGATTGGCTATGTTACTGCTTGCTTATCCATGTTGTTAGCGTTGCTAGTTGCAGGTACAGTTGCTTCCATGCGAAAGCGTGGGTTCCTTGTTATATCACCATATTAATGCTATTTAATTTAATGGACCTATATACTTGGTAAAAGGTGGAAGGCTCGGCCTTTCTAGCCTGGTGTTTTGTTCCACCTTTGCCCCCTTTAGTTGCCGGTTACCGGTGTTTTGTTCCATAAATGAGCGCTCCTAACACGATCGGGGTTGTTATGGGGACCCCCTTGATAATTCGTTTTAGATTAAAGCTGGTCTGGCAAGGCCCAACATTGGTACCACATTTGTCTAATCACCTAATAAAATTGCATAGGGACCCGCCGGCACCCGCGGACTATCTTAATCAACCCCCGGGCCAGTGCTCCTCATGAGTGTTGGTCCAAAACAGAGCAGCTTATTAACGCTACCCGGGGCAACTCGGCGTTTGGCGTGGTAACCATCGCTCATCCGTCGTGTCCTGAGAACGAGGTACGCGACTCCTATCGGGATCGTGGACACGTCGGGTGGCCTTGCTGGATTAGTTTTACCTTTGACGAGATATCTTGTGCATCGGGATTCCGGTGATGCTTTGGGTAATCTCAGAGTTGAGGTTTTCCACTAGGGAATCCGACGAGATCGCGAGCTTCGTGATTGAGGATTTCTATGTGGCTTGTGGTAATTTGTGATGGACTAGTTGGAGCACCCCTGCAGGGTTAAATCTTTCGGAAAGCCGTGCCCGCGGTTATGTGGCAACGTGGAAACTTTGTTTAACACTGGTTCTAGATAACTTGAAGTTAACTTAATTAAAATATGCCAACTGTGTGCGTAACCGTGACTGTCTCTTTCGTGAGTCCTTCTCCGATCGAGGACACGGTGGGGTTATGTCTGACGTAGGTAGGTGTTCAGGATCACTCATTTGATCATCTGTAGGTCACGTCCGCTATGCGTAGATCTTCCCCTCTTATTTCTGGTACTCGTAAGTTAGCCACCAAATATATGCTTAGTCGCTGCTGCAACCTCACCTCTTAACCTTACCTCACCCATTAAGCTTTGCTAGTCTTGATACCTTTGGAAATGAGATTGCTGAGTCCCCTGTGGCTCACAGATTACTACAACACCAGTTGCAGGTACAGGTAAAGGTTACTTGACGCGAGCGCGTTGATTGTCCATTTGGAGTTGCTTCTTCTTCTTCTTCTTCATCAATCTAGGATGGGTTCCAGGCCGGCAGCCTGGGATAGCAAGGATGGACGTCGTTCTTCTTTTGTCGTTTGTTTTCGTCCGTAGTCGGACCCTGCTGTTACTCTTGATGTTTATGTAATGAACTGATGTGACTGTGATGTAGCTTGTGGCGAGTGTAAGCCAACTCTTTATATATCTCTTCTTTTTAGTACATGTACTTGTAACGATATCCATTCTTGCGACACGACGAGATGCGCTTCTATCCCTGACGAGGCCTGCGGGCCAAATTGAGGATAGGGTCGCATCTTGGGCGTGACAAGTTGGTATCAGAGCAAGGACCAACCTAGGAGCCCCTTGATTGATCGAACTTGGCCGAGTCGAGTCTAGAGAAAAACTATTTGAGTCTAGTTATATATCGGAGAGTAGGATTCTTTTTTCTCCTCTTCTATGCTCTGGTGAGGAATCTTGACGTAATAATTTACTCTACTCCTCTTCCCACTCAATTTTTTTAGGATCACGCGGATATTCTTGGGATCTATATGATGCCGATGTGACGGAGTTCTGTCTTGGTGCCTCCTGTCTGACTTGATCTTCTTCCGGGGAGTTGAGCTCCAGGGGATTCTTGAGCACATCATTATCATTCAGATTTCTTAGTATCTCAGGACGAAGGATGTTCGTAATTGCTTCAATACTAGTAGTGGCGAGATAACCCCGATGTCCCCAGTACCGGTGCAGATTGTTCGGGAGTACTGCCATACTTTGTATCGTTGTGATCACGAGGGTCTGTTGTAGATGAAGGTCCGAGATTCTGGTTGTGTGTTGACGGATGTGATACAGGTGACGGGTTAGTATAGGAGTTGTGTGATTATTACTCCTTGTATCCGTGTACCGGATTGCATGACCAGATATTTCGGGAATTCATAGGTGGGAATTCAAGTAGTTGCTTATAGGACAATCTTCCAACAAATGCATGATGTTAGGTTGGGGTTCGACATCTAGTGGATTCGTTTGTTCACGGTCGACTTACAGCGGTACACGTTGTGTCTTAAAGAGTCCTTGTAGCTTGCTACGACTCGGGGATGCTTTGTATGTCGGGTGCACTGCCTTGCACTTGATGGCTACTGTAAATCGTGCCCGTGCGATCCTGTCCACGAAAATATTGGACGAAATCTTTCTCATGAGTTTGTTCTGGCTCGTTTTGTAAGCCTCACCCTTTGTTTTGATGAATATGGTATTCGTGTTGCTTCGATGTCAGATGGTGATTCAGATCTTTCCCAGAGGCCTTCTCATATTTTTTATGTGAATGCAAATTCTTTTGCTCAATCAATTGTTATATCAATTCTTGTTAACTGGAGTCATCATATCAATTCCATTTTGCCGGTGTGCTTCTCTGCAACTGAATTCAATCCTCTCAAATTTTTGCAGATCATTCTCTCATTTTATTCCGGAGTTCATCTCATCTAGCCCAATTTGTATTTTGTTTTCCCCACCCTCCCGCCCTTTTCTTCAGTGTTTGGATTTCATCCAACTGCATTTCATTTCAGTGATGCTTCCGCTATCTTTTCTTCCTTTCGTAACCGGTGATTCATTGTGAAAATTCTCAGGAGTCGAGTTCATCATTTCTTCATTTTGTTCTTTGTCGGGGAATTTAATTCAGATATCCGTGTTCATCATATCCTTTTTGTCCTTGTAATTCGTTCCTATGTTGGAAATTGTTATGAGCCTATCTTGCTATTCATTCCTCTTTTTCCTATCCGGAGTGCTGAAGATATCTCTGAGTTTCGAGTTTTCAATTCTTTTAGTTATTTCTAGGTTCTCAACCTCATCTAGTTTTCATTTGTACCGGTGCAATACCTCTCGTCTAGTAATCTTTTCTAACGGTGGTTTCTTTGAGTGGGCCCATAACCCACAGGTTCTTTCCCAGGATCTTTCCTGGCTCTTTTAATTCTTTCCCGGAGATCTCCAATTCTTTTCAACTATGACATAAGTATGAATTTCATCAGTCATACCCCTTCTTCAAGATCAATTTGAATTAATTCTTATATTAGTTCAACCCTGCATTCTTCATTATTCCGGAGTATCTCATTATCCTGAGTGTTGTTTCTCGTCATCATTCTGAGCTTGCAAATTCGAAAGGGTGTTTCTCTCAAATCTTGACCGATTCTCTTGGAGATTCAGCATGTCAGTTTGTTGTCATCATCTTATTTGTTTCCAATCATGAGAATTTATTTCTTGCTATCCGATGCTTTTCTGAGTTGTTTTTATTTCTCGTTCCTCCGAAGGCCATCATTTCAGAAGATTCTTCATTCTCAGCTTTCAGCTTTCATCCTCAATTCTTCTCCATTGTTGTCTCTTCGTTCGTCTCTCGATTATCCGGTGCCTTGTTCAAGTTTTCTCTCAGGTGGCTCGTGATCTCTTCATTCTCATGTATCTCCAGTCACTCATGGTTGCCTCATTCATTTCAATTCTCACCGGTGCCTCTTTCAAGATTTCTTCTAGTTTGTGCTCATATCTCTCCTTAATCATTTCTAGAAGAATAAGTTGTATGCTAGATCAGTTGCTTGTCATCAATTTAACTTGATGAAGGATAAGCATAACATAATTCTTATTCTTTTCCTTCCTTCTTCCAAGAGATCTCAATTCTTCTTCCGGAGGACTCATGATATCAATTCTTTTCTCTAGTATCCGTTCTCGTGCATTCCCAAATGCATTTGTTCTTCCTTTATCCTTTGAGGTGGTATTATATCATTCTTGTTAGTGTAGGAGTCTCGAAGAGATTTCCTTTCAAATACGAAAAAACTAACCCATCAATTCTATGTTCATGGGATATTTTCAAGCCATGATTTCTTCATTGAGCTATTTTGGTTTGGATTTCACCTAAAGCTTTTCCTAGGGATTGTGCTATCATGGTGCTTGTCATTAATCCCAGTTCTCAATGTATCCTCTCGGTGTAAGAAGTTTTCATATCTTTGCTCTCATCTATCCTTGGTTCTTGTAGTGGTTGGTTTTCACCTCATATTTGTTGAGATGATTTTCATAAGCCCACTACTATCTTGTTCTTGTCGTTGTTGTTCTTCCAACAACTTCATCCAATTCTTCTTGCAAGGGTGCTTGTCAAGTGCATTGGAGTTAGTAGTTGTCATTCTTTCTTCATTCTCTTCTTCCGTATGAGCTAGTTCATATTCTCTTCTTCCGGAGGCCTTGTGTGATTGCTATTTTGGGTCAATCTTGTTATTCTTTCAAGATCATGTGTTCCCTTGCTCTATTTACTTGTTTGTTGTGAATATTGTCTAGTTCTTCCATCTTTTCGAATTTTTTGTCCCTTTTTCCTACCGAAGTGCTGCCGAAATTTTCCGTGAATTCTTGCTTCTTTCTCATGTCATTCCTCATCTCTTTGCAACCTTCAAGGATCGTTGGTTTCATTCATTTGTCAAAGAAGCGACTAAGTTTTTACCTATTGTTCTTTCTCATCCTCTCCCCCTTTCATTCTTGGATCTCGGGGCGAGATCCTCTTGTAGTGTAGGAGAGTTGTGACAGCCTGATGCCGATGTTCCAGAAGATTCCCCTTTCCTTTCCATTTTCGTCGTGTGATTTATTTTATTTGTTGCATCATCATCGCATCATGCGCATCATCTGCATTGCATCGGCGTCTCCGTTGCCGTCAGTTTTCAAAACATGCATCCGTTGTTAGTTGCCGGTTCGTGTCGTCGTCCGTTCTGAGCCCGACCGCACTCGCACGCGCCTGCGGCACCATCGAAACCCTGTTTTAAAAGCATGTATAAAACTTCCTCTGATCGGGTTGAGATTTGACGTGCGGTCTTATTTATATATAGATAGGCCGCCTGTCGAATTTCGTCGCGATCAGAGTTCGTCTGGTACCCGAACGGTCGACCGTAGCGGCACCGTCCTCGGTTATTCGTCGGACGTCTGTCGGTGTTTTAAAAATTCGTGCCGCATCGCCCGTTCTCCCTCTCGTCTCCAGATAACCACCCTACACAGCCGCGTACCCATTCCCTCGTGCAGAATCGTCCGAATCCGACCCCGCGGTTGGATCCGGAGCGCGATTCCGGTTAACCGAGCCCCCCCGTTTGTCTATATATAGACCCCTTCTATTTTCAGACAGCCTCCCTCAAATCCCTCCTAGTTTTCCGCGCCCACCTACCCCTAACCCTATTTTTTCCCACCTCTCTCTCCTCCCCAGCCGCCGGGCCCGCCCGAGCCCGTGCGCGGCCCGCCCGGCCCGGATCGCGCCGCCGCTCCTCTCGAGCTCGCCGAGAGGCAGCAGATCGTCCAGATCCCGCGGCCTCGCCCCGCCGTCATGTTGTGCCACCGCCGGTCGCCGCCGCCATGGACCTCGCCGGAGATCGGTGCCCCGCCGCCCAACACCTTCCGGCCGTCGCCACGATGGGCCTCGCCAGACCCAGGCAGGAGCCTTGCCCCGCTCCTCTCTCCTCTTACCTTCTCTCCCTAACCCTCGCTGCCCTGTGTCCCATAGGTCCCCATCACCATGGAGCCGGTGGCCGTCTCGCCCCTCCACCGTCGGGAATGGCCCTGCAGTACCAGATCCGGCCGCCACCGGAGTCCGGCCACTGCTGGAGGTCGGCCGCCCGCAAGCCCTGTCGGCGAGCAGGCTGCCTGCAGCGCGTCTCGTGCGGGAGGTGGACGACGGTTCCGCCTGGCCAGCTAGCTGGGCCGCCGCCTCGCATGGGCCCGCCAGCGCCAGGCCTGCCCGCGTGGTCAGCGAGCGCAGACTCCCTCCTCGGCGTGCCTCGCCCCGGCCCAACCGGCTGGCCTCGGCCGACCCACCCCCAGCCGGCCTCTCAAGTGGCTCCCCGATCGGCCCACTCCGCCAGCCCCTCCAATCCGGCCCAAGTGGCCTCCCCTCGAGGTGAGCTATTCCTCGCCACATGCGAGCGTTGCTATGTTACGCCCTTGGTTTCGGCCCGTTAGCTAATTAGGATTTTTCGGAATTTAATAAAATTCCAGAAAAAGATTAGATCTTCAAACGCATGTATCTTTTAATCCGTATGTCGGATCGCGATGATTTTTATATGCTTCTCGTGTAGTTTCTCGAGTAGAACCTCTTTACAAAACTTGCATGTTTATTTGAGGTCGTTTAGCTTGCCGTATGCCTAGAAACACGTGCTGTCCTATTACGTTTCCGACCCGTATATTTTTTTCGCGCAAGTCAGGACTGCCCGTATACCGTAGTTTAAATGCTCGTCTTTTAGGGATCATTTTTGCATGTATTTTAGAGCGGTCATTTGTATTTTTGTGTGTATGGATTGCCGGTAGATTATTTTCCCGTATATAGGTGTTTTTCCCGCATTAATGTGTGGCATTATTTTGTGTTGCAAGCCCCACATATTTTATATGTTTCCGGGGTAGAAAAATTCCATGGATTTTTATGTGCAATTAGTTTTAGCTTTCGAGTAAGTTAGTTCGCGAGATATTTTGCTAAGTTGCCCTTTTGTTTAATTCGTAGGATTTATTCCGGGCCTCGTTTGAATTAGTTGTCAACTAGGGAGTTGTTCTTGGGTGTTTAGACTAGCCCCTGGTATTTTTAGTTGCAATAGAAATGCATGTTTAGGTGTGTTTTGATTGCCCTCAAGTTGCTAGAAATAGTGCTGTTTTAGAGGAGCTGAAATATTTCTAAGTCTGGAATCTGTTATATTTTGTTGCTGTCTTGTCTTGCTTGCATCTTGTGATCTGTAGCTCTTTTGGGGTTGGTCCAATGGAGTTAGTTGTACCCCTTGTATTTCTCTAAAATGCTGTGAAGTTTCATGCCATTTGGAGACCTGTAGCTTAGGTTTTTGCTGCTGTCAATATGCCTTCAGGCTGAAAACTGCACTTTCGTGAGGTGTTATTTTCACCAAGTCTGAAATAGTGCGTGAGATGCCATTTTGTGTCTTCTTTTCCTAGGGATCCTTGCTGCCATGCTAGTTGTTGTTAGTTGTTTGTAGTAGTGCATCTTGCCCTCTTTCATGCCATGCCTTGCTTGAGTTTATCGGAGTTGTGTAGCTCGTAGTTGTGGGGCGTAGAATATGCCATGTGGCTGATTTTGGCAGCTTGTAGTCATTTCGTGTTTTGCTCGTAGTTTTTGAACCGTAGCTCCGATTTGATCGTATCCTACATGAAAGTTGCTTAGAATCTCGTGTAGTTTCATTTTCTCTTGCTGTTTGTATGTGTTGAAGTGCTCGTAGCCGCCGTTGCACATATTTTTGCGTTCATGTCATCATATCTTGCGGTGTCCGTATCTTTTGATCCGTAGCTCCGTTGGAGATGTTCCTTATGTGTAGATTGATTGAAATGACGCATAGAATCACGTGAACCTATTTGTTTTGCTTTTTAACAACCAATTAAATGCATTAGTTCAGATCTGGACAGAATTGTAAATTAACATGTGAGGTCGTTTCGGAGATGCTATATGTCATTTCCGACCTCATTTAAAATGCTTAGATTGGTAGTTTAATTTCCGCTTCACCTCTTGCATGTTTAACCACTTTTAATATTTCCGTGTATTTGACCGGGAGTGAACTAAATAATTAACGTGGAGTTTCGTCAATGTGCAACTCGTGCATATTGAGCTTCACTTAATGTGTAGTGTTTGATTGTGTGATTTGACATGCCGTGACTTGCATGTATTCAGTAGCTCATGCATTATTTGTGTTGTTGCACCGTGTGGTGAATATCGTGTGTTGATGCTTGTTCCGGCTTTCCCCGTCTCGATAGAGTTCCGCACGCGTGCCGGATTGTGAGGACCCGTTCGACTACGTCGGTTCGTCTGCTTCACGGAGTCGTTCTTCTTCCAAGCGGGATCTCAGGCAAGATGATCATTTCCCTAGATACCATTACTATCATTGCCATGCTAGTTTATCGATTCTATCGTTTATGTCTCGTTGCCTACCACCTGTTAAATTCAGCCTCTCAACAATGCCATGAAACCTTCAACCTGTTCAACCTAGCAAACCACTGATTGGCTATGTTACTGCTTGCTTATCCATGTTGTTAGAGTAGCTAGTTGCAGGTACAGTTGCTTCCATGCGAAAGCGTGGGTTCCTTGTTATATCATCATATTAATGCTATTTAATTTAATGGACCTATATACTTGGTAAAAGGTGGAAGGCTCGGCCTTTCTAGCCTGGTGTTTTGTTCCACCTTTGCCCCCTTTAGTTGCCGGTTACCGGTGTTTTGTTCCATAAATGAGCGCTCCTAACACGATCGGGGTTGTTATGGGGTCCCCCTTGATAATTCGTTTTAGATTAAAGCTGGTCTGGCAAGGCCCAACATTGGTACTACATTTGTCTAATCACCTAATAAAATTGCATAGGGACCCGCCGGCACCCGCGGACTATCTTAATCAACCCCCGGGCCAGTGCTCCTCATGAGTGTTGGTCCAAAACAGAGCAGCTTATTAACGCTACCCGGGGCAACTCGGCGTTTGGCGTGGTAACCATCGCTCATCCGTCGTGTCCTGAGAACGAGGTACGCGACTCCTATCGGGATCGTCGACACGTCGGGCGGCCTTGCTGGATTAGTTTTACCTTTGACGAGATATCTTGTGCATCGGGATTCCGGTGATGCTTTGGGTAATCTCAGAGTTGAGGTTTTCCACTAGGGAATCCGATGAGATCGCGAGCTTCGTGATTGAGGATTTCTATGCGACTTGTGGTAATTTATGATGGACTAGTTGGAGCACCCCTGCAGGGTTAAATCTTTCGGAAAGCCGTGCCCACGGTTATGTGGCAACGTGGAAACTTTGTTTAACACTGGTTCTAGATAACTTGAAGTTAACTTAATTAAAATATGCCAACTGTGTTCGTAACCGTGACTGTCTCTTTCGTGAGTCCTTCTCCGATCGAGGACACGGTGGGGTTATGTCTGACGTAGGTAGGTGTTCAGGATCACTCATTTGATCATCTGTAGGTCACGTCCGCTATGCGTAGATCTTCCCCTCTTATTTCTGGTACTCGTAAGTTAGCCACCAAATATATGCTTAGTCGCTGCTGCAACCTCACCACTTAACCTTACCTCACCCATTAAGCTTTGCTAGTCTTGATACCTTTGGAAATGAGATTGCTGAGTCCCCTGTGGCTCACAGATTACTACAACCCCAGTTGCAGGTACAGGTAAAGGTTACTTGACGCGAGCGCGTTGATTGTCCATTTGGAGTTGCTTCTTCTTCTTCTTCTTCTTCTTCTTCTTCTTCTTCTTCATCGATCTAGGATGGGTTCCAGGCCGGCAGCCTGGGATAGCAAGGATGGACGTCGTTCTTCTTTTGTCGTTTGTTTTCGTCCGTAGTCGTACCCTGCTCTTACTCTTGATGTTTATGTAATGAACTGATGTGACTCTGATGTAGCTTGTGGCGAGTGTAAGCCAACTCTTTATATATCTCTTCTTTTCAGTACATGTACTTGTAACGATATCCATTCTTGCGACACGACGAGATGTGCTTCTATCCCCGACGAGGCCTGCGGGCCAAATTGAGGATAGGGTCGCATCTTGGGCGTGACACTTTTGCTCCCTTTCAGCCTCTGGAATAGATGTGTCTGCACCTAAGGCATAAGATGATTGTTGTGCAGGAGGAGAATCGCCGGTTTTCCTTTTCTTTGCTTGCGCCCTGCAATAAAGCGCCAAGGTTTAAAGCACATGTTATGGTTTAAAAGAATTGTGGTTAACAATGTAAACTTACCCTTGCACGCGAACCATCGGCGGGAGAGCAGAGATGACCAGTCACCAGATGAGGGAGGAGAAGTCCGGCAAGACAAAAATTTGAAAGTCACAAGGATGACGGGTTATATTTCACACATCAAAAGATATGACAAGACAGGCGTACCTCACTGGTCCGTTTGCGACCGGTCGTCTTCTCGGGCAGTCCAGTGATCAAGTCGCCAGAACGACTGCGGGTCTTGCGAGAGGGGGTGAATATTGCTTTCTTCAAAAGGAAATCAGGGTCCATATAAGCATGAGGATGTGATATGGGCACTTTTCGGCAGATCTGCCTGGCTGGTCTAGGAGAAGAAGAAGGTGAGTCGGAAGAAATGGAAATTACCTCGACTGCGTCATTCTTGCTCTCATCGTCATCACCCTACATGAAAAGATATATGGTATGAACTTATGTCGGAACATGTGGAGAAGGGACAAGGAAAAACTTACCTCACAAATTGCCTCGTCTGCATGAGAGTCGCCAACAAAGGATGAATCTTTGATGGCGGATTTCTTCTTGCTCACCGTCTTCTTCTTCTTGGGTGGCGCCTTGGTAGACTTTGAGGGGGCGACTTTGGGATCCCTCCTCCGAAACACATCAGTTCTCTGACAAACAGAGGCAGTTTTTTAAACCATGAAAGTTGCTAAAGTATAAACAAGACAAATGGCGGCTTAGATTCTTACTGGAGGCACCGGGTTGGCGTGGCAGAAGCCTCTAAGGCCGACTTTGGCACATTCTTCCAGAGACTCGCCGGTTAATCTCTTGATGACTCCTACGATCTCGCTCTTTGAAAGTTGGCGGCGACTGGCACGGTGTGGATGCTCTAAAGTGCCATCATAATCATACATCAACCCGTCACGGCGGCTTAAGGGAAGGATATTCCACTCTATCCAGCAGCGGAACAGGTCGACCCCGATGAGCCCGTTGTTGTACAAGAATTTCAGATCCGAAAAAAGAGGAATGAACTCCGACTCTTCTTCTTCAGTGAGCTTGTCAGGGAATTTAAAATCCATAGGCAGGCGCTCCGCTCTGAAACCCGGAAGAGGGTTCTCGCCTGGTGGAGCAGTGTTTTTGCAGTAAAACCATGACTCGGCCCATCCTTTGGGGTGGTTGGGCAAAAGAACTGCCGGAAATCCACGCTCGCGATGTCTCTGAACGTTGACTCCCCCAAGCTCATGGTTAGGACCGTTGGAGAACTCGGTCTGGCGGTTTAAGTGGAAGAAGTTCGAGAACAAACGGATCGAGGGTTCTTTCTGTAAGTACACTTCACAAAAGACCTGGAATTGGCATAAATTGGTGATGGAATTGGGTCCTAGGTCTTGAGAATGAAGGTTGAGGAAGTGCAGGGCGTCTCGGAAAAACTTTGATCCAGGCGGCTTAAATCCACGCTCGAGGTAGTCTGTGAAGATCACCACTTCTCCTGGCCTCGGGTTGGGAATTGGCTCGCCCGGGGCGGTTCTCCAACCAATAACCTCTTTACTATCAAGGAGACCCGCTTCGACGTATTTCTCAAGTGTGGCGTTGTCGACTTTGGTTGGCAACCAATCACACTTCGTGATGGCCATGACTACAAAAAAAATGGAGTGCGAGGCGACTCAACAAAGATTAGAAAGTATTCTAACCCGCTGATACGGGTCCATGGTGTTCACAAAAGAGTTTAGTAACTCGCCCGCCAGACCGAAAGAAAGGGAGCGTCCTGACTACAATAATTAAACTGAGTCGCCATAAAGATTGAAGCTAAAAGGCGACTCTTGAAAAACGTTCTCGTCCTTAGAGATATTCTCGATGAGTGAAAAAAACATTTTCCAATGGACGGGCGGAAAGCTACAGATCTACGGACACGTAAAAATATGGAAATATTATCCGATACAATGGTGATGAACTGCGCGCACAGTACAACTACAGAGCTGGTCAACAGAGCTCGGGTTTTTGGACTAGCAGGAGGTTGGGATTAAAATGGTCGATGCCTATTGCAATCTGAAGCTAACCATGGTAATGGAGTGCAGATCTAACATATCTAGGTATGTTCGTCCTGCCATGGAGTTAAGAGCTACGGCCATGGAGGTCTTGGTATACCCCTAAGAAAGGGAAGAAACATACCTGACAACAGGGACTGCTGCCGGGAACGGAGGCTCGGGCCTTCGTGTTCCTTGCCGACGGAGGAGCCGCGGTCGATTGGGGAAAACTCCGGGAGCCGAGGATGGTGCCAGCCGGCGGAGCCGAGGACGACGCCGGGATGCTGGAGCTCGGAGACAAAGACGAAGGCGAAGACGAAGGAGGAATGGGGGTAGGTGACGAGGTCTCTCTTCCCCCCATTTACCCCGGTATTGAAGGAGCAAGAACGGGAAACGAGGCTGTCAATGCGGGAATCAAGGCGAGAAGTCAGTAAACGCAATGATGGCGCCTAGATTTTCGGGGTACACAATTATGGGCGAAAGATTCGCTGACATTTACAGTGTTTGGGAACTGTAACCAAGGAGACGAGACGACACTGTATGGCGACTCAGGCTAGAGTGCCGCAAATGGCGGCTAAGCGTTCATCGAAGACTGGAAATAAGGAGAGTCGCCCCAAGAGTGAAGGGAGTTTCTTCACACGAATGAATTCATGGCAATCTGGGGCCTAATGTTGGGGATGTTACCTGTGGGTAACCCGCCCTTAATGGGCCGGGTCACCAAAGGGGCGACTCACCCTTAGTCATGTGTCTGGTGGCCCAGGAGTTGTATGGCGGTTCAAGAAGACCGTACGGATGATGGAATGTCAAGGAAGCTTTAAGTCGTGAGGAACACGACGACTTAGAGATAAGGAAAACTACCAAGTGTAGGAGAGCAGGACTTGTAAACCCCAGAGCCTCGACCTGTATATAAAGGCGAGTCCCGGGGAGAGGTCAGGCGAGTTACACCCTCCTTGTAATCGAAACCATCATCAATCTACACAAAGCAGGACGTAGGCTTTTACCTCCTCACGAGGGGACGAACCTAGGTAAATCCGAGTCTCACTTTCGCTCACCCCCTTTGAGTCACCACCAAGGTGCAATGGCTCCATCTTTAAGTCCTTTCACGAGGACATCTGCCGTGACAAAACCACGACAATATGCATCATTGAACAAATGAATTTTGCAAGTATATTTCAGAAAAGTTCAAAGATGCTTTGGCTATTGGATTGTGTGGAGATGCACTTTTGATGCAAGGAAGGAATAGGATTGGCTAAAGCTTCAAGGAAGAAGACTCTAAATTTTACATTTGTGAGAAATCACTTTGAGTTAATAGGGAAGCCAATACTATTAAAAGAGGATGATGTATTATGATGAATTGTTGCTCAAGTGCTTAGAGATAGCCATAAAAAATACTCAGCCACTTTCCCATGAAATATATCTGTCCCAAGCCATATATGCAAAATTGGGGCCACAAAGATTTCCCAATCGGCTAAACCGATTTTACACTTAGACAGGTCCTATGCCAATCCCACCATCTCGATACAACCAACATTTCCATCGGTGCCACCAAGATTGGGTGACCAACATTCAGTTGAGCTAACTTCAAGTTTCAGAATTTCCGAGTTTGAAGTTGGTCTGAGTTTGGGAAACCAGTCTAGGTCATCGTATCGGTACCACCAAGATTACTATATCGGTCTCACTGAGAATTCAAAGTTTCCACATTTAGTGGAACTTGGTACCACCGAGATTAACATTTCTGTGTTACCGAGTCGGGCAATAATGTTGTAACGGTTGGATTTTGCGAGATGCCTATATAGACCACTCCACCTACCTCTCATTCGTAGAGCAAGGACTCAGAACACACTTACACTTGTCAGATCCATTTTTTGAGAGAGAGCCACCTACTCATGTGTTGAGATCAAGATATTCCATTCCAAACATTTGAACCTTGATCTCTAGCCTCCCCAAGTTGTTTTCCACAAGATCATTCTCTCCTTCCCGTGCCAAATCTGAGAGAGAGTGATTGAGTGTTGAGGAGACTATCTTTTGAAGCACAAGAGCAAGGATTTCATTGTTCTACCACATCTATTACCTTTTGGAGGGTGGTGCCTCCTAGATTGGTTAGGTGTCGCTTCAGAGCCTCCTACTTCGTGTTGTGGAGTTGAACCAAGATGTTCGTAAGGGCAAGGAGATCGCCTACTTCATGAAGATCTACCATCAATGAGGCTAGATCTATGTCGACAGAAACTATGGTGGAATAGACAAGGTCGCTTCTTCGTGGACCCCTTGTGGGTGGAGCCCTCCGTGGGCTTTCGCAGCCGTTACCCTTAGTGGGTTGAAGTCTCCACTAACATGGATGTACGATAGTGCCACCTATCGGAACCATGCCAAAAATCACCGTATCAACCTTTGTGTTTGATCTCCCTACCTTACCCTCGACTTTACACTTGCATGTTTTACTTTCCACTGCAATACTCTTAGATATGCATGTGTAGGGTGTACTTTACTAGTCATAGTTGCTAAAACTGGCCCACACTAAAATTGGGAAAAGGCTAAGTTTTTATCTTGTCAAGTAGTCTAAGCACCCCCCTTCTAGACATACTTTCGATCCTACACCGGGGGCTTGGCCCGGGCATCTTCTCCACTCCCGGTTCGATGGCTCCGCCACCCTCTCCGTGAAGTTGTTCGGAGCAACTGGTGTCCGCCTGGAGTGCGGCACTGAGAGCTCGAGCGGCAGCGACATGAACTCCTCCAGCGACAGCAACGACGACAACAGCGTCTTCGGCGTCAAGGTGGAGGGCGATGACTCCAAGTAGCGCGACCGGTATCATGGAGGGATCCAGAAAATGAGGGCCCTCCTATGGGGCCGCTTTTGGATCGATCGCCACATCGTAGTGGCAGATCCCCTCGCACACGCCAATGCTGACATTTTACGAAGTCGTACTCTGACTTGACCTCGTCGCCGCCGCCACTGACTTCAGAGCTGCTCCTTTTGTTTTTTATAATACCCAATGCAATCCTGAAAGAAAATCAATAAAAACATTGGGTACCACTATTATGTCAAGAATTTGGCTTGTTTTCGCTTTTTTGTGTCTATGTTTGTTAACTTCCTTCCGAACGCAAAGGCTGTGCCCGGGCGCCCTTCCGACTTTGACACGTAACGAAAACGCTTGTCGGCGAGCGTCGTCTTTCTGAGGGGCGCTTTTAAGGATAGACCCTAAGCACCCCTTCAACGATGCTACGCCCAACAAGGCTGACTTGTCGTCCTTGCTGCGATCACCGGGGGCGCTAAGCATGCTTCCAGCCCCCCGGCACACAACGATTCTGACATGGGCTCAACCACGCGCAAGTCTTCTCATACAAGCGGTAATTATGTAGCAGGGAAGGATTTTACTTATCTTTTCCTTCCTCATCCTACTTTCTTGTCGTGAGGTGGTCTCCTTGAACGCATCCACCCGCTCCTTCTTCCCCCGGGATAACTTGTGCACGAGAGCGGTCTTCCGGGAGAACCTTGCTTTCTTTTGAGAAAAATAAAGAAGAGAAAATAGTATGTACTAGGGGCCTTTAGCATTTCGGCGACGACTTTGTACCGACTATGAATTACTGCAATAATCTGCACAATGAACATAATGTAAATATGTACTTAGGCAGAAAAAGTTGCGGGATATGAAGTTTTATTAACTGTGCAGAGGGTCATCACCTAGCTCTGTACAAAGGATTGCTTGCATTGCTGTGAGACTTGTACAAAAGTGGTTGCCGGTGCCCCGAAAGCCGTGCCTCATGGGTAGAACTTGCCAAGATGCTCGATATTCAACGAGTTTTGCACCGAAGTGCCATCCTCGGTCTCTAGATGGACTGCGCCGGGCCTGGTGACTCATACTACCCGGTAAGGGCCTTCCCACTTTGGCGTCAACTTGTTTGATCCCTTCACGGACTGAATCTGCCTTCCTCAACAATCCTAGCATGCAATTTGCGGCTATGGTAGCGGCATAGGGCCTGCTAGTACCTACCAGCGTGTAGTGCGGCCTGGAGACGATCTAACTCGAGGAGCGTGGCATCGTCAAGCCGTAGCCGCTCTTGCTAGTCCTCGTCAAAGGCCTGCACTCTTGGTGACCCATACGCGAGTTCCGTGGTGATAATTACCTCTGCCCCATAGACCAAGGCGAAGGGTGTCTCGCTGGTGGCTCGATTTGGCGATGTTCCGACCAACCAAAGAACCGCCAGGAGTTCAACAATCCAGCGCATTCCATGCTTACTCAGCTTGTTGAAAGTCCTCGTCTTGAGGCCCCGCGACACTTAAGCATTTGCCCTCTCTACTTGCTCGTTTCTCCTCGAGCGAGCAATATAGGCGAAGAAGACCTTGGCACTGATATCTTGATAGTATTGCATGAAAGTGCTGCTCGTGAACTGTGAGTTGTTATCGGTGATGATCCTGTTTGGGACCTGAAATGGAAAACAATCCCTCTGAGGGACTTGACTGCTTCTAGCACCGTCATCTTTCACACCGGCTCCACCTAGGTCCACTTCGTGAACTTGTCGATGGCAAAGAACAAGAATTGGAAGCCCCCGGTAGCACGGGGGAGGGGCCGACGATGTGGAGCCCCCCATACAAAAATGGACACGAGAGTGGTACAGTTTCAAGGGATTCTGCTGATTGGTGTATCTTCTTGGCATGGTATTGGCATGCTTCACACGTTATCACCACCACCAAGGCATCTTGAATGGATGTGGGACAGTAGAAGCCTTGCCGGAATGCCTTTTGTCGGGGAATGTTGCATGGGAAACAAACAATTTCCTACACGCACCCAAGATCTATCTATGGAGATAAACACCTACGAGGGGGGGGGGGTTCATCTACATACCCTTGTAGATCGCTAAGAGGAAGCGTATATAACACGGTTGATGTAGCCGAACGTCTTTGCGATCCAATCATGATCTGTCCCACGATCCTATCATGATCCGTCCTGATCTAGCGCCGAACAAACGACACCTCAGCGTTCATCACACGTACAACTCGATGATGTCTCCGCCTCCTTGATCCAGCAAGCGAGGGCTGAGAGGTATATGAGTTCTCTGGCAGCACAACAGTGTGGTGGTGGTGCGATCTCAGTAGGGCTTCACCAAACGCTGTCGCGAACATATTTCGGAGGAGAAATTGATCTAGGGAGACAGATAGGGCTACACCTATGCCTTGGGCTGGTGCTGCCCTCTCTCTCCGTCTCTATATACAGGAGGAGGGGGTAGGTAGGGCGTAGCCTTGGCCCCTCCTCCAAGGGAGGGCTGGCCGGCCAAGTGGGGAGGAGTCTAACTCCAACAAGGGAGGTGGGCGTCCAAGGGGAGGAGTCCCTCCTCCTCAAGGAACCTCCCCACCTACCACTTGGGCGCATGGGTCTCTATGGGGTCGGCTTCCCAGCCCACCAGGGGATAGTGCTCTACCTCTTAGGTCCATGTGGCCCCCGAGGTGGGTGAGCCCCTCCCGGTGGACCCCCGGAACCCTTTCGGCACTCTCGATAGAATACCGAAAAACCCCGAAACTTTTCCGGAACCCGAATACCACTTTCCTATATATATAAATCTTTACCTCCGAACCATTCCGGAGCTCCTCATGATGTCCGAGATCTCATACGAGACTCCGAACAACCTTCGGTCACCAACACAATAACTTGACTATATCTATATCGCCAACGAACATTAAGTGTGTAGACCCTATGGGTTCGAGAACTATGCAGACATGACCGAGACACTTCTACGGTCAATAACCAATAGCGGGACATGGATGCCTATATTGGTTCCTACATATTTTATGAAGATCTTTATCGGTCGAACCACGATGTCAAGGATTCAAACAACCCCGTATGGAGCTCCCGTTGTGTATCGGTATGTTACTTGCCCGAGATTTGATCGTCGACATCTCCATACCTAGTTCAATCTCATCATCGTCAAGTCTCTTTACTCGTTCTGTAATACAAGATCCCATGACTAACTCCTTAACCACATTTCTTGCAAGCTTACTGTGATGCTGTATTACCAAGTGGGCCCCGAGATACCTCTCCGTCACACGGAGTGACAAATCCTAGTCTTAATGCATGCCAACTCCATAGACACCCTTGGAGATACTTGTAGAGCATCTTTATAGTCACCCAGTTACGTTGTGACGTTTGATACACACAAGGCACTCCTTCGGTGTCAGTGAGTTGCATGATCTCATGGTCATAGGAACAAATACATTGACATGCAGAAAGGAGTAGTAGTAAACTGGATACGATCAAACGCTATGCTTAAGGTTTGAGTCTTGTCCACCACATCATTCTCCTAATGATGTGATCCCATTATCAAATGACAACTCATGTCTATGTCTAGCAAACCTTAGCCATCTTTGATCAATGAGTAGTCTAGTAGAGGCTCACTAGGGACACGGTGTTGTCTATGTATCCACACATGTATTTGAGTTTCCAACCAATACAATTATATCATGGATAATAAATTATTATCATGAAGAAGTAAATTTAATATTAACTAATTTATTATTGCCTTTAGGGCATATTTCCAACAATCTCCCACTTGCACTAGAGTCGATAATCTAGTTACATCACCAACTGATTAACACCCAATAAGTTCTGGAGTTTGATCATGTTTTGCTTGTGAGAGAGGTTTTAGTGAACAGGTGTGCAACATTCAGATCCTTGTGTAATTTACAAATCTCCATGTCATATTGTAGTTTCTGCTACCACACTCCACTTGGAACAATTCCAAATGACTGCTCCACTATACGAATCCGGTTTGCTACTCACGGTCATCTCGATTGGTGTCAAAGTTTGCATTGATGTAACCCTTTACGACGAACTCTTTTATCACCTCCATAATTGAGAAACATTTCCTTAGTCCACTAGTTACTAATGAGAACTTTGACCATTGTCTAGTGATCCGCTCCTGTATCACTCTTGTACCCCTTGATAGACTCATGGCAAGGCACACGCGAGGTACGGTACATACAGTATGTCAACCACATATACTTATCAGAAATTATGTAGTGCTCCCACTCACTTTCTTGTAAATACAAGTTTCTTCATAAACTCTGTATAAACCAAAAGCTTTGATCACTCATCAAAGCATTATTCCAACTCCGAGGTGCTTGCACCAGTTCATAAATGGATCGTTGGAGCTCGCATGCCTTTTAGCATCCTTAGGATCGACAAAACCTTCTCATTGTATCACATACAACCTTTTCTCAAGGAAACCATTGAGGAAACAATATTTTGACATCCATCTGCCAGATTTCATAATAAAAAAATACAGCGACTGCTAACATAATTCCTAAAAACTTTAGCATCGCTACGGGTGAGAAAGTATCATCGTAGTGAACTCCTTGAACTTGTCGGAAACCTCTTTGCGACAAGTCGAGCTTTCTAAATGGTGACATTTACCATCATCGTCTGTCTTCCCTTTAAAGATCCATTTGTACTTAATAGCCTTTTGACCATCAAGTAGTTCTTCCAAAGTCCACACTTTCTTCCAGCCATTTGTTAGAATCTGGGCCCACCATCGCTTCTTCATAGCTCATAGGTTCATTGTTGACCAATAACATGACCTCCAAGACAAGATTACCACACCACTCTGGAGCCGTACATGTCCTTTTTGACCTACGAGGTTGGTAGTAACTTTATCTAAAGCTTTATGATCACCATCATTAGCTTCTTCTTCAACTAGTGTAGGCGCCATAGGAACAACTTCCCACGCCCTGCTACTCTTTTATTCAAGTGACGGTCCAATAACCACATCGAGTTCTAGCATCCTCCCGCTCAATTATTTTGAGAGAAACTCTTTCTCGAGAAATGACCTGTACTTAGCAACAAAGCACTTTGCCTTCGGATCTGAGATAGGAGGTATACCCAGCTGTTTCCTTTGGGTATCCTATGAAGATGCATTTATCCGCTTTGGATTCAAGCTTATCAACCTAAAGCCTTTTGACATAAGATAGCATCCCCAAACTTTAAGAAACGACAGCTTAGATTTCTTGCCAAACCATAGTTCATACGATGTCATCTCAATGGAATTATATGGTGCCCTATTTAAAGTGAATGTGGTTGTCTGTAATGCATAACCCCAATACGATAGTGGAAAATCAGTAAGAGACATCATAGTATGCACCATGTCCAATAGGGCACATCTACGATGTTCGGACACACCATCACACTATGGTGTTCCAGGTGGCATGAGTTGTGAAACAATTTCCACATTGTATTATATGTATACCAAACTTGTAACTCAGATATTCACCTCTACGATCACATCGTAGAGATTTCATCCTCTTGTCACAATGATCTTCAACTTCACTCTAAAATTGCTTGAACTTTTCAACATTTCATACTTGTGATTCATCAAGTAAATATACCTGTATATACTCAAATCACTTGTGAAGTAAGAACATAACGATATCCACTGCGTGATTCAGCACTCATTGTACTGCATACATCAAAATGTATTATTTCCAATAAGTCACTTGCCCATTCCATCTCACTAGAAAACAAGGCATTCAGTCATCTTGCCCATGTGGCATGGTTTGCATGTCTCAAGCGATTCAAAATCAAGTGAGTCAAAAAGATCCATCAACATGGAGTTTCTTCATGCGTTTACACCAATAGTCATGGTTCACATGTCTCAAACGATTCAGAATCGAGTGAGTGCAAAGATCCATCAGCATGGAGTTTCTACATGCGTTTTATACCAATATGACCTAAGCGGCAGTGCCGCAAGTAAGTGGTACTATCATTACTAACTTTGTATCTTTTGGCATAAATACTATGAACGGGTGTATCACTATGATCGAGATTCAGTAAACCATTCACATTGGGTGCATGATCATGAAAGATATCATTCATGTAAACAGAATAACTTATTATTCTCTAACTTCCGTGAATAATCGTCTCATAGTAAACAAAATTATTATAATGTTCATTCTCAACGTAGACACGAAATAACATTTATTTTGGTTTACCACTAATCTCGAAGGTTGATGGAGCATGCGATCGTGGTCACATCAATGTTGGAAACACTTCCAACACACATCGACACCTCTCCCTTAGCTAGTCTTCATTTATTCCGCAACTTGAGGGATCGATAGAAGATGTGTCTAGAGGGGGGGGGGGTGAATAGACTACTTGTCTAGATAAAATTTCTAGCCTAACCCAATTTCAGGAAAGGCAGAAATTCAGCAGTTATAACAAGTCAAGTATACCGTACACATGCAGTTCTAAGAGTATAGCAACAGAATGTAAAACATGCAAGTGTAATGTAGAGGAGTAAGGTAGGGAGATCGAACACATGAGGTTGACACGATGATTTTTGGCATGGTTCCGATAGGTGGTGCTATCGTATGTCCATGTTAGTGGAGACTTCAACCCACGGAGGGTAAGGGCTGCGAGAGTCCATGGAGGGCTCCACCCACGGAGGGTCCACAAAGAAGCGACCCTGGCTATTCCACCATGGCTTCCGTCCATGGAGGACTAGCCTTACTCACGGTAGACCTTCACGAAGTAGGTGATCTCCTTGCCCTTACAAACATATTGGTTCACTCCACAACACAAAGTAGGAGGCTCCCAAGCGACACCTAACCAATCTAGGAGGCACCACCCTCCAAAAGGTAATAGATGTGGTAGATCAATGAACTCCTTGCTCTTGTGCTCCTAAAGATAGTCTCCTCAACACAAATCACTCTCTCATAGAATATGCATGGGTAGGAGAGGTTGATTTGGTGGAAAGAAGTTTGGGGAGGCTAGAGATCAAGTTTCAAACAATAGGATTGGGATATCTTGGTCTCAACACATGAGTAGGTGGTTTTCTCTCAAAAAATGGATCTGGCAGTGAAGTGTGTGTTCTGAGTGCTTATCCTACGAAGGAGAGGTGGGTGAAGGGGTATATATAGGCAGCAGCCAAAATCCAACCGTTACACACAAAAGGGCAAACTCGGTGACACCGAAGTTGACAACTCGGTGGTACCGATTAACACTAAAGGTATGAACTTTTTAATATTGGTGAGACCGATATATGAAACTCGGTGGCACCGAAAAGGTGACTAATGATCAGATGACCAAACTCGGTGGCATCGATACTAAAACTCGGAAATTCCGATTTTCTATATCTTGGCAACAGAGTGTTGGTCACACTGAACTCGGTAGCACTGACTTGGTTTCGGTTCCACCGATTTGGTAGGAATGGCTAGGGTTTCTGTCTAAGGTCAAACTCGGTGGGTCCGATATGGTAATGTTGGTGACACCGAATTTGTGAATGTGGATCTTGACAGAGTGGATATGTGGGAAAAATGACTGAGTGTTTTGGTGGCTAACTTTGAGCATTTGAGCAATCAGTTCATTTTACTACCTCACCCCCTTTTAATAGTATTGCTTTCCTATGGAATCAAAAGTGATTTCTCACAAATATAAAATGAAGAGTCTTCTAGCTTGAAGCTCGAGCCAACGTTATTTCTTTCTTGCATGCAGGGGCATTTCCACAAAAACCTTAAGCCATAGCTCTCCATGGACTATTCCTGGAATATCTAGGTAAAAGTGTTAGTCCAAGAGACAATGTATGTTGTCATGATTTATCAAAATCACCAAGGTACCATATGTGCTTTCAATCTCCCCCTTTTTGGTAAGTCATGACAACATACAATCAAAGCTTCAAATAAAGATAATCATAAGGATATGACACCTTTGAAAGAAACATGACTAGTACAAGCTCCCCCTAAATGTGTGCAATCCCTTTAGAAAGGATAGTTTCTTTGGAATGCATGGGCACACACAAGGTAGAAGGACAATACAAGTCATAACATCCTGGCTATATGCATCGAACATATGTAAATGAAGAAGTTCCATGTTCAAGACTCCCTCTTGCAAACAGTATGTGCAAGAAACAAGAGGTCATCATGAACAAGGATATGATGCATATAATTACCTCGAGGATGTTGAGCGTCTTGACATAGGAGTACACTTTGGAAAAGAAATGTTCGATAACACAAGAGTATCCTGTTGTAAAGATGCAAAAGGTACAAAAAATACCAAGAAATTGGAGACATATTGAAGATAGGTTTTGATAAAGGGATATGTCTCCAAAGAACAAGAACTTTTCTTCTGTAAAAATGAATATGTAAGGTTTCCTCTCCCCCTGAGTCATAGGATGTACATATTGGGAGTAAGCAGGGAAAATAAGTTCAAACCAATAAAGTTATATTTATCTCTCTCCCCCTTAATGTGTAAGGTTTGATACATCTCCCTTTAGAAGGGTATTTCACCTTAGTGTTGTTTCTCCCTCTTTCGTATAAGAATTTTGGTGATATTTCTCCCCTATGAATAAGATATATCTCCCCTATGAATAGGTTCATTGAACCATTGAATGAATCTCTGAATATGATATTTCTCCCCTATGAATAGGTTCATTGAATGTAAGCTTTGATATTTCTCCCCCTTTGGCATAAATTACCATAAAGATGGTCACAGGGTAAGGGTTCGTTGAGAGAAAAGGAATCCTGGATACTTCTCACTGTTTTCAAGGGCTCTTTGAATTTCTCTTTTCTCCCTCTTTGAATGAATGAGAGTTACTTGAATTATCTCCTCCTATGTTAGGGATCCTAGATGATTCTCCCTCTTATATTGCATGGGATCACTGAGGTTCCCCCCCTAGAGAAGTTTTCGCCCCCTAAAACTTACGTTTAGAAGAAATTTTCAAAACAATAAAGTTTGTCAAAAAAAATCGGAGTCACCGAGGCAAAATGGTTCGGTAGAACCGATAATGATATTCAGGCCTCTTGGGTAAAATCGGTTAGACTGAGTTTCCTAGTTCGGTGAAATCGAGTTGCAATGATATTCAATTCTTTAACACAAGAATAGGCTGGTTGGAAGATTTGTTTCAAGATTCCAAAAGTAATAGAAAGTACTAATTGAGAAAAAGAAACAAGAGTAAAAGAAAAGTAGCAAAAAAAATATTTTGTGTTTTTTTGATATATAAGATATATACATACATGTAGATGAAAGTTGAATGGTTCTAAGAGTGTGAAAGGTCAATTGTGAACCATACAATGATCTTCATCTAGATGTGGGGCGGTGACAAGGTCACCTATATTAGAGTATTTGACTTGAGGAGTCAAGCAAGGATGCATGATCATAGGTCGTACTCATCGTTAAGCGTGAAATGGGGTTTCCATTTTTCGATTAAGATTTTCAGTGTCTTCATATCACTTGAGTTGCTTTACTCCATGAATTGGTGTAGAGCTTTATCAATAATATGAGTACATACCTTCAAATGATGTTGATGGCGTAGCATGTAGGTGAACTTGTTGTGGATGCTCAAAGTTGATGAAGATCATCTTGAGTTGGGAGCAATCCATGTCATTTTGATTCTCTTTTCACCTACAATGGTTAACCATGCAAGGAAGACCATAATATATCCAAATGACAAGAGTGAATAACTTCGTCAAATGATAGTCAAGGATATGATCTTGTTGTCTTCTTCCTTCATCCTCGAAGAGGGGTTGTTGTTACTTGGCCATGTCAAGATTGCTTTTGATTGGAGTTAATGGCAATCTTGTGGTGTGTATTTCTTCCAAGTACCTACAAAAGGTTAGATGCAATACATGGGAGCATAGTTTCCAAGATATAAGATAATCTAATAAATGGCATCAAGGAATAGTTAGTAAAGCTCATGGCCTTGCATGCTTTCGAGTAAGTCTAGCTCAAGTTTGAAGCATCAATGATGTTCAACTCACTCCTAAAATGACAGAACACTTTCTCATCAAGTGGTTTGGTAAAGATATCAGCTAGTTGTTCGTTAGTACGAACATGCTTGAGATCGATATCTCCTTTAGCAACATGATAATGAATGAAATGATGTCCCACTTGGATGTGTTTTGTTCTAGAATGTTGCACGTGATTATAGGTAATTTTAATAGCACTTTCATTGTCACACAACAATGTAACTTTTCTAACATGAACGCCATAATCCTTAAGCATTTGAGTCATCCATAGTAATTGAGCACAACATGATCCAGCGGCAATGTATTCAACTTCGGAAGTGGATAAGGATACCGAGTTTTGTTTCTTGGATGTCCAAGATACAAGAGATCTCCCAAGAAATTGACATGTACCCGAGGTGGATTTTCTATCAACCTTGTCTCAAACATAGTCCGAGTCGGAATAGCAAACAAGATTAAAAGAAGATCCCTTGGGATACCGTATGCCAAAGCTTGGTGTATGTATAAGGTATCTTACTATCCTTTTCACAGCCAATATATGACACTCTTTAGGTGCTGCTTGATAGCGGTCACACATGCAAACACTCAACATGATGTCACGTCGGGAGGCACATAGCTATAACAATGATCCAATCATTGATCGATAAACCTTTGATCAACGGGTTTGTCCTCCTTAGTGAGGTCAAGATGCCCACTAGTAGGCATGGGTTTTTTCATACCTTTGCATTCTTGCATGTTGAACTTCTTGATCAAGTCCTTGGTGTACTTGGTTTGAGAGATAAACATACCTTCTCTCCATTGTTTGATTTGCAATCCAAGGAAGAACTTCAGTTCAGTCATCATAGACATCTCATACTTCTCTGACATCAATTTTCCAAACTTTTCACTAAAATGTGGGTTTGTAAAACCAAAGATAATATCATCCACATATATTTGACAAACAAATAGTTCGCCATTAACTCTTTTAGTGAATAATGTTGCATAAATTTTACCAATCTCAAAACCCTTTTCAATGAGAAACTTTGTTAGGCATTAGTACCAAGCTCTAGGTGCTTGTTTAAGTCCATATAAAGCTTTATGAAGTTTGTAAACATGATCAGGTTTCTTAGGGTTCACAAAACCATGAGGTTGTTTAACATAAACTTCCTCTTCAATTTCTCCATTAGGAAAGGCACTTTTAATATCCATTTGGTAGAGAGTCATATCATGGTGATTGTCATAAGCTAGAAGAATGCGAATGGCTTCAAGTCTAGCAACAGGAGCATAAGTCTCACCATAGTCCATACCTTCGACTTGCGTGTATCCTTGGTCTACGAGACGTGCTTTGTTGTGTACAACTTGTCCGTCTTCATATTGCTTGTTCCGAAACACCCATCTTGTACCAATGATATTCTATTCGCCTTCAGGATTTTCAACAAGTGTCCATACTTGGTTGCTCTCGAAGTTGTGTAGCTCTTGTGCATAGCGTTTACCCAATCCAGATCTTGAAGAGCTTATTCTACCTTCAAAGGTTCAACACTAGATATGAAAGAATAATGCTCACAAAAGTTATCTAATCGAGATTTAGAGCGAGTGATTCTCCCGTTTGTTATGTCATTATAGATTTGTTTCAACGGATGATCTCTGTCCACGCTTGCTCTAATTCTTGACAACTTCTTCTTGTTGGATGGAGGAGCTTATTCTTCATCATCTTCATCATCTTGAGCGTTGCCGTTGACGTCATCATCTCCTTGGGGTGTTGGTGAGGAAGGTTGAGGTGGATCATCACGATGTACTTCTTTCTCTTCTTCATCATGTCGTGTACCGCTTGTGGATGCTTCCATGTCATTTTGCGGTTCGCCTTGATGCGAAGATTCCACTTGAGTTTATGAAGTGCTTTCCTTCACCTCCATGGGACGAATCTTGCCAATGGACAAGTCTTTGATAGCTTTCGAAGGTTCCTTATCTCCTACATCAATTGGAAATTGTTCGACTTGCGAACCGTTAATCTCATCAAACTTCACATCTACCGTCTCTTCAACTTTTCGAGTGAAGTTGTTGTAGACATGGTAAGCGTGAGAGTTTGATTTGTAACCAAGAAGGAAACCTTCATAAGATTTAGGTGCAAATTTAGATCGACGATGATTATCGAGAATATAACACTTAGAGCCGAATACTCGAAAGTATCCAACTTGGGGTTTGTTACCAGTGAGTATCTCGTATGTCGTTTTACCGAGAAGCTTGTGCAGGTAGAGTCGGTTTATGGCATGTCAAGCTGTTTCCACTCCTTCTGCCCAAAAGTGTCTTGGAGTCTTGTATTCGTCAAGCATCATTCTCGCCATCTCTATGAGCGTCCGGTTCTTCCTCTCAACAAGTCCATTATGTTGAGGTGTGTACGTCGCCGAGATTTCATGTAAGACACCTTCTTCGTCAATAAATGTATCCACATTAGTGTTCTTGAACTCCGTTCCGTTGTTGCTCCGAACCTTCTTGATCTTCACTTCAAACTGGTTTTGAGCTTTCCGAGCAAAGTTCTTGAAGATCATTTGTACCTGTGACTTATCATTGAGAAAGAACACCCACATAAATCTGGAAAAATCATCAACAATGACTAAACCATAAGAATTTTCACCGAGACTCTTGTATGCATTGGGACCAAAGAGATCCATGTGAAGAAGCTCGAGGGGTCTTCTTCTGGTCATGATGTTCTTCGCGGGATGACTTCCACCAACTTTCTTTCCTGCTTGACAAGCACTACAAAGTCTATCTTTGACAAAGATAACATCTTTAACACCAAGAACATGATCACCTTTGATAAGTTTGTCAAGATTACGCATACGAACATGTCCAAGCCTTCTATGCCATAACCAACCTTTAGAAGATTTTGCGATAAGACATGTACGGGGTTTGGATATCTTAGAGAAATCAACAATGTATATATCACCTCTATGGAAACTAGTAAAGACGATGTTATGATTGTTGCTGGAAAACACTCGGCATTCAATTTTGGTAAGTAGCACATTGAAACCAAAGTCTGCTAGTCTAGATACGGAAATAATATTGTTTCCAAGGGATTCAACAAGCATGACATTCTGCAAGGAACTGTCATGAGATACGACCACCTTACCAAGGCCAAGTACCTTACCTTTGGAGTTGTCTCCAAAAGTCACATGCTTCCGAGGTCCATGGTTTGGTGTAATCTCATGGAACATGTCTTTATCTCCGGTCATGTGATCGGTGCATCCACTGTCGAGAACCCACCCCTTTCCATCGGACATGTAGTCTTTAAGGTTAGCCATAAGACTAAGGTTCTTCATGGTCTTCTCATATTCAATGCCAAGCTCTTCATCTTCATTGTAGTAGCCATGCTCCACATTTTCATCATCGGATGATATTCCCTCATCATAAGAAACAAGAATTTCATCACAAATTTGACTATGACAATGTTCATGTTTATGCATTCGAATGGCTTCAACAATGATGTTGTTAATAGTAATGACATCTCCTTTAGCACGCATGAGGTCACGAAGCTCAAATAGGCATTTATTGAAGTTAGGATCGGTTGGCTTCATTTTGTTAAAAGCAATGCATTTGTGGAATATGATATCAAGATTTTTCAAGGAATAATCTATATATCTTTTCTCTAAGTCTTTCCACACGGTATGAGCACACTCAATGTTTTGCAACTGATTAAGAACATTTCTTGGTGAACCTCTAATGATTAGATTGACAGTGTTAAGGTTACCAAGCATATTAACTTCATCATCATGAGAAGGATGTATGGGGTCAATGGGAGGCACATAGGAATATTCAACATACTTGCGCAAATGGAACTCATCAAACATAACGAGCATTTCATCTTTCCATTGTCTAAAGTACTCCCCATCAAGAATAGGGACTCTACAACTGAAAATCTGGGAACTAGTCACATTCATCTTCCTCCAATGTTTGTTAAACCAAGGTTTTGGAGACCGTGCTCTGATACCAATTGAGGGATCGATAGAAGATGTTTCTAAAGGGGGGGGGGTGAATAGACTACTTGTCTAGATAAAATTTCTAGCCTAACCCAATTTCGGGAAAGGCAGAAATTCAATAGTTATAACAAATCAAGTATACCCTACACATGCAGTTCTAAGAGTAAAGCAGCGGAATGTAAAACATGCAAGTGTAATGTAGAGGAGTAAGGTAGGTAGATCAAACACATGAGGTTCACAAAACGATTTTTGGCATGGTTCCGATAGGTGACGCTATCGTACGTCCATGTTAGTGGAGACTTCAACCCACGGAGGGTAACTGTTGCGAGAGTCCACGGAGGGCTCCACCCACGGAGGGTCCACAAAGAAGCGGCCTTGTCTATTCCACCACGGCTTCCGTCCACGGAGGACTAGCCTTACTCACGGTAGATCTTCACAAAGTAGGTGATATCCTTGCCCTTACAAACATCTTGGTTCAACTCCACAACATGAAGTAGGAGGCTCCCAAGAGACACCTAACCAATCTAGGAGGCACCACCCTCCAAAAGGTAATAGATGTGGTAGATCAATGAACTCCTTGCTCTTGTGCCTCTAAATATAGTCTCTTCAACACAAATCACTCTCTCACAGAATATTCATGGGTAGGAGAGGTTGATTTGGTGGAAAGCAGTTTGGGAAGGCTAGAGATCAAGTTTCAAATGATAGGATTGGAGTATCTTGGTCTGAACACATGAGTAGGTGGTTCTCTCTCAAAAAATAGATCTGGCAGTGAAGTGTGTGTTCTGAGTGCTTCTCCTACGAATGAGAGGTCGGTGAAGGGGTATATATAGGCATAGCCAAAATCCAACCGTTACACACAAAAGGGAAAACTCGGTGACACCAAAGTTGACAACTTGGTGGTATTGATTCGCACTAAAGGTGTGAACTTTTGAATCTCGGTGAGACCGATATATGAAAATCGGTGGCACCGAAAAGGTGACTAACGGTTAGATGACCAAACTCGGTGGCACGAATACTCAAACTCGGAAATTCTTATTTTGTGTATCTTGGCAACAGAATGTTGGTCACGCTGAACTCGGTAGCACCGACTTCGTTTCGGTTGCACCAATTTGGTGGGAATGGCTAGGGTTTCTGTCTGAGGTCAAACTCGGTGGGTCCGATATGGGAATGTTGGTAACACCGAATTTGTGAATGTGGATCTTGATAGAGTGGATACATGGGAAAATGACCGAGTGTTTTGGTGGCTAACTTTGAGCATTTGAGCAATGAGTTCATTTTACTACCTCACCCCCTTTTAATATTATTGGCTTTCCTATGGACTCAAAAGTGATTTCTCACAAATATAAAATTTCTAGCTTGAAGCCTGAGCCAAAATTATTCCTTTCTTGTATCCAGGGGCATCTCCACATAAACCTTAAGCCATAGCTCTCCATGGACTATTCCTGAAATATCTAGGTAAAAGTGTTAGTCCAGGAGACAATGTATGTTGTCATGAATTATCAAAATCACCAAGGGAGTATATGTGCTTTCATAACTTTTGTTTCGAGTTACTAATATTAGCAACTAAACCGGTATGAAATACCCAGGGGCTACAACAAGCACTAGCAAGGCACACGTCAATAACATGTATATCAAATATACGTTTGTTGACATTGCCAGCCTTCTTCTCTTCCAAGTATCTCGAGAAGTTCCGCTTCTAGTGACCACTCCCCTTATAAAAAAACACTCAGTCTTAGGTTTGGGTTCAACCTTGGTTTTCTTCATTGGAGGGACAACTGGCTTGTCATTCTCTAAGTTTACCTTCTTTCCCTTACCCTTCTTTAAACTAGTGCTTTTACTAACCATCAACACTTGATGATCGTTCTTGATTTCTACCTTCGTGGTGTCAAACATCATGAATAGCTCAGGGGTCATCTTCTCCATCCTTGATATGCTAGACTTCATCGCGAAGATCCAGTAGCTTGGTGGTAGTGACTTGGAGAATTATGTCAATCACTATCTTATCTGGAAGATCAACTCCCACTTGATTCAAGCGATTGTAGCACCCACACAATCTGAGACATGCTCACCGATTGAGCTATTCTCCTTCATCTTTCAGGCAAAGAATCTTGTCGGAGGTCTCCTACCTCTCAACACGGGCACGAGTCTAAAATCCTAATTTCAGCTCTTCGAACATCTCATATGTTCTGTGACATTCAAAATGTTTTTTGAGACTCAATTCTAAGTCGAAAGCATGACATATTGAACTATCATGTAGTCATCAAAACGTGCCTGTCAGATGTTCGCAACATCCACAAACGATGCTTGGGGGTAGCACACTGAGCGGTGCATCAAGGACATAAGCCTTCATTGCAGCAATGAGGAGAATCCTCAGATCAGGGACCCAGTCCGCACAATTGCTACCATGATCTTTCAATTTAGTTTCTCTAGGAACATATCAAAATACATGGGAGCTACAGCGCAAGCTATTTATCTACAACATAATTGGCAAAGGCATTTTGACTATGTTCATGATAATGAGTTCAATTAATCATATTACTTAAGAACTCCCACTCAACTCAACATCCTTTAGGTTGTTCGAGTGTGACATGATCCAAATCCACCAACCCAAGTCTGATCATCACATGAGATGAGGTGGTTTAATGGTGAACATCTCCATGTTAATCATATCTACTATATGACTCTTGTTCAACCTTTTGGTCTCCTGTGTTCCGAGGCCATGTCTGTACATGATAGGCTCATCAAGTTTAACCCAAGTGGTTTGCATGTGCAAAATTGGTTTACACCCGTTGTATGCGAACGTAGAGTCTATCACACCTGATCATCACGTGGTGCCTCGAAATGATGAAACTTTGAAATGGTGTGCACTTGGGGAGAACACAGTTTTATCTTCAAATTTTATTGAGGGATCATCTTATAATGCTACCGTCGTCCTAAGCAAAATAAGATGCATAAAAGGATTAACATCACTTGCAAATCATAATAGTGACATGATATGGCCATCATCATCTTGTGCGTTTGATCTCCATTTCCAAAGCACCGACATGATCTCCATCGTCACCAGCATGACACCATGATCTCCATCACCGTGTCACCATTGAGGTTGTTGCACCAACTATGCTTCTACCACTATTGCTAACTCATAGTGATCAAGTAAAGCCAAAAGGCACAAATTATTAAAGACAACCCTATTGCTCCTGCCGGTTGCCCTACTCATCGGCATGCAAGTTGTGATAAGTCTATAAAAAACATGATCATCTCATATATCACATATATCTCATCATGTCATTGGCCATATCATATCACAACATACACTGCAAAAACAAGTTAGACGTCCTCTACTTGTTGTTACATATTTTACGTGGCTGCTATGGGTGACTAGTAAGAACCGTTCTTACCTACGCAAAGCCACAACAGTGATATTCAAGTTGCTATTTAACCTTCTACAAGGACCAGCCCTATCGAATATGATTCAACTAAAGTGGGAGAGATAGACACCCGCCAGCCATTTTTATGCAACAAGTTGCATGTCAGTCGATGGAACCTGTCTCTCGTACGTGGATGAGTAAGGTTGGTCCGGGCCGCTTTATCCCACAATACTGTCGAATTAAAATAGTACTAAGGAAGTAAGCAATCTAAACATCAACGCCCACAAACTCTTTTGTGTTCTACTCGTGCATGTTATCTACACATAGACCTTGCTCATGATGCCACTTTTGGGGAATGTTGCATGGGAAACAAAAAAATTCCTACACACACCCAAGATCTATCTATGGCGATCAACACCTACGTGAGGGGGAGTGCATCTACATACCCTTATAGATCGTAAGCACAAGCGTATATAACGCGGTTGATGTAGTCGAACATCTTCACGATGCAATCACGATCCCTCCCACGATCCTATCACAATCCGTCCCGATCTAGCGTCAAACGGACAACACTTCCGCGTTTAGCACACGTACAACTCGATGACATCTCCGCCTCCTTGATCCATCAAGCAAGGGCGGAGAGTAAGAGGAGTTCTCCGGCAGCACAACGACGTGGTGTCGGTGGTGGTGGTGTGATCTCAACACGTGTTCACCAAGCGCTGTCGCACACGCGTTTCTGAGGAGAAATCGATCTAGGGAGAGAGGTAGGGCTGCACCTGTGCCTTGGGGTGGTGCTTCCCTCTCTCTCCCTCTATATATATAGGAGGATGGGTAGGTAGGGTGAAGCCTTGGCCCCTCCTCCAAGGGAGGGCTGGCTGGCCAATTGGGGAGGCGTCCACATCCAACAAGTAGGCCTCGGCATTCGGTATAAACTAAAATTTCGATTAATACATTTTGGTATTTTTTAATTTCGGTTTCACAATACGCTAACCGAAAATGGCTCCAAAATATAGGAAACCAAAATTTCGATTAAACAATTGTTCGGTTCGATATTCGGGTTAATACCGTATGTACCGAGAAAACAGTCAAACGACGTGCTTACCAGCTACCACTTGCAACCTACCTTGTTATATAGACAAATTTTGTGCGCCCCTTCACGTAGCTAGCCGAGGTGGGACTAAAACTCATGACTGTATGGCGTCCTGCTGGTTTGCATGCATTCATGAAAACTATATGGGCCGCATAATACTACAAAAAAGGCCCAAACAAAGGTTCATGCATACAACTTGTTGCCTCGGCCCATGGGAGTAATATCCTTGCCGCATGACATAGGTGGTCGCTACCTCCCCGCGTCCTTTTAGAGTTGTAGTCCTCACGTATTCGGTTCCCCTGTTCCGTTACCAAGGACAAACTGAACCGATCAAAGTGAGTTTGGTTAACAAAAGTAAAAGCCAATTTTTATCTATACAAGTATTAAAAACCAAAAATTCAGTTTTTTGGTTCCGGCTTCGGTTCCTCGGTTCTTATGTCCACCTCTACAAACAAGGGAGGTGGGCGCCCAAGGGGAGGAGTCCCTCCTCCTCAAGGCACCTCCCCGCCTACCACTTGGGTGCATGGGCCTCTTTGGGGTCGGCTGCCCAGCCCACCAGGGACTGGTGCGCCACCTCTTAGGCCCATGTGCCCCCCGGGATGGGTGAGCCCCTCCCGCTGGACCCTCGGAACCCTTTCAGCACTCCCGATACAATATCGGAAAACTCTGAAACTTTTTCGGAACCTGAATACCACTTTCCTATATATAAATCTTTACCTCCGGACCATTCCAAAGCTCCTAGTGACGTCCGAGATCTCATCCGGGACTCCAAACAACCTTCGGTCACCAACACAATAACTCAACTATATCTATATCGTCACCGAACGTTAAGTGTGCAGACCCTGCGGGTTCGATAACTATGCAGAAATGACCGAGACACTTCTATGGTCAATAACCAACAAAGGTATCTCGATTCCCATATTGGTTCCTACATATTGGACGAAGATCTTTATCGGTCTAACCATGACGCCAAGGGTTCAATCAATCCCATATGGAGTTCCCTTTGTTCACCGGTATGTTACTGGCCCAAGATTCGATTGTTGGTATCTCCATACCTAGTTCAATCTCGTTACTGGCAAGTCTCTTTATTCATTCCGTAATACATGATCATGTGACTAACTACTTAGCCACATTGCTTGCAAGCTTACTGTGATGTTGTATTACCGAGTGGGCCCCAAGATACCTCTCCATCATACGGAGTGACAAATCCCATTCTTGATCCATGCCAACTCCACAGACACCCTCGAAGATACCGTTGGAGCATATTTATAGTCACCTAGTTATGTTGTGATGTTTGATACACACATGGCATTCCTCCGGTGTCAGTGATTTGCATGATCTCATGGTCATAGGAACAAATACATTGACATGGAGAAAGCAATAGCAGTAAACTTGATATGATCAAATGCCATGCTTAAGGGTTGGGTCTTGTCCATCACATCATTCTCCTAGTGATGTGATCCCGTTATCAAATGATAACTCATGTCTATGCCTAGGAAACCTTAGCCATCTTTGATCAACGAGCTAGTATAGTAGAGGCTCACTCGGGACATGGTGTTGTCTATGTATCCACACATGTATTTGAGTTTCCAATCAATACAATTATAGCATGGATAATAATCGATTATCATGAATAAAAAATATAATAATAACTAATTTATTATTGCCTCTAGGGAATATTTCGAACACCTTCCCGACGAGGGCTCGTGATCCTACGTGCGAGCCACAAATCCCTTCGTGTGTCTCTCCCAGCAGCTGTTGTCCTTCCTTCTGAGCGATGCACCTTAATTTCACCCTGTTGGGTCTTGGTCTATACAGATCATTGTCCATGAATAGGTACATGCTTGACCGTTGGGCTACTCTTTCGGCTTATTCTTGCTCTTCGAGGAGATCTCCTGTCTAGAGGTATTGGAAATCTGTTGCGCCCATGGTGGAGCCCGTGGATCGATGACAAGGACTAAAGGTGTCCCTTCTGCCGCAAGAGCGCTAGCTTTGATGGGAAGGTCCGCCTGTCCCGCCAGAGCTTGGCACTCACCATCGAGCGCTTCGTCGTCTCCGGTAAGCTTCTTGGCGGCTGTGTGTGGCTCTGCCGGGAAATAGTCATTGGGGTTGGTCTTCCTCTTCTTGGCTTGCCATCCCGATGGTGTAACTGAAGGTTGAGTGAGTCATAGCATGAAGGTGCCTAGTTCCACATGCGACTTCTGAGCTGCCCGTCTTGACAGGTCATTGACGGTGTTGTTCTCCTTCTTGGGGATGTGTTCCATCTGTAGACCATCGAAACATTCTTCCAACTTCCTCACTTCATCAACATACGCTTCCATTATGGGGCTTTGGTAATCTTTATTGACCTGGCGCACAACCAACTATCAGTCCCCTCAGACTATTAGCTTCCTGATCCCCAACTCTGTAGTTATCCGCAGGCCGACAAGCAAACCCTCAAACTCCGCTGTGTTGTTGGTCGACACCTCCCAGGGGAAGTGCATTTGGATCACATACTTGAGGTGCTCTCCGATGGGTGCTATGATAAGCACTCCGACACTGGCGCCTTGCAGGGAGGAAGCTCCGTTGGAGTACATGACCCATGCTTCGGGGGTTTCCTTGCCATGAAGGGATGCTTCTGGGACTTCTTCATTTGGTGTTGGTGTCCATTCGGCAAGGAACCCCTCCAGTGCTCATCTCTTGATGGTCGATGTGATTTTGAAGTTCACATAGAAGTTGGCCAATTCCATAGCCCACTCGACAATCCGGTCGGTCGCCTCTGGATTCCTCAGGATCCGCTATAGCGGGAAGCGGGTGACGATTGTGATGTGGTGCGCTTGGAAGTAGTGGCGTGTCTTACAAGAGGCCATGAGGAGGCCGAAGAGCATTTTCTAGATCCTAGAGTACCTTGATCGAGCCCCCTACAGGAGGGAGCCCACAAAGTACACTGCTTGCTGCACCACCTTCTTCTTCTACACTGCCCACAGTTCTGCTTCCCTTGCTACTTTCATGTTGGGTTCTTGGCTCATTGGAGTTGGCCCGGGTTCGTCGGTTGTTGTTTCGCTGTCCTCAGCTTACCTTTCAGCCACTAGTGCAGAGCTGACCACCTAATTTGTTGCTGCCAAATACAACATCAACGGTTCCTCAGGCTTTGGCACGACTAGGATCGGGGCCGAGGACAGGTACTTCTTCAGGTCTCGCAATGTTGCCTCTGCTTCTGGAGTCCATGTCATTGGTCCTGCCTTCTTCAAGATTTTTAAAATGGCAGGGCACGCTCTATGGATTTGGAAATGAACCTACTGAGAGCAGCGATGCAGCCTGTCAACCGTCATATGTCCTGGACACACTTCAGCGCCTCCAGTTGCTCGATCGCTTCAATCTTGGTGGGGTTAGCTTCTATCCCGCGCTAAGGTATGAAGAAATCAAGGATCTTGCCAGATGGGACCCCGGACACACACTTCTCGGGGTCGAGCTTCAAGTTGACCTTGCTCAAATTCGCAAATGTCTCTTCCAGATCTTGGACTAGCGTGGCCTTGTTCTTGGTTTTGACTATGATGTTGTCCATGTAGGCCCCCATGTTTGTTTGTAGCTGCAGTCCAAGACCAATTTGGACGGCCCTCACAAACATTGAGCCCGCACTCTTGAGGCCAAAAGGCATGCGCCTGAAGCAGTATGTGTCACAAGGAGTGATGAAGGCTGTTTTCTTTTCGTCTTCCTCGA